>NC_080705.1:33514867-33833304 GCF_943734765.1 Anopheles ziemanni | reverse complement strand
TTCTATCGTGGGCCATTCCTGGTAGTAATCGCCGAAACGACGCTTTTGCGACATCGTCCTTATCAACCTTGCAGTAAAATATGCCACCAAGCGGAAGCGACATGATTCCGGTTGGAAACCGGTGTAATGCTTGTAAATAGTCGTTTCACTTCCGATGTGCAAAAAAAAGGTTGGCAAATGACTGGAGGAGGAAGAAACAAAGTGGATACTCTTTTAACGGTCGGAGGATGTGTTCATCTTTTCCTCGCTGTGGTTGCTTGAGGATTGTAACGGACGCGATGGAAAACCGGAACGCGCACCCACAAACAAACGCACTGAAGGATGGGCAGGAAAATCTAAGAAACCATTTTAAAGGGTTGCCTTGAATTCCACTTCCACGTGAATCCTTTTTGTGTTGTGTTTTTGTGTGCGCGTCTGAGTGTTCGCAATGTCGCCCGATCCGTTGCCATCTGCACTGACTGACTGCTTCGAACTGTAATCGCCTTGGATACGATCCTTGAAGGAATAGAAAGTGTAACCAACCGCATCCGCCCAAGGCTGTTGTGTTTGTTACGGTGTTGTGTTCCTTTTGATTGCATTATCCTCTTGCGCCTTTCCTTGTGATAAGTGAAAAATCATTCGAAAAGTCATGCTCGTCCAGAAGCTTCCCTTCTTCGTTGATCGTTTCCTCGTTCTCCTTCTGTTGTTAGGAACACTTGGCTAGCTGCATCGCGCCAATCCACATTTCAAACGGTGTTTTGCGTTTGTGTTTCACCTTCACAATTGATACTGGCACTAGAATACAAATGGTGCAACCGATGGGCACCACAAGATGGCAGCGTTCGTTTAACATTGGTTACAACGGATCGGAAAAATTGAAACTAACAAACAACCCTTCAAAAACAAAATAAAAAAAAGCAACAAATCGGGCAGAGAAAAGTGGTAACGAGAAAAAGATCTGTTGTTACCATCCGGAGCTGTGTTGGAAAGTCTGCCGTATGTTTTGTCGCGGTTTTGCGACCGATTTTTTCCCATTGGCGATCCCCCGTCCCGTTGCAGATTGTGTTTTCATTATTAGTATGCTAGAGCCGTGACCATCGGTGGAAAGATGTCTAAAGATTCTTTCCCTTAACCACCTCCCCGTTTTCCTTTGCTTTTCTGCGTCACCTTGTTTGTCATTCCATTCCCGCCAGCGAACAGTAATCCGGAACGGCATTTCCCGAGAACGCGTGTTCGAGGAGCGTTTTAATTAAATCCAATAATAATTTCAAGCAAATTCATGTCATCGTCCTTGCGCGTCCTTCTTCTATGTGTGTCTATTTTGCTTCGTCGTGAATTCCCCCCCCCCCCCCCCTCAAACCTCCGTTGGATTATGATGGTGGCATTCGTCTGCTCATAAAGGAAGACAATTTTTTTTTACAGCTTTCCACACTAACAACAACTTCTGGACGTCGCAAAACTTCTGCTGGAGGTGGATTCGTCCATTCCGACGCTTCTTACTTTTCATCGTTCCACCGGTCTACGATTTCCGTCCGTGTGGCATGGTAACAGTACATGACTTTTCCGCGGCTCATTGTGGGTTCCTTATTAGGAGTCGTTTCACGTAGAAAACTACAGCTGTTTGTGATGACCAGAATAATGATGTGGCTACCAACAGCACCGGCCATGGACAACTTTCGGTTTTTCTCTCTCGATTTGTTGCTTTTTGGAGAAGTTGTTGTTCGTTTTCTTGTTGCTGCCGTGGAATATATTCATATTTCTTCACTGTTTTCTTCGCTGGAACCTTTTGAAATTATTTCGTCTTTCGGAAAACTCTGTTGTTCGAGAATGTCCTCTCTCGTGTGCTGTCCATACAGTATTTTTCCTTCTTTCATTTCTCTTGTTTTCTGTACTGTTCTGTTTGTTTCTTATGTTCTATACTTTCTTGCAGAGAGTAAAGTTCAACAACCAATCGATAACAATTATAAATTAAATAGTAAGGGCATCCATTGTAGATATAAAACTATTATTTTTAAACTCTCATTTGTTAGAAACACATTTCTTTAGTGATTAGGTTCCCGTTTGATTTTTTATTACAGCATTGCCCTTTGCTGTTGAACGGTTCTTTCGTTTTGGCAATGCTTCATCTTATTGTTTTGTTTCATATTTGCACTTTTATTTCCAATGTTGATGCACCCATTAATTCATAAGAGTTCGATTTAATCATGATGTTTAGAGTGGTTGTAGCGCATTAGCTATAATTTTAAATCAAAATTTTGCTACCACATTCATTTATCGTGTGATAGTATCTTTAACGTTTTCCATTTTATTTTCTCCCACCTTCTGCTCATTCAGCTTTTCATTTCTGTTTCTGTTTTTTTTCTCTCACTCTCTCACTCCCTGAAAGAAAACAAGAAATACCTTTTCACTTCATTTCACTAATATTTATTTTACGAGCGACATAAAAACGCAATAAAATTGCAAAGTTATGGCATCGATTTCAGTTCGGTTTTTCCACATTTCTTTTTTTTTATAAAACAATCTTCCTACTCCGTTCTCACCCGTTCGTAGCGGGTTGTTTCGAAATAAAAAAAAAAGAACATCAAATTAACCCTTACCAATCACGACCAAAGACACGAAAACATGCCGTTTTACATCGTGACCGGGAGGACGATCGACGCAACGATTACTAGGGAAAAGAAGGACAATTTTCCAACTCATTCGAACCATTTCGTTCGGCCGTCGGGTCGGTGCGCTACCGCACGTCGCGCTATTGTGGCCCTTCATTGTCGTCAGATTGGGGAATGGAATATATAAAATAAATAAATCGGATCGAGCTAGGAGGCGGTGGCAAACGGTTTGGAGGTGGCCAATTTCTTCTTTCGCGGTCCGTTGGTGGTAAATGATTTCTCCGAGAACTTCGGAGGGAAAAATGAAACGATCAGAGCCCGTTTTATCGATGTAAGCATATGTGTGGCAACATTAAAACATGCTCACATGGTGGGCTTCCGTTTTTTTTCCCTGTAAACATTCAAAGCTGTAACGAACAAAAAGAGAAGCTTCCCACGGTGGGCGCCTTCGATGTGGTATTTTTATACTCTCTTTTTTCATATGCCACACCAATTTTCCTACCCCTTTCGTGCAACCTTTTCAAGGCAGAGGGAAAACACAGCAGCAAGCCTGCACACTAGCGCCACGCAAGTATTCCACACCGTTTGGTAATTTTATGGCGTCTCGCAAAAGTCGCGGAATTGAATTCGAATTGTAATGGGATTGCGCGCTACATTAGCCGAATTGTTTCTATTTCTAGGGGTATGGAAAGGTGGGTGGAAACTGGGTGCAGATGTATTCCAGCAAAATCTGCTTTTCGATACATAGCGTGGTGGCTATTAATATGATGGCACATGTTTCACATTTCATAACCCGTTTGAATATCTAGAAATTGATTTTCATTGCGGCATATGCTCATTGACGATTATTTAAAATTGCCAAATGTGCGGCCAATTTTAAGACTTCATTCTTGTTTTTGGAAGAAAGCTTTGTTGGTTGAAATGTTCAACAAATGTAAAGCATGGTCATTATTGCTGCTGTAGGAAATAGAAAAAAAGATTAATTTGAACATCCGAATCTACTTTTCAACGTATCAAAGGTATTGTTTTTCGTAATGGGCTATTTCCCGTAAGATTAGATTAATTTTGCTGTCAAAGAAAATAAACCTCCATTACCACCGCGGATCATAACAGCTGCACCCAGCATTCATTCGTTGTAGTACAGTTAACGGTGACTGCGTGTTAATAAGGATTTGATTTACGAGCATGCTGTCTGGGTCGATCGAAGAAGCTAGCTCCGGTAGCCTCCCCGATTACCCCTGGAGAGATGCATTCCCCCTCTGGCAGCCATAGGCTCGGGCGCTAATTTTCCATTTTCAACGCCTTCCCTCGGCGAGTAGTAATCGAATGCGGGAGTGGTTTGCGCTAGGGTTAACTACCCGTCGGCTGATTGGACGGAATCCCGCACCGAGGCGAGGTTTGGCCAGAGCGGTCTCAGGAGGACGGTGGGGTTTGATTTTAGTTGTAGCACTCCAGAGGCCAGGGTAAGCAAGTAAGCAGTAACTATAACTAATAGGCCGGGAGAGGATTTCTCCCTTCCCGCTGCCACACAAGCGCCCGATGGACCGTGACCATCCAGCGGTCTCGGAATGCCGCGCGTGGTCAAACTAGTTCCCAGCCATACATTCCCTTTCCACTTTCCACCGGCAGCCTGTGCTTCGCACACATGGGGTATCGTTTTGCCGGACAGTTGGCAATTAAAACTGTCCATTTAATGGGGAAATTGATGGCCAACCGGAGGCCTTCCTGGGCATTGGTTCCTCCTCCACGAGGCGGTTAGGTGTTAGCGTGAAGGGTTGCCTGCAGGGAAAAACGCTTTCGGGTAGATTGTCTGCTAATTAAAACGAAAGCAGCTGCTAAACGATGGTCAGTGTAGCAGCCCTACATACAGGTGCTGGCTCGTCCATGCGGTGAGAAGGAACGTTGGAAAACGTGTTCGTTCATATCTCATTTCACTGTATGTTTTCGTTCAGCTAAATGATAAAAATGTACGTGTTTTATTATTTTAATGGGTAGACTTTGCTTTCCCGTCCACGGGGTACAGCTTTGCATACATTCATTCGAGTGAAAGTGTATCCTTGTCAAGGAGTTGATCTGTAATTATGATCTTATGACGTCTGGACAGAAAGTTAATTTGGCTTTTGGTTTGGACGACATGGTTTATTCCTTCGTGACCAATTTATTCAGGTCCCTCGTTTAATTCGCAGAACAAAGCTTCAACTTGTTTTGGGACAAATTATTCTATTTTAGTTGGAAATTAGATTAAAACATCATAATTTATAGGCGAGTCCATTACACAAAAACGATCCATGGTTTTAACATTAAAATTTAATGCTGACTATTCTGCGTAATTTAATTAACGTAAAAAAAGGTAAAAACGTACTTCTACTGCGTCGTGTTGGTAGAAACACTTTCCAATAAATGTTTCAAACTATACCAGTCGAATAAAATTTGAAGAAATGGTACACCTCAACCAACCAATGCCACCACCTACCTCCTGAAAGTAAAAGTAAACCGGAAAGGGTTCACATAAATTTAAAATCACACACAGCGAAAAAGTGCTCTTGTCATCTTTGTGATCATCCAAATGTTTGCTAACTACGCAACATAGCGCAATTTCGAAGAATTCAAAATATGTTCTCCCCATACAATCTTTTCCAAAGGTGCTTACATCTGATGGACTATCAGGGTCCATTCACCTGGAACTGGTGTCGCAATAAAACTGATGACGAGCCAAACGATCACTACTGTTGCTACGGACCCGACTTGTGTAATTATTATCTCAAACCCGCGAGACCCATGGCGGAAGGTGCGCTTCAGTTTTAATTTATTTCCCTTTGTTTTTGTTTTATTTTCCCAATTTTGGTTTTGTTTCATTTTTTTGTTAATATTTTTGATTTTGTTTCCTATTTTTTTAAATTAATTTTGGTTTGAATTTGTTTTCGACTATTTTTATATTTTTCAGCAATTCATCTTATTGTTGATGATTCTTTTGAACGCTTCTTTTGTTTGTTCGATGGTTATGCTTTCGTTTTATTTGGAACCTTGATATGTTTATTTTTTTCTACTTTCTCTGTTTCATTCTGCATCTCGTTTAAAAGTCATAGTAGATCAGCACTGATGATTGATTTTTGTTTTTAACAGGTTGGACAATTAAAAGATGCTTGACATAACATTCGCAAGCAATCAAATACGTGCCGTGTCGTAACCACAGTTTTGCTTTCCTGCTCACCGACTAAAACAAGCCAAAATTTTCACAATCGACTGAACAAGACAACCACCATCACCACCAATATAAGAAGTAGATTACATGATTGATATGATAAAACCAGCGACCGTAATGAATGATTATACGAATGGATTGTGTCAGATTGGTATTGTTAATTTGATTTTATTAATGCCGTTCTTTAGTTTTGTTTTCACTAATATTGCATTGTTTTTCTTTCATTTTGCTAAATTATCAACCTGACTTTTCGAAAATGAGTGTTTATTCTGTTTCTGTACCAAAACCAAACTTTCTCTAACATTATTTTTCTGTTTTTATTTATTATTTTTCCTTTTCGCAAAATTCTATCGATTGTAGAAACGAATTGGTTTTTACAGCACAAGTCCGCCTCTAATATGCTGCCGATTTTCTTTGCCATCCCTGAGTTTCTCCTCACCGCGGTTGCCTCCATGCATTGATGAAAGGGTTAAACTGTTTCGTGTGATCGGGAATGGTTTTAGTGGATTTGATTTCTTCCCTTTTTGGTATTTGAGTTGATGCTCCACCCCAGCTCCCTGAATATCCTACCTATGTCGTTATTTCTACATTAGGAAATACACTAAATCAATTTATTACAGGAATCAATGATATTAATCGAAACATTTAATGTACATTACTACCTTTCGTAAAGATTTGTTCGATCGTAAACCATGTGTTTAAGTACCATTTTCTCTTTCTCTTTTTCTTCCCTTTTTATCTGTCTCTCTCTCTCTTTTAAAACATTGTTGTTGTGTTTGCTCCGCGAATTGTATACTGTATACTAAATGCCTCGCCCAAACCAACCTCATATTGGTATCATGCGGTTAATCGAAATCCGTCACTCGAATCTACATGCTCTTAAATGTCAAACCAACCTCCACCAATCTACATCACCAACCATCATGTTCATCATCAACAACTGCGCCCCACCCCCTATCAAAACCCATCATCCGACTCGAAATGTGTGGTGGAGTAGCTGTAAGCCGAAAAAGTACGACCTGGCCGATCGGCTGCCCCTGAGTTGTCTAACCTCGAAGGAAAAGAGTACCACCTTCAATATCGAGTGTTGCAACACTGACTTCTGCAACCATAACAAACTCTTGACACTGCCCGAACCAGGTACATTTAGATCCATTTCAAACCTCAATTCATATTATTCATTTCACTTCTTTTACGTTTCAATTCCCTACGTTGGTACAATGGCAGTAGATGGTGTCGTAGAATTTATAAGAAGCCTTTATTTAGTCTTGCCGAAAAGCGTATCCTAATTGAAGTTTTGTGTAAAATAAACCAAATTTTTAACCCACCCATACACACCTACCCGCGTCTGAAGCAGCAACAAAAAAAACGAGTATTCAGAAGCGAGTAGTAGAACACGAAAGCATTTACATTTGGCTTCCTCTTATGTGTCTGTAGCTAAAATTGGAAAGTGGTTTACCATGTACAGCGAACTAATCTTTCTTTTATCTGCAAATGCAAATGGTCGCGACGGATATGAAAATGTATATTAAATTACTATTCTCTTCTTCTTTCCCACTCCAAAGCTTTTGCAAAGTTTCCCCAAATCTATCAAGCTGTATTAATGACTTATGCGTATGGTTTTGCTCCGCCTTGTTCTTTCGCAGTTGCTCGTGATTTTCTTACATTTTTAATTCGCGTGGATGAAGTTAGCTTATTATGTGTGTCTAATTCTATAATTTCTTTTCCAATGCTGTTAGCTATTATTCTCGCTATTTTAGTGAATGCATTTCCCTCTTAGCTAGATTTTCTATTGCGCATAGTGGTAGAAAAAATCCACTAGAAAAGTATTTCTGTAAAGTTAAATTCCTAACGTTTAAAATAAACACGTTTTTAGTTATCGAATATGTTTTTTTTATTGTTATTTTCGTAAGAGCTTATCCTTATGCCAGAAAAATGAATGCGTTGTATTCTTTTTTTTTCCAGTTGAAACAAAATGTATTCAATTTGCCTACCCTGTTCGTTCTAGTCACATTCAATGTGTTCTCCTGTTGTAGGTACTGATAGTAGAAGGTCCACTTGATATGGTAATATTCCCAATAATTGAATCAAATGGAACCTTTGTACCAGTCAAACGGTGCATACGCTAAAAGGAACGCGCCGATAAGTCCTCAGTAACACCAATTTAGTAGTTTCCTCCTTCCCCGTTGCTGTTTCCGGCGAAACTCACTCCTTTATTTAGCGATGGCAACCATTCGATTGGTTTTTCCATGTAGAGTTAAGGGTCGATGAAATGCCAATTTGTGATCGCTATGTTACTGAGTAAAGACGAGCGCTATTTTTGTCTTTTTAATTTCATTCGTAGAGCGTTGCATATTTATAGCTTATTTAGTCAATTAATTAAAGCTCGGTACCTGTTAGGAATAATCGGAGCAAATGAATGAATAATGGCGAAAGTGCATTTGGTTGTGAAGTAATGGTTACCCGCCCGGTAAGTGAATCGTTTTAATCGAACACGGTACTTTAGGTTTGGAAGCTAATTTTTATATGCTAATTCATATGGGCTTAAATTAGGATAGAACGAAATAGAAATTTGGTAAGGAAGAAATAATTGTCCGATACTGCAACCCGCGACGATCAATTGGCTAGCAATGTTTGTGCAGCAAAGAATCCTCTCGGCCGTAAACTGGCAACTGTTGTAAAAACGGAACGATAAAACCTAGCCCTCCCTCAAATCAGAACCTTCCATACCTCCCGCAGGCGGTTCCGATTCGCTCCGTCGGGGAATATTTTGGCAATTCCCGACCATTTCCAGCCAGGCGGCCCCTAATGGGTTCCGGTAAATGAAGCCAAAGTACGGTTACCGATAAAAAAAAGGCTAGCAATGAATTCGAAATTCGATCTCCGCCACCTCCACGACGTGGGCGAGAGAGGATCGGTATGGCAGAAAGGTGGGAAAACATTTTACTTCTTTCCATCAGGCGGTGTTGAATAATTTAATCGAATTACTGTTACTAAACTGCTTAAATATTTATCTCTGATTAGGAAACCTCTTAAAATAAAGAATTTTACACTCGCCCGCTTTTTTGTTTTGTTTGAACGCGAATTTTCCGGACTCGGGTAGTTCGTCGCACCAGCCGCATGGCGTCGCTTCGGTGGTCCGTTCGGGCGACCAGGCGTCTCCATCGGTGAACAAGTGTCAGCGTGACTTGATTGGGGACTGCTGGCCCTTTTCGGTGACTACTGTTTGGGATATTTTCCTCTTCCTTTTCGACCACTCTTTTTTTTGCCCATCTCGTTCATTCGCCCTGCAGGTGCGGACCAAATAGAGTTTGCGAATTCCATTGACGTCGCTTATCGTTATCGACACCGAACCGATTACCGGTTGGAGAGACGGAACCGAATTAAAATACCTTCCCAGGAACGATTCGGTCGGGAAGTCGACACTTGCCCGATAGTTGGGTTGGTTGGTTTGCGGGGATGCAGCGTGTCGTTTCCACCGTTCCGTTTGGAATTCGACGGTCTCGACGATAGCATCGGTGGTCAGTAATTTGATATAGGGAACCGTTGCGATGAATCCGTTTCAAATTCCGTTGCGAGCGTTCGAACGGGAAGACCTTAACGAAGCGCTTATTTTATCCGCAGACTATTTTAGGATCCCTTTCGATGTCTTTTCGTGGTCCAATCGGTTTTCGTTCACTGATAAGTTCAAGCGATGTTTGGTGAAGCTAATGCAAACACATTTGAGTTGTGTAAATAAATTTCGTCTTTCGTGAGATGTGTTCTTTTGTCACGTACAGGTGACAAGATTTGACACGGTGGAAAATCGGCAATCTAGAATTTAAAAAAAACCGGAATCAACCCTTTTTTGGGACATGGTTTTCCAACCTTTTCTTTTACCTACGATTATCTACTCAGCTATGCGTAAACGGCGACGGTTGTTGATATGTCGCTTGGAATGTAGATTTTTCAATTTTTCCACAGAAAAACCCCCAATATACTTAGAAAAAAAATCTTCTATCCTCACTTGGGTTCAATATGGCCAATCGACCGTTCAAGAGTTGGAAGCAAACAAACAAAAAAAAAGTACACCCGCTAAAGAAAAAGTCGATTCAGAAAAGTTCACGTTTCGCAGCGGAACGACGTGCGTTTTCATGCGAGATAACCCCATCGATTGGAGGGAAAGTTTTTTGGTTCGCTCTGTGTCCCTTGGCGGGGTGATTTCTCCCTCCAGAGGCAAAAGAAGTGCAAACTGTCCGCTGCAAATCGTGCAGAAGGGGGCACCGAACCAAGGTGGCATCTGTGCGATTTCCTGTTTCCTTTCTTTCTGCGGCACCGGTTTTCGGTACGAAACGATATCCGTTTTCTCACCCACCGTCTGGAGCGGAGCACAACATAATCCGGCGATCTTTAAATACGCTCCTCTGTACCGTTTTCTGTGTATGTGTGTATCTAGGTGTGTTTTGCTACTTCTTTTTTATTTTGCTCAATTTTATATGCAATACCCTTTTTTCTGGAATGCATACTCTCGACCTTTGGCAAGATAACAGATTAACAAACGTTCGAGAGCAGCAATCACCGGCAAATGGTGCGAGTAAACATTTTAGAACCATTTTAATATTTAAACTCCGCTACGCCACGGGTTCGAGCTGTACGCGGACGGGTTGGGGTAAATATTCCCTCTTCAAATTGTTTAAGCATTAAAGGATGGGTTGAGTGAAAAAAGGCGAAGCGTACACTGCTTCGCGTAGAATAACAATCCGGATGGACAATAAACCGCGGTTGACAGCAATTTTGTTCCCTTTTTCTTACCCTCCTGAAGTAATATCGTTGGTTACACATAAACATTAGGCGCACCATTCGAATGTCGAGCCATGTGCAGTCGATTCCGAGGGGAAAAAAAGGTGCGTCTACAGCAACGCCACACATGTGCCTTCCGATTCTTAACCTTCCGGGCCGCCGAAAGATACATTACCTCGGCGGGTACAGGTTTATGAGCCGGGCTGTGCGTGTGCCCTTTCGATTATCCACGACGCGCCGGAGGTTATATGGATGGGTGCGCATTGGATCTCCGTCACGGCTGGTGGATCTATAAACTTCAATTTGTCCATCTCCAAAGCCCAGACCTCGGTCGAAGGAACGTGTCCGGTGATAATGAGGAGCATGCAACGAACCGACGGTTCTAGAAATGTGCGATGCAAGAGGAGAACCGGCTGATGATCGTGATCCTAAGAGCCTCGGCCGGTCATTCCTCAACTTTTCCTTTGTATGCTACACGCTTTTATTACGAGCAATCGTAAAAGCAGCTGTGAAATGAAAACGACTTCTTGTACGGGGATGTACCGTGTGTTTCTATGGGAATCCCCCCCCCCCCCCCCCCTGCCCGCCCGAAGGAACCGTGTCCTGTGCGGAATAAAACACATGGGTTCGGGCGAAGGAAAAACCGGCCCCGGGGAAGATAAAACTTCAAAACGTGAACTTCCTTTAATGGTCAATTTCAGTTCTTACAAGAACTTACATGGAACGATGATGGGGTCCTTCGCCGCACGGACTGTGGAGACTCCCTTTTTTCCGTCGTTTCCGTAACAATATCCTTTCTTACCACAGCAGAGCAGCCGACTCTCGGCGGTTCTTGGCAGTGGGAGACTAAACATAACCAAACAAAAAAAAAGCCGCCCTCATATTTTACCGCAATCAAGAAAAGGAGTTTCCGGACCGAGTAAAGTCCTGTAATCGAAGCCGTTGAACAGCGGAAGCCCGGAACGACGCGCGAGTGTCGGTTAATTGGTGTCTGGTTTATTGCACTGTTAATTTTAAACGAAACGACACGTTACGGTGGATGCTGTTGGATAGGAATAAAACCAAAAAAAACAAATCGGTAATAAAACAACTCCAAACGATTTTACGGATTATGTTACGAATTAGCTTCTGCATCGATGTTAGTAGCTTCGGTAGTAATAAAAGTCTTCCAATTAATAAAAGTGCCTTCGTATTTTTTTTTCTATTGCGCGTATTGAGGGATGATAAAGAATATCATCTCTTTGTTCTCAACAAGCGAGCGATGATTGTTATCTCGTTGTTCTCACTTTGATGGTCATATGTTTCGCTGCTTGTTCCCATCGTTAATTGGATTGTTATTTGTTTCGAAAGATTTTTAAGTTTCTGTGTTCTCAAGTTGTCTCTTTGTTTTCCAATTGAGCAAAGTGAACTTGTGAGACTTATGTCTTGATTTATTTTGTGTTAAAAAAAGATTACTGATTTGATTATTAGAACTAAAAAAACAATCCACTTTTTAGGAAAAACAAACATTCAAGCCCATTTACCTCATGAGGGCGTTTAAAGATTCTTTGCGGTTAGAAACCGATTAGCTATTTATTTAGACCGATTTTCGTCTTTCGAAAGTTTTCTGCGTCGTAATGCCAAAAGCGCCAACGCAACGCCCTTGCTCTGGTAGAAAGTTTGATCCGTTTTTACCGTTGAACGGCGTTTCCTTAGGACAACCACCGACACACGCGTGCAGCCATTTATCATCGCTCCAGCCACCATCGGGTGCACCCGACACGCAAACACATACACATCGGCGCACCGGAAAGTTTCGAGACCGTAATCTGACACTCCATCGTCCCAAAGAAATGGCATCGCTGGAGAAATTCTCCGAGTTACCCGAATGTTCGCTGGAGGGGTTGTAAACGGGTACGGTGGCGTTGCACAACACTCACGCTCATGGTATGCACAGACGGAACGCCGCGCAATATCCTTTAGAAACAAAACAAAAAATTGTCGTCCTCGCTCGGCTTCTTCCCCTCCTCCCCGACCCCACCCGCGGAGTGGAGATAAATTGTTGCGAAAGTGTAAAACTGACACCAGACAGATAAAACTGTGAAACCTATCCAAACCCATCGAAGGGCCCAGATTTGGCACGCGTGGGGGAGAGGAGGGAGGGCGCGTCTCGGGGTGTCGCCGTTTTCGGTGCGGAAAAGTATCGGTCCAAAAATCTCCCACTAATGTGTTATCTGGAGCCGATGACACTGATATTGAATAACACCGTCATAACTCGCCAGTAACAACATTAAGATATGAGTTACTACATCGAGACGAACGGTGCTGCTGCGGAAGGGTTGAGTGCGCGGAAGTGGCCATCAGACGAGCGGGCCTTTATCCATACTATTTCGTTTAGTTTTTGAACGGCTCGGGTTTCTTGTGGCACCACGAAAAACACCCAAGAGCTCCACTCATAATGGTCGTCAAAGGGATATAAGTTGCAACATCCCGAGATCCGGCCCGGATTACCCCGTTCGGGCGTTGCGTCGTAGCCTTTCTCCCAATCTGCCTGTGTTTGGTGCAATTTGCAAACACCGGACGCCGTACGGCACTCGGATATGGCTCCATTTGGTGCGAGTGACCCATCAAAAGGGATATTTTATGACTTTCACCCGTGCTATACAGGACGCACAGCTTCCAAGAGATCCGACGCCAGATATCCAAAGACCGTCGTCGTCGGTTCCGTAGGAGTTTGCGGTGAAAGTGAAACCCACCCATAAAACTCTGGAACAACAAAACCCACCGGATTAGGCTCCCGTCCGTCGGCCGGGCAGGAATATAGGTTCAAAAGGCAGAAGCCATTTCAACGCCCCCGCTCACCTTTACCCGCGACAGGAATATAATGCCACAGAGTTAATTAAATCAACACAAAGGTGTCGTCGCATTACCTGGGTTTGGGGTGCGCTGCGTCCGTTGCATTGTGTTTTATGTGTTGTCCTGTGGTCCGGTTTTATTTTTCCTCCTTCCCGTGGAAGGATTCTCCTTCGAGGAGGAAAACTGGAGGGAGGCCAGTCATTTTTATGGATCTGCTGAATCCCATCCGGTTCCGGCTGTTGATCGCCCAGCCGTCGATGAAGGTCACCCAAACGGTGGTGGTGTGTTGACCACAACCACTCTTACCTTCAAGAGCACCAGAAGAAAGGCACCGGAATAGAACAAAACGTAAGCTGGTGCTGCGAGCTGCTGGAAGAAATTTAATTAGCATCTCTTTCACAAGCATCGCATCAACTCTCCACCCAAAGACGGCAGGTATTTGCCGTTGCACAAAAACCACTCTTCTCGGAAGGTTTGCCAAAGGAAACGCTGATTGCTTCTCGGAGTCGAGTCTCACTCGCGCCTCTTGAGTTTGTTTTTCCGGCAAAACGCAAATCGCTCCATCTTCCAGCAGCCACCGGCGACGGTTGTGATGGTAGCCGAAATGGAAATGGATGGCTAATGAAATTTCCTTCTCCACGTTCGCCTTTGCACGAGGACAATGGCCCCGCTCTGCCGGTTGCACTTTTCGTTGCACCCGAGACGACACGATGGGGGACGTTTAAGTAAGATTCAGGCTGTATTAGAGATCGGTCTCGCTTTGGGGCTGCTGGTGCAAGCACGTCCTTGTCCTTGGGTGGACTTCCGCAGACAGGAAGACGAACGTTGTTGCCTCCTTCACCGCTTCCGTTGGCTTGTGTTTCGCGAAGATTCTTGTGGCATCTAAATTTAGCTGATGAATCTGACGCCTGAGCCCCGGTTGCATCAAATCTGTAGATGCTTTTGCGTCTTTCGCGCGTACTTCATCGGTTGCTTTCTTTCTGTGTTCTTTGTTCTTCTTTTGCATCCCTTTTTGTTTGGTGTTGTATGAAGTATAAGTCGAAAAATATTGAAGTTAATTAGGAATGGTTTCTTTGTTTTGCAGGCAATCTTAAGTGATCTTCTTGGTCTGTTTTCACTTCTCCTTAAATAGATTCGAATTCGTGGAATAAGTTGTTTTCTTCCAGATTCAAAATCGCACTCACTAAATAGGACTGTTTTAACACTTTTTTCTGTTAAAGTAATATTTAATATCTTCATGCTAAGAAGGTTGCGGTGAGTTGTGGTTTTTACTCTTTATGCAATGTTTAAAATGGTTGATATTTGATCGATTTCACGGTCAACAACAACATTTATACAACATCTTGTTTTATAACTCTGATGAATACACCTTTACATATGTATACATTGTTTACATTTTTGTTTGTGTTAGTAAAACTGAATTTCAATAGTAAAATTTAGATGATTTTATCGAAAAGTAATGATCAAACAAATCTTCAAAAATTTAAAAAACTAAAACTTAATGTGTGGAATGTTTCAGAATCGACGGTCGTATTGGTGTACACCAAACTCCATACAAAAAAAAAGTTGAAATATGCAATAGATTGTTTTTATTAAACTTATTAAAATCAGGTATAGCCTGGATTGAACACACTATATAATTAGGTAACACTTTATTGTTATTATAACGATACTTTAGAATATTCCAAACTCTTCACAGGACATTTTATGGCGTTCCGCACACAGAATTTTCGGAGACAGCCTCAAATTTTCAACGCTTTTTTTCCTATTGCTGGGTTGCTTAGTGTCACCTTTCTTTGTTACGTTAGTGGCCGTGGCAATTGGCGAGGTCATCAGGACAGAATTGACGAAAGGGACACATTTGCTGCCTAAGACTTCGAGCCGAAGACGAAAAGACGCAGCGGTCAGCGGGGGAAGCGAATCCAACCGTAAATTCTGCGGCTTTTGTAAAATTGGTTGTGTCCGCACAAAACAAACTTTCATCGCGTGTTCGCGTGGTTCGTCGGGACGAAACTTTCGGCACGCAATACTGCCTTTTTCCCCCGCCCTCCCCTCGGGTAGTCCCCTCGGCCGTTAGCAAGAAGTCAAAAAGTCAGACTCTGGTGTCTCATCACAAAGGAACGAACACACGCGTTCGTCTTTTATCCCCCTCCTCCCTTGGGAGGGTCGGCGAACCTCATTCAATTTGAAGCTCGAGTTTGTGTTTTTGGCGGGACAATTTTCAACTTTCCCCGGAAAGAGTGCGCGCGGTCGAATTAAGGTTTTCGGGTGTGCAGCACTTTACCGGGCACGCTGGGAGGCGGGGGAGCGGTGGCATCCAGCGATTGCGAGCAAGTATTTTCTAATTCTAAAGTGGGTTCTTGTTAGCTGCTTGTTGAGCCATCGTGTGCGACCCCTAGCGCGTCCCGGAACGATGTGAAGTCGTGCGTCGTTTTGCGGCATCAATTCGATGGTGCACCTCCTCTTCCCCAGGTCTCCGCAGGACAAGCCGCAGCCCAATCTGGCCGAAGTTTTATTACCCCATCTACTCCCTTTCCCTGCGGAAGAAACCGATGATACTTTTGGCCACCCTCCGCCACAAGAGTGGCCAGCTTATGTCTTCTACTTTTCAGTTCAGCCGCGTTCCGTCAATGCTAAAATACAAGAAGACACGATGGAAACTCCGGGGCAAACAAAAAAAAAAAAACGAAAAAAACCAAACGGAAAACTTTACGGCGGTGATGAAAATGCGTGATCAGAATCTTTTATCAAATCGAGCCATCGTTGATTCAATTAACCCGAGTTAAGCCAGGAGCTTTCCGGACGTCCGGTGTGTTTTCCTCGTTCGCACGCGCATGTGTGTGGGTGTGTGTGTGTGTCTGTATTGCCCGACGAAAGGACGCGGCGGAGTTTATTTTAGTATTCACTGCTTTCTCCAGCACACACTCTTCCGCGTGTCTCGGGTATGATTTTTCTAGCCAACCCTCCTCCACCAAGCTCGTCGTTGGCACCCTTGTTGTTGGCCTTTCTTCCGGCCACAAAAGGTGCTGGTCGTTGTTGTCTGACGCTCGGCGGCGCCCACTGTGTGCCCTACCTCCTCTGCACCGGTGTTCATTTCCATTTGTCCATCGATGAAACGATGCAAGCCACCATCCCGGGGGTGGAATGTGATCCTTTTTACCCTGCAGTGAGCTCGAACTATTTGTTAAGTTAAACACCATTGACTGACTTTGACTTTCCCGCGCCGGGGATGGGTTCCTTTTGTTTTTTTTTTTTTTTGTAGCTCGCACTTCACTCACCGACCCCCTGGAAGAAAATGTGTTTGCAATCGAGCGTCCGAGTGAGTGAAGCACCTTTTCGTGATCGCAAACAATGATTATCGGCAGGTTTCGGTTGGCAAACGGATTACTTCCTATCAGCATCGGTGCGATCTTTTATTTACTCGCAATCAGGATGGACGGTACCCATCGAAGGCTCTGTGCTACCGGATTTGTTGATGACAATTTTTGCTTGTCAAACATTATTTTTGAGTAAGTGGTTTGTCCTACAGCGAGTGCTTTTTTATTTTACCTGACAAAACAATCTGTTGGTGTGTTTCTTTCAAGTTACCGAAATGCGTCTACCATGACGGCGATGTTTAACGATTAAAATTGTTCAACTTTCATCGTTGTGCCAAGCAACGAAATAAGTAAGAAAAAAATCACCCTCTCTCAAAGTGCTGTGCGACAAACTTTTTCGCTAATCCTAGGACATTCCTGTTCCGAGCGACTTACTTTTAGTGAAAGTTTTTATTGTGCTTTCGGGTGGAAGGGGGGTTTCTTTCTTTCTGAATGCCAAATCACATCTCTAGCTTCTCTTTTGCCACAACTATTGGGAGGGCAAAAGGCTCATTTTGTGCCAACCGCACCGATACAATCCAATTTGTGGGCGGACGCTTTTCCTTGTGTTCTTTTTTTTGTTTTTGCTCCTTCGTCCAGGAAAAACTTTTTGCTCGCCATAGGAGGCAATGAGTTCGATGAGTTTCGTGCCATTTTCAGGTTTTTGAGCTCCAGAGTTTCATTATGTGTGTTGCCTTTCATCCGAGCCCGAATTTAATGGTAATGTTTGGGTGGGACTAAGCTAACCGCCAGTGTTTTCGAGGCGAAAGCAACATGCGATTGTTTTGTTTCTATTTTTGCTAGCCGAAAGAAAGGGCTTTTCGTTGTAATCCTCTAGACTAACCGTTGGCTTGGTGTGCGGCCTACCGGAGGCGTGTTACTTGTTGTCTGAGATTGCTGGGCATAGGTGAACGAGGTTTATCTTTAACACCCTCCCATGGCCAGACGAACAGCCTTCGGCGCTCAGATTGCGTATCGGTGAAGGAAGGGTTCTGGCAAACCCACCTGTTTTCGTCGGTGGTTTTCCACACGGTTCGATTAAAATTCTATTAAGTGATGCTATTTTGTGTACACATCAGCTTGATGCTGCATTTCAATGGAAATGTTTGTTGAGTATGTGTACCTTTCAACTCCATTTTCAATAAAATGGGTAGGAGGAGTGGAACCTGCACGAAGGTTGATCGATGTTTTCTTAGATCGTTATAGATGTATTAAAATACTTCCAGTTTGGTCGTGCGCAACAAAAAAAGGTAGCATTATTTCAATGGACTTATTAAATAACATTACTGGGCACGGCTCCAAAACAAGCATTTAAATCTGAATTATAGCACCATCGTGTGAAATACTTGCGAGTGCCTGTAAATTGTACGATTAAAATTGTTTCTCCAAATGGTTCACCTGACCACAACCACCTAGGTATCTGGTCTGGTGTCGAATGGTACCAACATTCGCACAAGCCCAAAATTCGTCGTGACGGTTGAAATTATGGTAAACCGATTCCAAAAGCTGCCGGGGGGAAGCAGAAGGTCCATAATTCACGCACAGAAACGACCTCCGCCCACGAAAGTTGCCGGCGACAGTTTCCTGACGCCTCGCTGCCGGAATGGAAGATCCGTCGTCCACGCCAACGAGGGTGGTCGTCTGCATTATTCGAACTGGATTGTGGTTGGAGAAAAATAAACACACACAAATGCCCGACTTCCCTTTGGTGAAGCGGATGTGCGTTTTGGTTATTATTGTAATTTTGGGTTTTTAGTGAGCGTTTGCTTGAAAGTACCAAACTTAAGGCTACCGAAAGACGCGAGACGGCGCAAGCGACCACTGTACGTTGGCCTCAAGTATGCAAAGCGGTCGAAGTCACATAAATAAAGTGAAGTAAAAATGGATGTGTGATAAAAAATAACGATACAGCCGAGATCGTTGTGCGATCGTCAAAGTCGTCGGAGTCGTCGTCGCCGCTTACAAATGGTGGCCCAATACAGTGGCACGCTTGCTTGCTTGCGTAAAGTAGCGCATGAGCTCGCACAAACAGGTCGAAAGGAGGCCGTATTCGAATCGATTAATGTTGACGATGACGTCGATAATGGTAATAACAGTAATAAGCTATGGCGATGATAAAAATCAATAAACGTGATGTGAGATCATCATCATCTTCGGAGTGGCGTTGCGGATGGTACGTACTGGATGTGAACTGATAGAGAGTGAAGTGTGTCGGGTTGAAGCTCGTACGTGGGAAGTAGTTGGAAAGCGCGCTGGTCAGACATGAAGACGGTGCGTAGGTCTCGTACCAACTATCCAATTTGATGGGAATTTTTCTATCTGCACTTACCAAAGTGATCATATACTGATAGATAGATTAATTAGAACTTTTTGAGATAACTCATGATTTTTTATTAAATAGTTCTATTATATACTTTAGTTTTTTTTTAAATGTATGGAATTTTGTGTACATTAAAAATTCGACCAATACTGAACCGTGGATTGTGAAACTTTCCACACATTAAGTTTAAGCATTGCAGATGTTGTTGAAGATTTGTTCGATCATTATTTTTAGATAAAATCATCAACTGAATCTCAATTTTATTAACTCAAACAAAACAGGGATGTATACGTATGTCAAGGTGTTTCCACCAAAGTTATACAAAATACAACACGGGAAAATCGATGAAATATCAACCATTTTAAATATACCGTAATTGTATTTATTAAATTAACACAGAAATCTCAGGTAAACAATGAAAACCATAACTCCTTTCTCAATCCCTTCTTTACCGCATCGCCGGGCGTCAAGCTAGTGTTATATATTGTTCACTTATCTCTTCTGTTTTAAGAATGTTAATTTCTTTAACACATTTTCAAGGTACATGTTCGACGTGGGATCGTCGCATCAGATGCATTTGTGTACGATCACTATAATATAAGACACTCTCAATTTCGATAAAGATTTTCAAAAATATTTAGAGTTTTGTGGATGGTATAAAGTAGTAAGTAAGTAGAAATTATTCACATTCCGTTGTATAATCGTTTGAATGTGGAATGATGATTTCAGAAGTCGATAACGTACATACCGAAGGTATTCTTCAACGCATAAAAAAACTGTACGGGACGCAGTCAAATGATGTACAATACATGTATTTAATAAGATGTCCGATGCGTGCCATACCTCGGGCCTGTTCTCAGAGCTGGTTGCAGAATCGACTAATATTTTTGGAGGAAATGGCCAGCATATACCGCGCGAAATGAAGGTTAAGGTCTTTTATAAACTTCATAAAACAAATTGAATCAAAGCTACGTTTTAGGGACCTGTTTTGCGTTTCGAAAGCGTGTGGAGGACCCAACGGCAACAAATGGCCTCTCGATACATTTTTTGCACCGTTAAAAACTGTGAGAAACATCTTCCATTGGAATGAAAAAGAAATGTCAAAAACAAAATCGGAGAAATTTGTTTAAATCATTACATCACTGAATGGTGCAAATATTATCAAGCACATGGTAAAGCTAGGCACCTGAGTGACGATCTGCCATTCCAAACCTTGCGACGAGCCGTTTTTGAGCGTCTTTTCAATTGCTACCATATTTAAGCTACTTTTTTGGATGACCGAATCACGCGTGCGTGGTTGGAGCCAAATTGACTTCAAGTTCAAGTTTAATAGCATCCTTTACTTCAAATATCTGATGGGATAATGTACACCATTAGTTAGCTTTCTTTCACCCCGGGACACGGGGCACATGTCGTTTTGCAGCGACATGATTATTGGTGGTGATTTTTCATACCCCCCCACCGTCCCAGCTCCTCTGCCTCCGTCCGTGGTGGTGACGCAAGGCTCACTTTCTCTCGTCTTCAATGTCATCATCAAACCGGGCCGCGGGGGTCCTCGGCAAGGTTAAACCCATGAGGACAAAACGAGACAACGGTAATAAAGATAAATGATAAAGTTTGCCAGGAAAAGGTGCCATTCATCGTGATGGCTTCTGCTTCCACCTCCACCATGCCGACCGTCGGTTCGGTGTGCACTCCATCTAAACGATGTCATCCATCGGAGACGTCGAAAACGTCAGGATGTTGTTGCTGCACATCAATTATTTTAAAGTCGAAGCACATCGTCCGTTCCGGCCACACTCCGGCGGGAATGGCTGAAAGTGTATCCGCATTCATCCCGATATCCCGATCTAAGGCGCCCAAATTGGATAAGAAGAACTTGTCGAGGCAAATTAGACAACTTTTCAACCGTTCAGGGGTTTTAAATCGTTGCAGCAAAACACAACCATCGTTGGTGTGCTGTTAGATACCAAAGCTCAACAATCGGCATTTGCTTGTTCTGGCCTCGACCTGTACCGGTTGTTGTTGTTTATCTCGAGACATTCTTTACAGAACGTGTTTGCGCTTAATCTGCCCAGCCGATGATGACTGATGACTTACATTATCAAAACCGGTCATTTGTCGACGGGTCGTTTAGAGAGAAGGGGTACATATTTCAATCTGCTCACTGTACACCGATGCACATCGCGTTCCAGCTTTGAGCTAACGATCTGTAATGAACCAGTTGGACAGGTGGAACAGGTTGATTAATAGTTAATAAATTAATGGAGATTGAATAATATCCACACACAATATCCATATTATGTTCTATTAATAGGTAATCTTCAAGCATCTCTATAAATTAAATGATACGTATTGGATAACCAAATCTGTAGAGTTATGAATATAACGCTTAATGCAGCCTTTTTCTTTGAGTGCAATCAATCAATTCCATACAACCATGAAGCGTTCAGGTCTTTGGCCATTACTCGTCACGCAGACGCACTCGGTCCCCTGGCGTAGGTATGTCATTCCACTCGCAAAAGGTGTTTGACCAGGTCACGCACGGTACTCAATCCCCCTCTGAATAGCACAACCGGCAGACGGGTCGTTTGTTTGCTCTTAACTTGGAAATTAGATTAATCGATCAGCGGCAAAGGCAAAGAGCAGATGGAGAAGGCGGCTGCAAGGAAGCAATTGGAGTAAAAAGTCCTATGAGTTAAGATGGTCATAAAACAACACTTCGGTATAAAACAGATGCACAGGAACAGGCCGCTAAGCGGCGAAGGAGAACGCCACCAAGTCCAGACGCGGAGCCTATGAATAATAAAGTGATTTGATTTTATAATCGGTTCGAATCACATTCCTCCGGTTTGCACAGCGGGTCGAACCCCCCTAGCTCGCTCTGTACCGTCTCCTTCTGCACGTTGACATCGCCGTGAACCGTGAAGCGGCGCTCCAAGTAGAACTACCAGATCATGCCGATCGTCGACTGGTGTGCGAGTGGTCCATTACATCAGCGCGAACTAGACTTGCAACAAAGTGTTGTGGAGGCCGTCTTTTCCGTTGCTCTTTCGGGACCGGATTTGGATAGCCGGGGTTCGATGGCATGATAAGACACGGCTACGCAGGGCCGGCTAGACGGGGGAAGAATTCGGATCTCCGCCTATACTAGGCCTATCGTTTCGGTTTGGGTGTCGCCTTCGCCTTCTGCGAATGCGATGTGATTCGTAATTTCAATTTCAATTCGTTCTCGTTATCCTTGGCTGACCAGCCAAGACACTTCCTCCGCTCCGCCCTCCCTCTCACTCCAGCCAAGTAGGAGGAGGTTGGGTTGGCTGAACCGAGCTTCTCAGCCACAGTTCCGTTCTTGCCATGTCATAGTCACGCCGTTTGGGGCGGGGGATCATCGAGTTCGTTACCGATTACCGTCGTCTATCTCTAACGCCAAAGAGAATTGCGTTGTAATGCCCCCCCCCCCCCCCCCCCCTCTCTGGCGTGCCGGTCTCTTACATTACCCTTTTATTTATTCGCATTGTTTCCGCTCCCGTTCACACACTGCGGCCTGACCTCCCCATCTCTCGCGTGTCTGGTTCTCGGCCTATTTGTTTCGGGCCCGAGATTGCATGATACTGACCATAAAATTCAAATTTGAAATAATTTACCAGCGTATAAATTTAATGATACACAAATCCCAACGGCGGGCACACGAATCCGTACCCCCGGCGGGGGATTATCGTAAGCGCAATGGGGAGTTGTCTCAGCTACCGGAGTGTGCCATATGTTCGTAATTTTATCCAAAACTATCCAACTTTCCACCGACAACAGGAAAATAATACTAAAACTCCCTTCGCGTTCGTCGCAGCATCCCAGCAAGATACCGAGCACGGGTTTGGGCAACCGAACCCAAAGGCAAAGAAATGCGCATAACAAGCATAATTATCTTCATAGTTCAGTGCCGGCATGAGGCGCCTTTGGAAGTACACTGAGTTGGTTCGGCGTCTGCGAGAAAGGCGTCAGCTGCCGTCTCGTATACGCTTTGCATACCCGCCAAGGTTTGCCATATCGGTTTAATTATTTGCCCGAAAAACAATTCGTTCGAATATCGACGTTTTAAGCCGAAAAAACTGACGGTGTGTACGTGCTTGTATGTATGTGTGTATGTATGTATTTGTGTGCTATAAGATAATTTTTTCTTAGCTTCGATGCAACAATCGCTTCCTCAGGCTGGTGGCCAATTATAAGTGCCGCGAACTTTAATTTACCATCCATCGTCAATTAAAGTCGACAGAAATGAGAAAATATGCTTTCATAAGATTATCTAAATGTATATTTTACGATCGAGATAGATAGAGTATTAATTTTACTTTCAGATTTAGACTAAAATGTATCTTATAACCGTGTTTATTATCAACATTACATATCTCTCTCTGTCTAATTTCATGACTTTCAAGTGATGTTACTTTGAATTAGAAAATTATTTCTACTAAGAGTGGTAATACTTTAGTCTGAAACATTTGTGTAAATATATTTTTAGCTAGATTAGAAAATAAAATTCGTATATTATATTATATTTGGGTACAGGCGGTTTTTCGCTAGCGGGGGAAGAGGTTCCTAAACGAAAATTAACAAATGCCCAATCAGTCCCAATTAGCCATTGGTCTTGTTGAATTTCTCTGCTAAATCTCTTTGGTCATCTGCGTATCTTCCTTCATATCTTCATCGATAGCGCGTGTCCTTTTTTTTAATTGTAAGCAAAGCAAACACTTCTCAGGGTAATTTAAGTCTTCCACCGTCTCGCAAATGGCCCAAAATCTGTGAAATAATAAAAATTATTTACTTTATTTGCGCTTTATCATTTATCATTAAGCTCGAAGCCTTTCCACGAAGGAACGGGTCGCATGGCGGATCGTTTACTTGGTGTCTTCGTTGTGAAGGGTTTATTAATGGTTTCCTATTTCGCCTCGTGTTTCTCTTCACCGCTCTCCGCCCCATGGTTCCCCACTCTGCTGATATGAAATGCCATTTCAATCCTCCCCCCCGTATCATCGTACCTACATCTTTCATTATTTTTCATTATCTGCGTGTGATCATCTCGCTCAACTCCCGCTCGTCACAAGGATCATCAGAACGCAGTGTGCCGCCTCATGCATCAACCCATCCATCATCAATCCATCCATCCATCCATTGATTACAACAACATACACATACGCCAGCGGAACTGGGTTCCAGAAAGAACCGGGAAGCAGGTGGTGGCGCTAGCACGTAAGCTCACATTTTTGTCCCTCCTCCCGAAGCAGACGGCGACGGGGTCGAGGGCTCGGCCAAGGGATGCGCTCCCGGTCGAAGTAGTTCAAGCGAAAAATTAAGCCAAAATCTTGCTTAACCCCCCAAACTCTCCTCTTTTCCGGGGCCGATTTTCATGGTTCATACACTTGTTTTTATTTCACCATATATCCCAAAACCTACGCCGGAATGTCGGTCGGTTCCTGGTATTCCCGTCGGATGCACGTTTGCTGCCCTCCTACCAATCCTACCACCAACCAAACAACCAACCACCTCCCGCGGCCCATCCATTTCTATCTTTCGTGCGTTTGCGGGCCGATTAGGTGCTTGGAAAAGAAAGAGGTAAACCTGAAGCATGATCCTTACTGGTGCCGGCAGAAGACCACCACCGAACAGCATTGGATGGGTTGTTGCACAGAGCCGAACTTCTGCAATCTGGATATCAAGGTCGATGGAGGTGAGCCAGCCCGCCCAGGATGGGGGTTGTGGGACATCTCTCACTTCGCCCTACTCCCTCTCTCTCTCTCCAGCCATCCATCCCCGTTCCATTGCGGTGTCTCCTTTCGCTACACTAAAGGCTGCTTGTTGGTTTTCGGTGGTTTCGAGCGCGGTGTGAAGGGAATAATCCGTCGTCTCTTGTGTTGGTGTGTGTGTGTGTCTGGCTGGGTGTGTGTCCTTTGCGTATCGTGACGTGTCGACGTAGGGCGTAGGGAACAGAAAGTTTTACATTTTCGCGGGATATCATTTTCATCTCTATCTCTCGTCGTCTGTTTTGGTCATAAAGTAATTGCTCATTTCTCTGGTGGCTCATCCTCGCGTACAACAACATCATCATACCCTGTATCGCATTGTTTGGTGTCATCCTTTTCGACTGACTTGTGTTGTGTTTTTGATTCGATAACTATTAGCTCATACATACACTACGGTTCGCATCGTTGGGAAATAAACGCCATATTTAGCGGCCATATATTGTTGTATCGGATAATCTTCCTCTTAAGGGCTAACCCCACCTACTTGTGTCGTACTCTTTACCTGGAATGGGTTAACGTGCGTGCGTGTACGTGAGTGTGTGTGTGTATGTGTGTTGTTTCATCCGTTTCGTGAGCAAATTGATTAATTAAGAGCATTCGGCAACGCAACAACCACTACACTTAGTGTCGAACGGTCGAACTTAAACCGCTGTCATATGTTGGTGTATAACCATTATTACTACCTTGCATCACCCGAGTGAGAGTTCGAAGGCAACCGTCACCCCGCATCGGTATAACAACATCCATCGAGGCCATCATCGAGGTATTCCCCAAAGAAGAGGAGGGGGTGGAAAAACAATTCCACGAAAGTTACTGACATGAACCAAGCTACAAACAATACGCCATAAATCCATTGCCGTCTCCCAGGGGCCGTCATCATCCATTAGATCCATATCGGCAAGGACCTGCGCCATTTATGCCACCCCTTTCCCCGCCATCGTGTCGTCGTATCCTGTCGTGTCGTCTATTTGTCCTCCAGTTTTTGTTCGCTCAGGTTCAATATATTCCTGCGGCCACGATATTTCCGAGTATCGGAGCCCGCCAAAAGGCACAATGCGTCCTCGTGGACGGTGTGCGTCTTTGCCGTGTCCTTCCAAGAAGAAGGAAAGGTTGATGTGGCAGCTTGATTCGTCCATTTATTCCGGTTTCCGTTCTGTCACTGGCGTCCTCCACCGATATCATCGCTTTTGAAGGGAGCCATTGTTCTGGTGTAGTGCCATGCCAATGAATCGTGCGTGTTTATTACCGTTTCATTCCCGAAACTCATCCACTAACGTCTACTTGCGTCGGTTCGGTAATTTTAAGTGGTTTATTTATTTTATAAATATTCTTATATTTTATGGGGTGAAACATCATACTTACAGATATTACAATCTATACTACTTTCACCATATTATTTCATAAAAATATTAATCCAAAAAGATTGCCATGATGCTCCAGGATATTTGGATAAAGGGATTATTGTCATTTCGATGTTAAAATATATGTAATCAATTTATTCGTGCTTTTATACTGTGTTACTGCAAAATCAAACTATTATTTCATCCAGTAAAACAATGCTCCCTCCATTCCCGTGTGTTGCCTTCGTCGGTGTACAACATTCGTGCTTTTCCATGCTGCAGCCGAAAGAGGGAAAAACATTCGGATCCAAATGCTCCGTCATCGTAGCGTTTTCTTACTATCGGTCTATCGGTCGCTCCTGACCGCAGACAATATTTTAACCAATTTACGAACTACGCCGCCGAAATCACTGAACCCGTTCCAGCGTATATCCGTCCGGCCACACGAAATAGACGATTCGGAGGGAAACGGTTTGCCCGGCACTGTTTGTTATTTATCGATACATTTGTTGCGGGTGGTGGGAAAGAGGTGTCCCGGAAGGGTGCTGGTGGAATCATTTATCAACGCTCGAGGAAGAAAATAGTGTTGCAGTGGTTTCGTGAACCATTTGGCAAAACAAATGACTTCCAAAAGTAGCTTTTGGGTAGCGAAAGGAATCGGAGAGAAAAAGAAGGGAAAAAATACATTCGCTTGGTGGTTAATGAGTGTAGTTGAGAAGATGGAAACAAATGTTAATGCTGCATGCATTAATCATTCACATTTTAAAGCACAGCTATTTTTCATTTTATTTTGAGATATTTTTTATTTGAAAATGCTGAAGATATGCAGACGGACGTTTATTAATTCGATACTTAAATATTTTAAATTATTTTTATACACAAGTACCTAATCTAAATTCAACTGCATTCGATTGCGAGCTGCAAATACTTCTATTGATCTCAGCCCGTCCACAAGAAACAGGACATTTGTGGGAAAGATTAGTGTATTCCGTTGGTAGTGTTTGTCTGTGGCGTTTTCCCTCGGCAGCATTACCAGCGTCATCATATCAGAGCAGTTTAGCATAAACCGAGCACTTAAACTTTTGTCCATAATCGTTACGCTAAACGTGCGTTTTCTTCGCAAAAAAGAATACTTTGAACCAATGGAGGGAAACAAGTAGTGTTTGTCTGTATGTGTGTATATCCTTTTGCTTTTCACTTGGATTATGCGACCACTTCCTCCGGTGCTATTCCGTACGCTTTTTATCTAACTTAGGAAGATTATTAGTTGCCTCTTTATACAAGTGTGTCCTGTGTGCGCATTGTTTTAGCTATGTAGATTACTGAATGGTTTATTTTATTGTGTCTTACGTTTCTCTTTCCTGTGTCTTCCAAGTTTGGTGGAAGCTGGGAAAATTGTTTTTATGCGTATGCGTGGTCGCACGATGTCAGCGTGTTTTTGATCGGTTTACCTCGAAATCGATCCAATCAAACTTCGACCAATTCGACCTGCAAGTTGCCGTTACCGGAACAGAGGTTATGACAGGAGATACGATGTGAAATACATGGTTGGAAAAACAAAACGCGAATGGTCCATCCGTTTTCGGATTTCAACGGCGTGACTTTTAGAAGAGTTTGTTGTTCCGCCCCCGAACGGACTTCAAATACTCCGAAAACAAAGTACTTTAAGGAGCCCTCACCGTGCCGAGGGAAGTGTTTGGCTATATACATTCGCAGTGGCTCAGCGCGTGTCAGGATGCTGTTAGCGTATCGTTTATCTTCAGACACCGCAACAAAATGAAGCCAAGAGAGGAAGAAAAACACTTGCCATTCGTGGTAAGCCACCGGCACACACATCAATCACGAGTCAGCCAGTAAGAACAAACAAACACTGGGCGTATGTGTGGCTTGGGTCGTGCTTTCTGCTTGGTTTCACCGGGCGAACAACGATTTCTTCGGGAGCTTTTCCTCCCGATTTCCCACGCGTATTACTTTCGTAGTTTTTTTTCTTACTTGCGACTTGTGGCCGACTTCAAGCATCATTGGGTCTCTTGAGGCTTCTGGGGAAGTGGAATGGCAAGTGAGCAATTATTGTCCATTGGTGTTGTTGCTACTTCGAGAGCTCCCCCATGGTGTTAGGTGATCATACTTATAAACCTGAGGAAGATTAATAGCATAGGCGTGAGCTGAGGTAGACCAATGGAAATGAAATATTACTGACTCAGATCAGTAGAACTAGTCTCCACACAGTTTAAATAGAATTAGACCGTTTGATTAAACTCTTCGAAAGCGGCGTACAGTGTAATCAGTTGTATAAGAAAAGTCTTGCACAAAAAACTCGATCGCAAAAAAGGACGTGGAAAAAATAAATTAATTCAGAATTTCAGACCCGCGCGGATAAATATGCTAATAGGGGCTTATAAGTTGTAATAGTTTAGGGCAAAATGGAGAAGACGAGGTCATGTTTTATGGTTGAGCGCGTTCTTTTTTCTTCTTTTCAGCGGTTTTGCTTCCTCGAAAAGGGAGAAAGTTATCGTGAAATCTCAACCGGCCATAAACCGCACATCTCACCAGCTCCGAGAAGCCAATTAGTAGCTGTTCACGTTATTCCGCATTATGTGCGTGTTGCGCAAAGTTTTACATTAAAAGGTTTGGTGGAGGCCGAGAAGGCGAGTAATAACGAAGAAAAGAAAGTTGAAACTAGTATAAAGGAAAAGAAAACAACAGAAGGATTCATAAGATGCTAAAAGGATTATGTATTGTTTATGAAATGGTTAAATCTTTTGCGGAGGGAGTTGTTGAGAGCTGTTTTGAACAAAACTTTAAGGGTTTCTTTTCCCACTATTCGTCATTGAGTAAGTTCAAACATGTGCCGACTGCTCGCTTGGCTCAGTCAGTACAAGAAGCACGCAATTGTATTCTTTTTCCCTTCTCCCTGTTTTGCACGCAATCGTTGGTTTTTGTGTACTACTCTGGACCATTACTATTCATCAAAAGGTTTCCTTTTGTATGCCATTGTTTCTACCATACAACTTTCTATCTTCCAATGTAAATCACCTCTGTTTCTTTACCTTTTTGCATGTTTGTTTTGCTTTCCTAGCTTTCAATTTTGGGCATACGAATCCTAGCTTAACTTTACCGAGCAAGGTCTTAACCGTTTTTCACGAGCGTCGAAAAGATTCATGTTTGTCTCTTCTTCTTCTTCTTTTCTTTTTGCGCAAAAGCCATTCTTTCCACACGCCCTCAGCGGCATGTCCTTTTATTGGCACGCATATAAATAACGATTGTTGATTCGGTTCGCTTCTAAGGCTTTGGTGTTTGGTGGTCTTGCGGGAGTTTTTCTTTTACTCTTTCCAGAACCGAACACACGCGCCGGATAGTTTATTTATACCACTTTCGGTCCGCTTGTTTACGTGTTTTTCTTTCGCGAATCGCTAAGAAGCCAGTGGCGGTAAAGTAACGTTGAAAAAAACATAAATTCCACAGCCTTTTACAGCCGCCCGAGGAAAACCTTATGTTGTTTATGCACGATCCGTTTTATTAGTTTATATGATGCTGCTTCTATTATGCCTTCAACACTCTCCTCTGTTCTCATGCTTTGATACGAAAATGTGAGCTTTTCTTTTCTTCTTTTGTAGTATTGTTTCTAAAGGTTTATTTTGTAACATAAAACAAAGCATACAAATATTTAAAACATCAGCAATGCCGGAAAATGTGTATTGGACGGCCAATGAGCCTCTTTGACGGATGATCGATCCCATCATGGCATGCTTTGAAGAACGAAAACTTAGGAAAAGCGAGTTGGCAATCGGTAGAAGAGTATAAAGTGATCGTGAAGATTTAATATAGTGAAAGTTGTTCAGGTAGAGCATTTATTTTATACACAGCAAGGAATAGTTTGGCAGATTAATATTCATCGGTCGGCATCGATAAACAACAATTATGTGTGTACACTTTTTATATGCTCGCACACTTCCTCCATACATCTTGCGGGAAACTTTATTGTTTATGCTTGCGTTTTCCAACAAGCAAACATGCAAGATCGAAGGAATAAACCCGTACGGTACGTGGTTGTGCTGCAAACATGCCGTCGCCCTCTCCATATCGCCTTCAAGTTACTTGTTTTACGACTACATACGCGCTTTTCCCGCACATAAAATCACGAAGCGGCGTTACATTGTAAAGCGGGTCAAAGGAAGATAAAAATGAAAAGGATCTTCGTAAAATGAAACCACGGGAACAATTTGGCGTGAAATAAGGGTTCACCGAGATTGTGGGAGGATTTTACAAACCCTACAAGGAAAAGGGCAGAAAAAAAAAATCTACCTACTCATGAAAAGCTGTCTGTTTTCCCTTTCCCCCGGACAAACGGGTTTACTTTTCCATGCCATGTTTTTACGCACGTCTTTAGTGGCGTACAATTTGTGAGTTTTGTTTTTCTCTGCCAAAATTTTCCTCATTTCTCACTGCATGCTCCCCCGTTCTCGTTAACTGCTTGCACTTTACTACACACTGTCCACCTATAATGTTGCACACGCTCTGGGTTCCACTTTCACAAGCCAGTGCTTCCTTGCGCGTATCTAATAACATTTCGCTTAAGCTGCCGCCTTTCGCCATCGCTGTGAGTGCATGTGAATGCTCCGTGTGTGTCTGTGTGTATGTGCATGTTGGTATGTTTTTCCTTAACCCCCCTCCCCAGAAGGAGTGTATAATTTCGGTGATGGTGGTTATCGTCCGTAGTCCACGTCGTCGTAAAAACACGTGAATGATACTCTAATCCCCTTGTTTGCTCTACGATGGTTTTAGTTTTTATTTTAACGCTTCACTAACTTCAAATAGGATTTGCACAAACTTTTGCCTGCTTTTGAGTGTGTGTGTGTGTGTCTGTGTGTCTTTTACTTCTGCACTTTCCGTTTTGCCTCCTCTACTGTCGCTCTCTCGTTGGACTAGTGCTAGACTTTCTATATTTAAATGTTTCTTTTGTTTAACCCGATATGCATGTTCGTATTTGTGTATGTGTGTATGTATGTGGGATTGTTTTTTTTGCACTCGATTAATATAACTTGTCGTGTTCGAGTACCCACTCACGGCCGTGGGGCTTCACAAAGGGTAGCGTACCATGCGCCTCCATAATTCTGCCAACCTTATTCGATGAGGTCAGTAAAATTATGAAAAAATCACGATCCGCTTTCCCTTGTGATCCCCTGTTGTTAGTGTGTAGATGCAAGATGAAAAAATAATAATAAAAAAAGTAAAAACACCCCACTTGTTGCCATTCTCCAACGTGTGTGCCTCCGAACAAAAAAAAAAAAAAAAAAACACTGCCTTTTTATTATTTTTTGTCCCAAACCCGAATCTTCTCCCTTCTGTAAATCTCTCTCCCCGTTTTCTTCGCAAGTGCTTTCGGTAGACATTTTCTAATCAAACTTTTCCCATTTGCCCACTCACCTGGCGCTTCACCAAACGATCGGTACCGATTGGAAATGATTGCTACACTATACGTGTAAACAGCACCCACAGAGGAGAAGTGGCCGTTTCCGCTCGTGGTCCCCGTCCTGCTGGTCATCCTTACGGTGATAATTTCGGCAGGCATGCTACTGCTTTGGCGCACACGCCGGAAGCGCAACAGTGGGGCTCGTCAAATTCTGCCGGAGGATTCGGTGTGCGGCGCGAGTTACCCCATCCTGAACGGGCACACGACACTGCAGGACTTTATCGAGATGACGACGTCCGGTTCGGGTTCAGGTGAGTCGTCGACGTCATGTTAGCGGCCGCTTACGGAAAACTAATTTTACATTTTTCTTGCGAAATTAATTCAATTTTTCAGCCGGCCTTCCGCTGCTGGTGCAACGTTCTATCGCTCGTCAGATTCAGCTGGTCGAGGTCATTGGCAAGGGGCGCTTCGGTGAGGTGTGGCGCGGCAGATGGCGCGGCGAGAACGTCGCGGTGAAGATCTTCTCCAGCCGCGAGGAGTGCTCCTGGTCCCGGGAGGCGGAAATCTATCAGACGATCATGTTGCGCCACGAAAACATTCTCGGTTTCATCGCTGCCGACAATAAGGGTAAGGGTCCGGAAAGGTCGGGAGGTCACGGTGCAAAATTTCAGGTATTAAAACTGTGTTTGTGTTTAACTTTCCCTTAGACAACGGCACCTGGACGCAACTTTGGCTGGTGACGGACTATCACGAGAATGGTTCGCTGTTCGATTTCCTTACCGCACGCTACGTCGATCCGGATACGATGCTCGAGATGGCGTACTCGATCGCGACCGGCCTAGCCCATCTGCACATGGATATCGTCGGCACCCGGGGCAAACCGGCTATCGCCCACCGAGATCTCAAGTCGAAGAACATTCTGGTCAAGTCGAACCTCACCTGCTGCATAGGCGACCTCGGGCTGGCGGTGCGACACATCGTCGCCACCGACACGGTGGACACGCCGTCGACGCATCGTGTCGGCACCAAGCGCTACATGGCCCCGGAGGTGCTGGACGAGACGATCAACGTTAATCAGTTCGATTCGTTCAAGCGGGCGGACGTGTACGCGTTCGGGCTCGTCCTGTGGGAGATCGCGCGGCGGTGTAACGTCGACGGTGTCTACGAAGAGTACCAGCTGCCTTTCTTCGACGTCGTACAGCCCGATCCCACCATCGAGGAGATGCGAAAGGTACGCCAGTTGGGATTTATCCTTTTCGAGCGGGCAACAAACGTATGCTAACGATAATATTCTTCCGTTGCCTCTCCTCGAACAGGTTGTCTGTGTGGATCAGCTACGTCCCAGCATACCGAGCAAATGGATTGCCTGCGATACACTGCACGCGATCTCGAAGGTGATGAAAGAATGCTGGTACCAACATCCGGCCGCCCGCCTCTCATCGCTCAGGATCAAGAAAACGTTAGCCATCCTTCGCTAAACGTTAGCTCGTTTAGGTGGTAAGAAGGTATACATTGTTTAGGGTATCATTCAAAATATTTCATTTCTCTGTGAGCCTCCCCGATAGCCACTTAAGGGATGAATTTGAGGTTCTTCAACACCCTCAGCAAAAGTGTAATCAGCAAAAATGTACACACAGGGGCTGGGGATAAATGAGCTGGAGTGTTCCGCAAGACGGACAACAACGGAAACGAAACATAGAGACAGAGTGAAAACCGCAAACACACAGCTAACTAACTAAGACTCATTTTTAATCGTAAGACCTATTAGTGCGTAAGCCTAACTAAGAAGACACTGCGAGATGTGGCAGTGTTGCATGTTTCTTGTAGCTGTAAGTAAGCCCGAACACTAGAGTGAGGGAGTGTGTATGTAATGTGTGTAACTGTGTATGTACAGGATGGGTGATTGCTGAAAGGCTGTGTGAATGAGGTACGCTAGTAGACAAGGGGGAGACATATTGCCACCCTTTCCACGGTATGAGAGTGAGTAGTTGTGTAGCGACTGCGACCGAAAAAATGCTGCCGTAAGTGCACCACTAACCGTGTGGGAGAGTTTGTCCTCTCTGCGCCGGTTCTTTACATGTGCACCGTGAAGAAAACATTCATATTTATTTTTTCATTATTCAACGAAAAAGGAAGCCATTATGACCGAGGGGCGGCACGTGCAAATCCCGTAGCCTAACATTTTTAAGTTGAACGTTTTATTCCACCTGGCGTAGTGGTCACAAACTACGCGTCCCAAACCAACCAACCAACTAACCAACAAACCGGCAAACAAAGACTAGAAACATATCCACACCCCATTTTTTACAAACCGCCAACCAACCTCCGCCAAGCAACAGAGAACAGAGCAAAAGAAGGATTAGGAAAAAAAAGCACATGCATACACGACACAAACAAGCATAATTTACGAAAAACTAACATAGAACAAAATGGGACACAATATTGTGTCGAGCAGAAACAACGCATCAACAAAATAAGACGACAGATTGAATGGAAATAATGGCTACAAGGAACCGATTGAAAACGAAACAAACAAAACATTCTCATACCTCCAATTTTTAATAAGAGAACGGAAATAAATTTCCGGCAAAATGAAGAAAAGAAAAAATAACTATTGAATATAAAACAAGGTGTGTACAGAAACAAAAAAAAACAAAAGATTACATTAGAGCGAAGCAAAATTCACATCCGTAGTGTTTGTAGAAACAAGTTTTCGCTGTAGGAGATTGTATTGGCTATTGGATTGGTTTACCGTATACACCATTTAACCGGAATGGAAAACTCCTGATGGAATTTATTCATGTCGACTATATTTTGATGATCTTCAATGTATGTGTTGTATGTGTAAGTTTAATTCTTCGATCACATGCAGTTTTTCGGTATCAGTTTTTTCACTGGTTTTGATCGTTTTCAATGCTACAAACCACAGGAAAAATTAACCGACACGTTGACCTGAATGAGATAAATATATAGCGAACGAAAGGACGCGCTGCAGATGAAGGTGCATATGAAATATTTTGCTTGGAAGATGCGTGGCACTGCGGGAAAGTTACAATGTTGTTGTAAGAAGAGGGGGGAGAGCTTTCGATAGTGGCGTTGCTAAAGCTCAGGAAAATGTGTACCAAAATGAGAATCTAAGCATGTAATAACAAATTGAAAACCAACAAACTGGAACATTACCTGTATCGATTGCTTCCACGAAACAAACACTACATACATACATAACACACTGGAAAGGGTAAAGGAAAACGATATGCACAATACAAAATCAACAGAAACAACAACAACAACAAAAACAAAACAAGAAAAGACACGTTTAAATACCAATATTTCAATGTAAAAGTCTAGAGTACAGTAGCTGTGTTTTAGAGAGAAGCTAAACAAACACAACAATGATAAAAAAAACCCAGTTCATAAGAGAAACCCCTATTCGTACCCGCGTTGAAGCCAGCACAGATGGGCCAATTAGGCTTTATTGAAAAACTGCTCAGAAATACCCAGGTCAGTGCGCGTGATCGATGGAAAATCATCCGAGGAAATCAATAATGTTCATAATGCAACATGATACTGCCGTTAAATGAAAACACTCAATACAAAACAAAAACTAACAAACAAATTCACAAACCTAATCGTACATACGAGATTATACAGACATTGTTGGCAGGGGAGAGCCTCCCAAAGACAGAAAGTGCCGTGGGGATTGGATTGCCGTTTGCAACTTCCTGCCACCCAGAGGCCATTCTTACATCCTTCCTATTGCGTTCAGATAAGTATAAGGTATTAAATTCATCTGCTCAGACCTCCGGTGGTTTTAGCTCCGCTGTCTCGGTGCTCGAGGAAAAACCAACCCGTCGGACAGATTAACAAAGCATAATGAGCAAAGCTAGAGGTGGCAATGTTGGTGGCGAATGTATTGCTAATGAAGTGCAGAACCTGAACAATCATACCGTTTGCCAAACATTCTTCCAGTTCGAAAACACGAAACCTCCCAATCCAGTCCAATTCCTGCCATCATCAAAGTCAACTTGAAGCCCGAAGAAGGATTATTTGATCATGTTTGCAAGCAGAGGATGGAATAAATGTATGAAAGTGAAGAAGTATGTTGGATGCTAGTGCAGCAACTTGCATTGATAAAAAAAATCACACATTTAACTTTGTGCAAACTTATAAGGAAACAATTTTGGATTTTGGAAAGAATAGAGCAAATGCAGCATTTATATGACTGGAAAAATAGATTGCTACAAACGAGGGTGAACGCAGTGTACAAGCAAGTAGGAAGAGGATCAGGAAGGCGACAAGCGTGTGTAAATGAGAAAAAATACTTTACTGATACTATCAACGATACAATATTGTTAATGCAGCTACTCACATGATTCCATTATTCTTGTTAATAATTTTATTTTATGTTACTACTTTGTATCATTTTATTACTTTTCAATCACAGTCACCTACCTGCACTATATCATGAACTTTTTAAAGTTACCTCAAAGATTGTTCGGAACGAGGAATTCATCATTTTCAATGGCTTATACTAATAAGTAAACTACATGGCCCATTCAAACTTTAGGACATTAGTCAGTTTGAATGTTTCGATTTGAAACTTCATCCAAAGTACCAAATATACCAAAAAGGAGGTGGATTTTGCTTTGTTTTCTGTAATTTTTTAACGTTTCTAAACACCAACGCGAAAAAATAACAAATTTCACTAATGCTAACTGTCAAACACATTTTGAACCTACAATCAGCTCTTGCAAACTCAAATTACCATGGCAAAGTGAAATTTTTTATTTGCTACCAAGGTAATGAGAGTTTACTAGTAGTGCGAGGATCGAAAAGCGTATACCAGATAACGTTGAGTGAAAATTACTGTCGACTAAAAAGGGCTTAAGCAGTGACGACATGCGATCTTAACATGTTTTGAACTTATCTACTCTTTTTTTTGAACTTCGACATTTTGCGTAGAGCCTTACACCGATCGGTACAAAGTTGTAGTTCAAATAGACGTTGGTGTCCGAATGTATGTGCTAGTGATGTTCAAATGTTGAAAGGATTGAAGAGAGCATAGGAAAAACAAATCTCATAATAACGATCCAACAAAGGTAAAAAAAAATGTCGCAAACCTGACTAGCCTTCAGAAGTGCATTTACTTCGGAAGTGGATGGGCCAAAATGTAGTAAACGACGATGAGATGATGGATTTTGTTAAATTCCGAACACTAAATGGAACTGTTTTCCACAAACACACACCAACACACACACACATACAGACTAACCAACAAACCAGCAATAGTATTAGGTGTGGCCACACCGCCGTACCAAAAAAATGATAACCACAACACTTCCATCCACATTACCACATGAATTACTTTCAACAATAGCCATTTTACAAGTTAATACATCATATCAATAGTTTTCACTGATCTTTAACCTTCACCATACCGAGCAAAACTAACGTGTGATCATATCTTTTCAATTTTTAAACAAGTATCTGTATTTTTTGCATTAACATCTATTTTGAGTTATATTTTATGTATATTTTTATGTTTTTGAAGAACATGAAGAACAAGAAAGGTCGTTTCAAAATGTCTAGCTCGGTTTTCGATTGGCATCGATATTTTAATGCTCGGCTGGATGAAATGAGCTCATGAGTAGTAAATAATATTTCTTGTAATATTTACAAGATTAACAAACCAACGTTCATATTTTTCCTTTGTTTCGCTTTCGCTTTCCCTTTCTTTGAACGATGAAATGGAGCTGCAATTTCACAACATTGCTTTTGGGAAGGTACATGATAGAGAACGAGAGAAAAACGGTTGGAATTAAACACAATGAAATATAAAACCTAAAGAAGAAGAGCTGATCGTGGCACTCAGCGAAGCTAATACAGACCTGATGTATAATATAAAGTTCTAAAATATTGTTCACAGAGTAAAAAGGTTGGATGAGAGAGAAAGAGAGATGCGCATGATAGAAGAAGTTTTCATATTCGATCAGTCCGAAAGAAATTAAGTTGATGGAGATTGAAAAAAATATATAGCACCGAAGTGATGGATAAAGATTGTAGGAATTGAGTGTGCACGATCCCTCAAAACCTACAGAAGGCACAAGCAAAACAAAAACTCTTTAAATGTCACCTGGTATAACGAAAATGATGGACATTTATTCTATCCAAATTCCCTCCGTCTCCCTTTCCCCCCAGAGCATCTAAACCATGTTAAAAAAAGAAAAAGTAATAACAAATAATGAAAATTGAAGCAACAAACAAAACAAAGGAAAAGCAGACAGAAGCAACACAATACAAAGCAGAAGCAAAATATTATACAAAGCAAACTCGCTCATCCCCGAGCAGAGGTGAAGGAAACGTATAACTAACGAGGAAAGTGAGACGGAATTAGAACAAAAAGGGAAATTACTGTAAAGAAACTCTACACACTTACAAAGTTGTTGAATGTAAGAGACATTTTGTTGGAAACAAACAGAAACACTACACATATATGTCGGGAGAAGGATGAATGAATACTATGAAGACAAGAAGGATAAGTGCTGTTGTAAACATTTGCTAACACGATAAGGATCATCAGACTAGACTTTAGTTCCCATCTATACGAGGATTGACTAGGATGAAGAAAGGTTCGTAAGTGAGCTGCAGCTGAGGCTGATCGAATCATATTTGCTCAAAAATACTAGTTCCGCCATTTTCTGGACGAAGAAGTGCACATTAAAACAACAAAACATCAACGATGCAGTTCGATTGTAGCACTTTCTGCTGTTTGGTTTTGTGTGTCACTTTCATCATTTACTCTCTTTCCATTTTTTATTTGCTCCTTAATTAGCATGTAGAGGCAATAGCAATAGTTGAACCAACAGTAATACCTCGAATATACGATCCTTTTACGTAAAGCATCGGTATACGTATATTCTTTTCTTTTGTGTGTCCTAATGCCGTGTGCCATCATCAGCGACTACTATGCCGCCTCCCGTTCCACGTTGCATTTGTCGCTCATGTAGACATTGTTATTTTTATTTCGCCTGTGGAATTTGTTTAATTGCCGTACGTTGATCCAGTGCTAGTGCACCGGATTTATTTCATACGCGATGTGCGTATCATGGTTTCCCTTAGTTCACTACGGAAACGGATGAAATACAATCAACGATTTTCAAAACCCATGATAATAGCTAGCAACTTTCATCCAACGCCAACTCTGTCAAACGCCTTCTGAATCCAAAGCCAGCACTCGTAAAATTAACATTATCATGGCAACGCGGAATGTTTCTTTCGTTGCCATGGCAATTTGTAACATACTGGTAGTAATGGTTCAGCAATTGTTTGACCGTTAAGTGAAAGTTGGCGAATGTGGGCTTAAGAAAATAATTTACAAATGAAAAAATGTTTTTCAAGGGAAAAAAGGAACCAAAACACTCTTTTCAGTCCGGTTGAAGACTCGTGTATTATTTTAAATTAAGTTGTGTACCCTTAGTTTAGTTGAAAAGCTACGATTCACGCTTGAAATCGAGCAAGACACGCACGATAATCTTGCGGTTAGTTTTAGAACACACAATTTAACACAATATGTGGGATCCACTAGGAGTACACATCGATTATAATTTTCTACCTCATTTATTTCATAATTAAAGTTGTACGCACCCTAAGGGAGAGGATGTATTGAAAAAGGAAGAGTTTGGTGGTCACACGAGCCGTTGCTTGACATTTACTAACACTCAACAATGGGCGCACCTATAAATCTATCCTCTCACAAATCTAATTAGTTTTATAAGGCAACGTATATTTTACAATGTTCCAAGGAAAGTTAAGCATGTAGCGCATTAGCCAGCAGTTAGGAACACGTTCCTTGTTAGCCCTGCAAATGGGTGAGAAAACTCAGTGCAAATGTTTTTTTGTTTTACTCCATTAAGTGCACTGTCCATATCCTTGTTTTCGTTCACATGCAGTGTGACTATAACTGCAACAACTTTTTTATCTCACCCCCTATTCTTTAAAAAAGGATTGCAAGCAAATGGTCGAGAAGGAAAATTATCACTATGGCAAAATAGAAAACGAAATTCAGAACACGCAAAAAACTAAAACGACGAAAGAAAATCATACATACACCAAATTGGCAACAAACAAAAGCAAGGTGGGTAAAACAATACCCTTGCTCTAAAAGTAAACATTATTGTGATCACACCCGGAAGCGATACGCGTCAAAACAATTGAACACGTGAACAGGGAATGAGAAGAAGAGACTAAGATTTGGATTAACAATCGGAATTGTGGAAAGCTAAAAGCTAATCAATAAAGAAACAAAACGAGTACATGTTTGGAGCAAGGGCGAAGAAAATTAACACTTTGGCTACCAGTGGTTTTTGAAATCAAAGCAAAACGGCACTCTGCATTTTAGGTTCTATTTGACCTTTTTGTTAAAAAAAATCGTTTCCCTGTTGTTTCAAACGCACATACTTAACAATTTCCCCGTGAGCACTGCGAGAAAACTATTGCTTCGGAAAAGAAATCGAAAGAAAAGAGAGAATGAAACACTTTGTGGACCTGAGTCGAGCGAGATCGTTGTAGAAGAGAATAGAAGATAAATGGGCTCCTCCGATATGTTTTATCCAAATAGTTTCTCCCTACACGGCTGAATGGTACGAGATACGAGGTGCAAAGCTTAATTCAACTATCAATTTATCGATAAGTTGCTTATGTAGAATGGCGGTGGTACGAGACAAGAATAATTAATGGACACATTGAGCTGAAATGGAAAGAAAGCGTTTAAAACGAGAAGTGCTGAAGTTGTCATACGGACATGAAGAAAAGGTTTATTATTACTATTATTATTATTATTAGTATTATCATTAATTATCTTATTATACCTTTCATTACGGTTAAGACTATGAACATTATTATTATTGCTATTATTACGATATGATTATCGCATACACACAACCACTACCGAATCATACTATATTATTGTCATGATTATTCTTATTACTATAATCCCACATTAGGTACAAGCTAGGTCTAGTGGAGAGGTTTAGGGCGGAAGGTTAAAATAAAACACAAAACTCTGGGCTACTGCAAATCCGCACCCGGGTGCTGGTGGCGCATAGTGTGTCACGGCAGGGAAAAGGAGATGTTGATTTTTGGCAAAGAGGCCAAAACGAAATGGGCAGATGGGAGCATTAGGGATAAAACGGGATTAAACGAGTTTCCTGTGTGGAATTAAGATGATACTAAACTCACCCCAAAAACACACACACTAGCACAGAAACGTGTGTTTTCGAATGTGGAGAAATACGGGAAAACGTAAACATGTATGCCGGAGAAGAAGATATAGAATGGTAGCAAGTAAAGTAAAATATTGATTAAAAACAATCCCCTATGATAAATACACTGAGACATGAAACCAATGTGAAAATGTGACACGAACCAAAAGCACACGCTGCTGCGTGCTGTTAGCGTGTGGTCTTTTGTGTTTCGAAAAATCATTCTTTTCCTTATGTTGCCCTCCGGCAAGTGTCAGCAGCTGCACAGAACGATTCAAGCACCGGTGTGGACCGGGAAGTGGAAACTAAATATTAAAACCACCCTTCTAAGATAAGAAGAAAAAAATTTAACTGAAATAAAAACCAGAAAAACAGTAACAGAGTGAAAGGAGATAAGCAGAGAGAGAGAGAGCGAGAAAAAAAAGATAAACAAACAAACAAACAAACAAACCAACAAAGTGCAGACCCCGATTTAAGGATAAATGAATCAAGAACATGAGAGAAGAAAAAAAAACATGAAACAACAAAACAAGAAACCGTGATCGATTATTGTCTTTTTGTAACAAAAAATTATAAAAAAGTGGAACATCCAAAACCGTGTTTTTTTGTGAGTTTTAGTCGGTACGCAAACAAAACGATGAACGAAAGAAACTTTCTTGGTGTTTTCTATCACGCAGCCTACTACGAGAAAATTATCGTCTAATGAATTTGTTTGTTGAGGCCTGTTGGGTGGATTTGTGCGAGGAAGATAACGCGCCTGCGCCCTCGAGTGGATGGCTTAATCTGGCGCTTGCTTAACTCTGTACTTGGCCTTGTGGATTGCATCTTCGTTCGTTAGTCGTGCCGAGACATTCTCTCGAGGAGGACCCGCGCGTTGTCCTGGTTAATCAGAGTGTATAGTTGCTTTCGTCGCCAACTGTGCCCTTGTTCTCCTTTACGCTTCGTGAGGAAAGTGAAGTGTGCATTTCTAATACTTTTGTAGCAAGTTCGATACATGATTTAAACCGCTTTCGGTGAAGTAAAAGTACTTTACAGTGTTGTCGGTCAATTAACGAAATTAAATGTCCCTCGCACGCACATTAGCGTTATCCGGCAGGTTGGCAAATACCATCATAGTTCAAACGGCACACCCTCGGAGCATTACAGTAGGCCGTCACCATGGCATGTTTAGTCAACTAACCGTATCCGGTTCCTCCTGTGATGCCCTTATGACAAAGCCATGTCAGCGCACTTTTGGTACCTCCGAAACGGCTCGCAATCGCCTGCTGCGGTCAAAGTCCGACGAGGCGGTCCGTCTCGCTGATCCGGCACCGACGTCATCGCGTCCACTGATAAGCGTTGCCTCCTTCGATGCGGCGAGTTCGCGTGTGGTGTTGAACGTTGTGCCGTCCGCTTCGGCCGGTTCAGCAACGGAACGGTTCGAATTTCCCGGCGTCTGGCTGCGGGACAACTGCCAGTGTGCCGAGTGCTTCCACCGCGGATCGACGAGTCGCGTGCTGAACTGGGAGACGTTCGATGTGGACCGGGCGCGGGTGGAGGACGTGCGGGTGCAGGACGGTGGCCATGCACTGGAGGTACTCTGGGAGGAGGGTCATCGGTCGGTGTACGAGTTGTCGTGGCTGCTAGCTCGAAGCTTTCGCGAAGGGGACACGCGGGAGTACCTGCGCGAATGGTACCGTCCGGATCCGGTGTTGTGGGGCGCGGGACGGTTCGAGGCCGGCGAGGTACTGCAGGAGTTCCAGTTCCAGGAGGTTCTGCACGAGGATGAAGTTTTGCGACGGTGGATCGAAGCGTTGATCCGGTCCGGGGTGGTCATGATCAAGGGAGCACCGCTGACGGAGCACGAATGTCGCCGGTTGGCCGAGCGGGTTGGATTTATCCGAAAAACACACTACGGGTAAGCACAATTCACACAACGCACACAATTTCAATCCAAAACTCCAGCCAGAACGGCAGCTTGCAAGTTTTCCCGCGCTAACCGTCACTTTGAAATCGGATAAGAAATGTTCCAATTTCTCGCACGGCACGACGTCGGTCCGATGTACCACAATTCGGCTCCTTTTTGATGCGGGTCGCAGCAAAAGCAGCAGGTAGCACCTGAGCTGCTGTTGCGGTAGGTCAGTTCCAACCGTTTCCATACCGGCCGGTGGTGCGAGTGAGACAACTACCTGCAACGCGTTGGAAAGCGCACCACCCTGCTCACGCATCTAGTGTGAGCGAGTCTGCTAGCGGGAGCAGGTGTGACGTCTCGCTCGCTCTAGCGGTCCGGTACGAGAAGCGGTTGTTACCTCCTGGTTGATCTGCGCTCCTGTTACAAAATCAAAATTTGCACCTAAACCGATTGCGAGCGCGACTTCGGTTTCATTCGGTAAAACGCGCTCGGCCTTCCCGAGAACCGAAAAGAAAAATTGTTTAAACGGTTTAAATGCAGCGGGAATTTGGCCTTTATTTTGATGAATATTTTAGATTAAGTTATTAAAATCGACTCAATGTCGTGCATAGTAAGTTTTAGAAACTTTTTGGATTTTATAATAGATACATTTCGGATAATAACGGTCATTCATCGAAAGGAAACATATATTTAGAGATTTTTTTTTTCTTTAAAATCATATTCAATTATTGTATTGACACTACAGGTGTAATAATACATTTTTAAATTATTTCGCGTTTCATAACAATGGTTCATCGCAATGGAAACGTTTATCTTTCGAGTGTTTCTTTCTTTAAAATAATATTGAATTTTTGTTATTTATTGTGCTACTAATAATACATTTTTGAACTATTTGGAATATTATTAAAAATGGTTATTTCGGAGTTTTGAATAGAAACGCAAAACATTCGAGTATTTGTCCACATATTGATTTATTTTGTTACAAGTAATATAGCAAAGGGATTCCACATTTGTGTAACATTTTAAATTTCAAAATGCATACCACGTACATCGAAGCGGAAACGTAAACCGTTCGAGTGTTTCTTTCGGCTTACACATAATAAAATATTACAATTTATTTCGATCCGCTTTTATTTTATTTTATTGTAAATATATTGTTTCCCACCCGCTCCCGGATAGTGAGGAATTCATCGTGAAAGCTAAGGAGGGCACCAGCAACGTGGCGTACCTTTCCACCCCCCTGCAGATGCACACCGACCTGCCCTACTACGACTACAAACCGGGTTGCAATCTGTTGCACTGTCTGGTGCAGTCCACGAACACCGTTGGCGGGGAGAACCTGATCGCGGATGGGTTCTACGTGGCGGAACGGATGCGCCACGACCATCCGGATGACTTTCGGCTGCTGGCGGAAACGCTCGTCAACTGGAGTGACCTGGGCGAGGACGAAGGGGGTGCCTTCCACAGTATCTACCGTGCGCCGGTCATCTGGTGAGAATGTGCTCTGTCACGATTGTTATGCATCCGTTATCAACACGTCTCCCATTCGCTGTTTCCCGTAGCATCGGTCGTGATGGCCGTCTCGAGCGGATTAATCACAGCGTACCCCAGCGCGACAGTCACTTCAGTGTGCCGTTGGATCGGGTCGAACGGTGGTACCGGGCGATGCAACGCTTCGTGGCCATACTGCACCGGGAAGCGGTAAAGTTTCGGACGTCTCCGGGCGACATTCTTACGTTCAGCAACGTACGCATGGTACACGGGCGAACGGGGTACACCGACACGTCCGGGAACACCCGGCACATCGTGGGCGCCTATCTCGATTGGGACGAAATCTACTCCCGCTGGCGGGTGCTTAAAGCGGCGGCAACGAAAAACACTAATCTCTAAAGAAAAAAAAAACACATTAAACCAGCCTTTGTTTTAAGATAAATCATATTTTCTGTTTTCTCTTGCCGGTGTATGGGAGGAGAGCGAGAGTGTGTTGGGTGTTGAATATAAGATTATAAGTAAACGTTTGCTTTCCTTCATTTAATTGCTTCAATTACACGCTACACGGAAAGAGGAAGAATCGGAATGGAGAGAAGAGGAATCGAAAGCGGGACACTCCGTTTACAACTTAATCCAACAGCAAGGAGCTAATGATATTGCCTGGTCCCGGAAGATCTTCAAATTCGGGGACGATTTCATCGTCGACTGATGCAAACAAACACACGCACATGCAAACACGCAAAAAATAGGTAAGGGTCTAGTGGACTGGACTAATAATATTAAACGGGATCCTCGCTCTACGAAAAAAAAAAAACGCACGATCGCGATCGGCAAATTATGTTTACGAATACTAATAATAATAGTGTAGTGTAAATAAAATCCAAGTTAGGTAAGATGAAACAAAAACAAAGCTAAATAGCATCGCCGGCATCAAATCCGGCGGAATTGCTAGTATAATGTGTCGTTTTTACGGTTCGCCTTCTCTCAGTTCTCTCTTGTTCTCGACTTTTCCTCTATCATACACACGTACGCGCACACAGACACGCTGCTCGGATCTTTTTAAGTAGTTTATAAAACTATGCTCCCTAAGTCTAAGTGCATAATTATAATTGATTTGCATAGGACGATCGATTAAAAAATAGTTTCCATAAAATCACAATATCTCTTTCTTCTTTTGATTCTCCTTCTGCTTGTGTCTCTCTCCTCGATTGGCGCCTGCTTTTTTATACTTGCCAAACATTTTTTCTCGCCCTTTCGTTTTTCCCTCTAAACACCCTTAAGGATACCGCGTAACACAATAGAGTATGATTATAAGCCTATGCGCTAACACAATGCACAAAACCACACAAGCAATGCTAGTTTTTTTATCTTCCGTTTCGATTTCTTTCACCACGTTCGAAAACTTGTTTCGAGCGCTTCTCGATTTCATTTCTTGTTAGCTTTCTGATAACGAATATCCTTCCGCCCCGTAGCAAACTATTTCGAATAGATTAGCCTTCTCGCCTACTGTGACCCCAATGCTTTTTTTAAGTAAACGATTGTAAGCACCATATCGTATGTTTCTATTCTTTTCCCCGTGTCGTGGCAACGCTTCAGTAGGCGACGACGGTAGGCAAAACATTCTGGATCGGGAATAAAATGCTATCCTTTATACGAAGAACGAACGAACACAACACACCGGAAGGAAGGATCATAGGATGGTTTTTCGTAGCGGGTTGGAAAAGAGGAAGGATTTCTCCAAAAACAAACAAACCATGGTGCAATCTTCTTTTTTTACTATGCAATGAAAAAAATGACTTCTCCATACCGGGTATAAAACGAGGACAGAAGGGTGGTGGAAAGCGGTGCAACACTCTTTGAATTTCAACTTCTCTCCGTTGAAATGCAAGAACTTGATCCGTTAAGGGAATAACCGTACAGGGTAGCGATGAAAAGGTGTGTGTGTGTTTTTTTAAAGAAAATTCTTTCTTCGTTGTAATACATTTGAAAGTCAAAATATGAATAAAAGTAAGGAGTTTGAAGCGTACAAAGAGAATCATATAACTATGCGCGTTATCCTAAGAAGCAGACGGGCAGGAAGTTTGACTAATTACAGAAAGGATTATCAGACCTATGTGTATCTGTTTGTTTGTGTGTATGTGTGTTTTTTATGTACAAAAACCGGAAAAATGCCTTCACTTCCACCATTCTGGTATTCGGAAGCTACCTACGGGTCGCTGGACTCTAATCATCAAATGTTTTCTTCTTGCCTTATCTCAATTTTTTTTCTTCCTTGCAACACACATACACACATTGAACAGAACCACTTAAAATATTCGAGAGAAAAGAACAAACAGCCAAACATACATCGACAGTGGGACGGCCGTACACAGGCACCGCTGCTTCCCTTTCCCCCCGTACATCGCAAAGGGAACAAAGGTTGAGGTTTTTGGTAGCTGGCCCGTTTACCGTTTAACCCATTTTAAAATCACGGTGACCCTCATCACTACTAGACACTAGCATTTGCTTAAGAATCGATCCCCCTTCCTTCCCCCTTAAGGCTAACATTCGCTCTGCACCAGCGTGTCCTTTAGCGCCGCCAGCTGCTCCTCGCCGAGCTTGATCTTGTCGGCGATCTCGCGCGAGTCAACGATCAGCTTCGCCTTCATGTTGATGAAGTAGTCGTAGTCGGCGTACTCCTCGATCGTGAGGGCCTGCTCGAGGATGCGTGCGATGATCGCCCCACGCCGATCGATGTCGTCCTTCAGCTGCTTCGCTTCGTCCAGCTGCTCGAGCAGTCGTTCCCGTTTCGCTTCCAGGATCTTCTAAAATGGCAAATATGAATCGTATCAGTAAGCACCGCCTTGTGGTACGCCGGCATGCCAGGCGTGTAGTACTCCATACCTTGTCCGGGTGGTTCGACTCAATGCTGTGCAGTGCGTTGTCGGTACGGGCCAACCGGCCGGACAGGGACAGGAGTAGCATCGTGATGTAACCGACGTCATCGACGTACGAGCGGAACTTGGAGGCGTCGGTTGGGCGCACCTTCTGCGTCACCTTCAGCGCGACATCGTTGCCGAGCAGATCGTTGGCGTTGCTCTCCTCTGCGATGCTCGTCTGTTCGTTCGTCAGGACTAGTAGCTTTTTGCCAAGACGTTGGACAAGTTCCTCCTGTGAGTGCAGAATGAATGAAAGAAAAAGGTGCCAAAATTAGCAATTTACTTTTGATCATTTTCGTTTCATTTGTTCTCAGTATGTTCGATCTTTAGCATGATCGTGACAAATATGTAGCAACATAAATCATGCGTGAAAAGATCAGTTTAAATTAGAATAAATCTAGCTTAAGGCTAGATAAAAAGCAAAATCATTAATCGAACATAAATTATTTTCCGTGCAACACAGCGACAAAATCTTAACTATGCAAAAGCACTTATTTTCATATGTAGTAAACCATCCTTGTATAATATCGGCCCGATATTTTTGACTCTTTATAATTCTCTTCTTTTAACGATTTTATATATCTATCATATAGATTCACCAAATATTTTTAATTTGGTTTGTTAGTAAATTAATCTACATTCTTATCCAGCTCATTTAAAAGTTGCAACTCTTTCGTACATAGACGTAACTGAATAAAAGCAGAGCATCATGATTTTTAATTTAAAAAATTATTCAAAAAAGGACCTGACACGAAAAGCTATGTTAAAATTAATGAAAATACAGAAATTGTAATGAAAAAATTACAGTAACACAAATTCGTGCGTAAAACACAACCAGAAGCACGGTAGCACATAGGGAACTCTTTCTCGATTATGGCATTCTTGGAAACATTTGACGTAGGTGCTCCATTCGTTAATCAATCAGCCACGAGAGGGATTTGTTATGCAACTTTTTTCCTTCTGCAAATACGACGGTAGTGTAGCACCGATCCAATGTATTCCCCGAAGGTAACTTTCGGTGGAAAGATTCTCATCCTACGTAGGTAACATTTGTCAACCTCTTTGTAGCTCCACCTCGGAGACTCAGGTGTAGGAGGAGACTTGTGCAAACACCTTCAAAATGAGACGATGAACCATTCACCTCACTTGGGTGTCTTGTTTAACCGGTGTGCCTCACTTGCTTCCTTCTGGTTGTTTGCATGACACTTCCTTTTCCAAATCGCGTGGTGACCTTCACGTGTTAAATGCACCAACAAAAAAACGTCGATCACAAGAAGTCCACGGTTGGGTTTGTTTGGATATTCACTTCTCATTTGGTTGATTTTTGTTGTTGTTGAGGTATCAAACATCAAAAGTCTCGTTCATTACCAACTGCTGCCTCTGCGGAGGGATGATCGACGGTGCTCTTCGATACTTCGATGACATCGATGGTCCGGCAGCGATGACGACAACATTGCCGCACAGCAGATGATGTCCAGTTCGGGCAGCCGTTTCTCAGCTGATCGAGATCGAGATCGGTCAAAATATGTCTATCCCCGATCCGTCAAACACACCACGTAACACTGGCCCGTGTGGAAGGGAACTAACGCACGATGAGAGTCGGCCACATATGTTGAACCCCGGGGGTGTCGACGACCGTGTGTCGTTTTTTGCGGAAACCCCGTGGGCTGCTTCTAGACGCACTATCTCTTGCTTTGCTGCCGTGGATGTGGTGGGATCTACGCTCGCGTTCGCACTCACTACACGTGACCATACGGCACACGCGCGTTTCGGTTCACGCCTGGTTCTCCGTCCTTACCGACACGAACCGTGCTTCAGACGAAGCAGAAGGCCCACCTATCTATCTGCTAGCACACATGGCCACGGCTCGACGCACGGTGGGACGCTGGTTGGTCGGTTGGGTGGGGTTGAGTTGGAGCGTTGAGAGATTTAAAGCTCAACCTCGAGCGCCTCTCGTACGCCATCATCATGTTCCGGAATGTTGCAGGGTAGCGAAATCATAGAAGGGGTGGACTTTTTGCCTCCTTTTTTTGTTATCTTCCCTCGACGGAGGCCTCTCAAATCCTCCGTAGGGAAGATGTCCGGTTCCCCCCTTAAACATGGTGCACTTTTACTATCGCTTGCACGCGCTTGTAACACGATCCTCTTACGCTCGGGGCTACGAACGGGGCCCGCCGCGGGACGGGGTGTTTGGACTTCCGATCGAGCGTGAGATATTCGCTTTCGCTGATTCACGACCACCGGGCACAAAAGCAAGGCCACCGAACCGGGTGATACATCCGAGGGTAGTTGTGGTCGAACGTTTCAAGAGGTTGCTGTTCCAGTTTAGCCGCATAGGTTCTCATCTGCCAGTGACATCCTCCATAGACTACTGCTTCGGTACGCACGTCAATATCACCGGATGATGGAGTCGAGTGTTTGATGCGACATTGGGCTCGTCATAACAAGCATTAGAAAACGCAAGTCCGGCACAAGAATTTATAGCGGTATGGCACTTATTTCCTCGCGGTAATTGTACTTTCCATTTCATACATGCTTTGGCTACTCCGTTTGTTTACGTTTGCTTACCTTCTTCTTGGTCAGATCACAGCAATCACCGTTGATCAGGGTCATCTCGCGGCTGTAGCGCGCCATCAGCTTGGCCTTCGGTTCCGAAATTTGAAAGTAGGTCGAGCTGGACGTCAGAATATCGAGCGGGCTGGAAAGAGCAAAGGAGCGGGGTTGGAAAACCGGAAAGTTTAATTAGAGTTCAATGTTTGCTAAAGAACGCAAACAGCTTAGCAAACCCTGGCGGCTTGAGGCGGTAACGTACCTTTTCTGTGGACCGCCACCTTCCGTTGGCGTTGCGGTCGATGCATCCTTCTTGAGCGGCCGGGGCGCAATCTGTATGTTGAACAGGTCGGACACGTAGTCCGACGAGGATTTGAATGTTTTCGGCGCTATCATGGAGAGATGAGAGAGGGAGAGATGAAGGAGAAATGTAAGAAAATCAGTTGAGTTCATCCGTTTAATATTTTTTGTCCAACGAAATCCGCCTACTTCGTCAGCTTACAAACAGGAAGTGACGCTTTCAAATTGAAACCTTTAGTCTGAATTGGCTTACAACAAACAGATGGGTGTACAATACTGGGTTGGCGGATTGGTGTTTCAATTTGATTTACTCAATCCCCCACCTCCAACGCCGGGGTGGGTGGTCTTTTTCCCATCCACTTTGCATAAATAAACACTTTCTCACTGGGCGTTCGATGGGGGAGTAGCGCGAGAGGTATCTCTGTGTGTATTTAATTCCCTAACCAGATCGCGTTTGTTTTCTTTTGCCACCCGCCATTGCAGTTTTCCCACACGATCTCTTATCGATCGCGGTAGCCTGGTTTTTGTTTTGTTTAGGCAATAGTTTGTGCAGTAAAGCCAAACCGAAAGATGGGGGTGGGTAACAATGAGGTTTGTGGTGGCTTTTAAGAGATCCGGTCTCTTGAAGGGAATGGACTGGGCATGGTTGTTGCATAAAACCGTTCCACTTTGAGGTGGAACAATATTACCATTATCGGATCTCGTTTAAAAAACGGCGCCAGTTATCGAACATTTGGGCAAGAGCAAATCTTCATCGAAAGGAAAAAAGATAGCAGAAAGAAATCCAAATGTTAAGATACGGTACCCTTGGAAAGTGAAATTACTAAAACTGTTTTCCACTACGCATCATCCAAATGCTGCAACATAACGATAGAGGGTATAGACACCACACGCTGACGCATCGTTGTTCAAAGGGAAATTCGGCGCAATAAAAATTCGAAAAGAATTATGATCAATCAATGGGGCAAGGAAAACAGTTTCCGAATTAAACTGATTTGGTGCTGCGCGAAGAAAAGGGAAGCAGACCTACTTTCTCCATCGAAGCGTCGTCAAATTTTGCGTTTTCGCTTCAATGCGTGTGTTATTTTACTTTTTTTTTGTTGTTGTTGTAACGCATATGTTTGTTAACCGTGTTTTTTGTTCGTTGTTAATGTTTTTCGAATCGAAGTTGAAAGTTTTTCCCTTTATTTTCCTGTGGCAAGGGTTTTTGTTTCCGTCGTGAGATTTTTCGCTCGCTTTTATCTCGAATGCCCAAAACAAACTTTCGATTTTATCGCACCCAGGGTGTTGTTTTGATGGTGTTTAATGGTCGTCTCTTGCCTAAGGTGCTCCACACCCCGGGTGGCTCGTCCATTACCAGTTGTTTGATGTATCGGTGGGAAATCGGTTTGTGGTATGATCATTGTTACCCGCACCCCTTAGTGAGGAGATTCTTTTTCTTTGTGTTTTGTTTTGACGATTTACAGAAACCCGGAAAACACACCCCCAATCATCTTCCACCATCGCACACAAGGGATCACGGGGAGGTACGCACACTCGTACTGTACCGCGGGGGGAAATTGGACCGCATGTGTATAATTGCTTGTCGGACAGAAGCATCGCAGTGTCGTGGAAACGAGATGCCGACCACAAGGTCCAAGACACGGTGAGGGTGCCACTTTCGCATCATATTTTACCGTGACAGTTTTATGGCCCCGCTGGGCGGAAAATGATCCATAAATGTCCGAGCAAAGCTAGATGCAGTAATTATATGGACCATTCACATTACGGTGAATACGCGCTTCATGGGAGGCTTCTCTTTCGGAGACATTTTCAATTTCTTTTGCGCACACTTTTTTTTTCGTATTGAATTATTTTCGACACTTTAACATTTTCCAAAACACTTGAATTTTGATATCTTCTGAAGCTAGATATTAAACACCAACCAAATTTACATGGAAATGTCTATCCCACATCGTCTTGTTGACTCATCGGAGTAGCTTCACCGACCTTCCGGGCTACGACGCGGTTCAACTTACCCAGTATGGTGTGCAGCTTATCGGACGGGGACAGTTGGCTGACGAGATCGTGCGACAGTTTGTCACAGTCGATCTCTTCCGGGTGAAGCTTACGCGGTGCCGGCGGCGGTGGCGTTTGCGGCAGCGGCGGTGAACCGTTGAAGAAGCGGTTCTCTTTTCCGGGGCTGCCGGGTGTGGGCGATGGGCCGGGCAGTGGGCTGCTGGAGGTCGATGTGGCCACCGTTGCGGTTGCCGATTGCGTACCGTGGCTGATGCTCGAAATTCGAACCGTCGACTCCGGACTGGAGGAGTGCACGGCGGCCGTGGCCGGGACGATGGTAAGCTCGGCTAGGGCAAGCCCAAGAAGCGCGTTCGGTTGCAGCAGGCCGTCGGCGTTGTTTTCGGTTTGCGAAGCCGCTTCGGAGGTTGGCGCCTGGACGCGTAGTACGATCTCGGTTCGCTGCAGCAGTTGCTGGACCTGCGCCACGGACTTGCCACCACCGGCTTCGGTGTTGTTGTGGTGATCCACCGGGAGGCTTGTGGCAGTGAAATTAATCTCCTTCGTGACACGTTCTAGTGCCGGCGGGTACGGTGGTGAGTCACCGGCACCGACGTGATTATTATCTCTACCGTCCAAACCGTTGTTCACAACAACGCCGGACCCGGCCGTTTCAGATGACGACGATGATGATACCACCGCTGATTTGGTGCTACGACTTTCTCCTTCTCCTTCCTCTTTGGCCACGGCGGCGACGGTTGCTGCAGTGGTGGTGGTAGCAGTAGTAGTTGTTGTGGCTGTATTATTAGCTGGTGCTGCGTCAACCGACGACAACGCAGGCGCATCGTCGTGTGCGACTGAACCGACGGACGAAACTTCACTGACGTGCTGCGTGGAGCACTCGGGTGCCGTAGGCAACGGCGTTACCGATCCCTCTACCGACGGTCCCACCGTGGATGCTGCTGTTTGGGCGGACGCAGACGCAACGGTATTTGCGTGATGTTGCTGCAGGTGATGCTGGTGGTAGTGGTGGTGGTGATGGTGGTGGTATTGGTGGTCCAACCCGACCAACCCGTTCCATTGCTGGTGCGGTTCAAAATTGGTCGATTTTTCTGGATTTTCATTGCAATTATTTACAGTTGGCGCCGCCGGCCAGAGGTGGCCGGTGCTAGTGCCGTTCAGTACCGGCAGAGGAGTGGAGGGCAGCGGTGGCGGGATACCATCGTCGGCGACGCACGCCGGGTGCTGCGGTTCCTCGGCCTCGCCATCCGTGGTGGGGTTGATGGAAGCGATCGAGGTGAGGGTAGCGGTGGCGCCACTGTTGGTCGTAGTCGGAAGGCCCAGGATTCCAGCGGTTCCGGCGTGTCCAGTGCCGCCGTTGTACAGCTGGTAGCCATTGCACTGGCCACCGTCGGTGGAAGATCCGTTGAGCGATTCGAGGATTTGCATTTTCTTCAGGTCGAACGACGACTGGGAGGTGTACTTGGGGGACGTTGCCTGGATCTGGGCCAACGGGGGACTACTGTTGCCGTTGTAGAGGGAGGGCGGAGATGCCGCCGTTGACTCCTTCGCAGGATCACTGGAAGCGACGGACGTCTGCGACGAGCCGTTGAAGTTGAACAGCGACTTGAGGCTGTTCGCGGTTGCAATGATCGGCGCCGAGTGTGGCCCCGCCGCATGCTTCATCTTGCCATTGTGCCCGTTATGATGATTGTTGATATTGTTGTTGTTGTTGTTCATACTGGTGTTGTTGTTGTTGTTGTTCGAGTAAAGGGAATATTTCACGCCGGCCGGAAGCACATCCGGAAGGTTGCATTTCGGCGAGGTGATGATCTCCTCCGGGAAAACGTCCCCGCTGCCACCGCTGCTAGCACTGCTTCCAGTGGTGGTGTTGCTGCCATGGTTGATGCAGTCCTCGTTCGAGGTCAACGTTAGCTTATAGCTGCCATGGTCCGGGTCGGAGTGCAGCTTATCACGCGGCTGCCTCGGCAGGTACGAAGCCTTGGAGTTGCTCCTGTGAAGAGGGGGAAAACGAAACGCAAAAATAGAATGAAAATCAATCCAAATTAGGTCAATGCACAAAAAGGTAAGCACACATCTAAAGCGAAGATAGCGCCACGCGTAGGCCACCGGGATGCCTATGTACAGAGGCACAATTGCAAATGAGAACACGAGATTCCCCCGGAGGCCACTGTTGGGTAGGAAACACAAACGTACGTTACCAACTATTTTCGGGCGGGCGGCTTAGCCTGGAGGTGCACCAAGCGTTTTCACCCTTTTCTCCCACGTGTTACGGGCCACGTTTTACTCCGAAAGATGGGGGGACTGGGAAAGAGGAGGCAAATCCGAAACACCCTCCTCCTCTTGGTCCCTTCCTTCTACTTCCGACAATTAACCGTTTCTTACGATCATTTTCTACATCATCATTATCTTGTGAATTTTGTTTTGCTCTCCCTTGGGGCTTCTTCTTTACGCCACCGTCGGCGTAGAGTTTTGGTTGGCCGAAAAGTCCAGCAAGTTTAAACGGATGGTCGGGCAGCGAAAAGGCGGCGAACGAGTCGTAACGAAATGTGTATAATTAATGGTCCGCGAAAAAGAGAAAGAAAAAATAAGAGCTCCGCTAAGGTGAACGGATTAACGGGATTCGTTGTGGTTCGAATTGGATTGGGCTTGGGTTTCGATTCCGGATACTCTCCGAAGGGACGATCGTTCTCGTCCAATGCCAGGCTAGGCGTGTTTGTGTTTGGTATGTGCGAATGCTCTTAATGAGTTAAATGGCATTAATAAAATGGCGTTTCAAGAGCACCTGGCAATTAAGACGCAGGGTTGAAGGAAAAAAATCTGCCCCAGTCGGGTGGTAAGCAAGTTTAAAATGTTTTTGTAATGTTACGCCTAGAGCTATGCAACCGATCCCACACTTTGAGCTATATATTCGAACTTTCGTTGTGCTCGACTTTAACGGATATATTGCTCGAATCTACTTCATGCACCAACCGTTGCCTATCTCTAGGCGCAACAGAATAAAACCAGAGTTAATTCAAGCGGGGCACATTTTGGATGTCACTTAAAATTTAACCAGATCCTAGTCATAATAAACGCTTTCGTATGAATCAAATAACCGTAGGGGTAAAACCACCTTTACATTCAATACTGCCGTTCAAATTTACTTAATAGATAAGGAATTAACCCACATCAGAGCACAACGTCTGCCCATTTGATTGATAAAATTCTCACTGTAAAGGATTTTTTGCACTGTGTGAACTGTATTTATCTAACTCAAGTGTGACCGGTGCATGCACACGGATGACGAAGCACTCATCGCATATTAAGACTTCTGAGTAACTGGTTTCCCCGGGTGCGTTATCGGATGTATCTTATAACCAAAGCGCGCCTACTAATAAAAAGGAAAAAATAAAAAAAAATTTCATGTCAACAAACGTACAGTCAATTGCTTCGATTCCCCGTTTGAGTACAAACTGACTGAATTTGTATGAGTCCATTGTTGAAAACGTTAGTTGGCGTGGAAAGGAAATGTCACATACTTTTCTGTTGATCTAAAACATGCAACAAATGTTTTGGGAATTTTGATTGAATTAAAAAAATACACAAATAGTGCTAAAACATTCACGTCCTCAGGATGTTAATGCGTTTACAAGCCACAACCGTCATCACACATTTGTTAAATGATTTTTTACTCGGTTTTTCTTAGCCACCGAGGAAAGCGCGCCCAGGCCGAGGGTGGACAATAATGGGCCCGTTGTAGTCCATCTTCACCGTGAAAAGACGACGGAGACGGGGGTTGGAAAATAAAATCGATGCTTAATTTAAAACACAGTGTGAAATGACGAGAAAGTGATCATCGGAACGGCGATGTTAGCATCTGGGATGGGGGGAAAGGAAAAGAAAAGTGAGTCTGTACACATATGATGCAGCAAAGATACGACTCGGCGCGCAGCTTCTGGTGTTGATGGTGGCCTTTGTTTGGCCATTATTTCTCGCCTTTCCTTTCGATGGCAACCTTTTTTTCCCCTTTTGCAGGCTACTTTTTTTTGTCCATGACGAAAGAGGAGAAAGGTTGATCGGGGCAAGGTAGCTAGAGTCCGTAGTAAGTGGTCGCAATTGTGGCGACACGTTTACTACTTTGTCGAGCACTCCCCGACCTTATAGCAGAAATAAGTTCCCTTGCGATGCGTCCTTTGTTTGGACCCGATGCAGCTGACTGACTGACCTTAATATCTGATCGACAATCGGGCCGGTAGAAGTACGGCCGGACTTAAGGTGTTAGCATGCGTACCCTCACACATGATCACGAATTAGGTGGCATAAATAAGCGGCTCATAGATCAAGCAATCGATCTGTGTTTTTTAGTCCACAAATATCACGTTTTATTTCCTACTGCGAGTCACGACTGAAATTGCTTTCCTGGGGAAACCAATTGAATGCTTCGAAGTTGCGTATTAACAAGAATGAAAGTTCACGTTTTTCTTGAGAACTTTGTTTAACGTGGCAAACGTAGTCTATCTCCACAATCGCTACAATTTTCTATCATGGTACAAACAAATACTAGCGGTTTAGAAGCAGCGATAGTGTAGATAGTATTTTTACTTTCAACGCAAATTGTACTAGAAGGGCATCTTTCGGTCGAATGAGGTAGGTTAAAAATTGTCACGCACGGTGAAGTGCTTCCTGCTAGCGGACGGTTCTTTTCGGACTGAATATTTGCCCTCTCGCAGGTCACGCGGCACTCGATGAGTTCGTGGGGGAAAAATGTGATGATAAAGCTCCGTCGTTTATCAACGGTTATCTATATTTTAACGATTTCCGTTTATCTTTCTGCTACTTATGGGTTCTTTAAAGTACTCTGGGTGGATGGTATATAAAAAGGAGAAACATTTCTCTGCTACTGGTAAGTTTGAAAGTGCCGGGACAGAACCAGGACTAGTGTGACTAGGAGCAGCAGCAATTGGTCGAGTCGTCGATCCATTCCGTCAGTTGTGGAATATTCTTCCGGTGAAGTGTGGTGTTGAAGAAAAGCTTTAATAATGTATTCTAAGCAAGTATTAGTTTGCCTGGTTGTGGTACAGTTTGCGTGGATGCTTGGTGCCACTTCGTTTGAATGCCCGAATGCAGACTCCGAAGGAGGAAGGCGTACAACAAGAATTTACGCCCTGCCGCACAATTGTACGGGCTATGTAACGTGCGTTGGAAAAATCAAAATTGAGGCTCAATGCCCTGATGGATCGGTGTGGAGTGATCAAGTTAAAAGTTGTGTACGGACTTATGGAACCGATGTGAAGTGCGCCGTTCATGAGCATGACCGCGCACGAAGAGATACCGTAATAGAGACGATTTCCGTGTGTACTGCAACTTGTCCGCAGTTTTTTGATCCTCGTTATCTTGTACTTATCCCTCATACGAATTGCACCAGGTATAATCTATGTGTGCTCGGGTTGAGGTTAACCGTGTCGTGCCCCAATGATTTGCGATTCAACCAGGAGAAATGTGCATGTGATTTCAAAGAAAATGTATACTGCGAAGGCGACGAGCTCACAACAGTAACTGAAGTAGCAAGTGAATCTACTACAATGGAGTCTACAACCCAAGCAGTGACGAAAGAAACTTCCGAATCCACAACCGAAGAACCGACTACGGAATCTTCAACGGAATCCACAACTGAAGCACCAACAACCGAAGAATCGACTACAAAATCTACAACCGAAGAATCTACTACGGAATCTTCGACGGAGTCCACAACCGAAGAACCGACTACGGCATCTTCGACGGAGTCCACAACCGAAGAACCGACTACGGAATCTTCGACGGAGTCCACAACCGAAGAACCGACTACGGAATCTTCTACGGAGACTACAACTACAGAACCGACTACGGAATCTTCGACGGAGACTACAACTGCAGAGCCAACGACCGAAGAATCGACTACGGAATCTTCGACGGAGTCCACAACGGAAACCGTGACGGAGGAAGTTTCGACAGAGTCAACAACTGAAGAACCTACGACCGAAGAATCGACTACGGAGTCTACAACCGAAGAATCTACTACGGAATCTTCGACGGAATCCACAACCGAAGAACCGACTACGGAATCTTCGACGGAGACTACAACTGCAGAGCCAACGACCGAAGAATCGACTACGGAATCTTCAACGGAGTCCACAACCGAAGAACCGACTACGGAATCTTCGACGGAGACTACAACTGCAGAGCCAACGACCGAAGAATCGACTACGGAATCTTCGACGGAGTCCACAACGGAAACCGTGACGGAGGAAGTTTCGACAGAGTCAACAACTGAAGAACCTACGACCGAAGAATCGACTACGGAATTTACAACCGAAGAATCTACTGCGGAATCTTCGACGGAGTCCACAACCGAAGAACCGACTACGGAATCTTCGGCGGAGACTACAACTGCAGAGCCAACGACCGAAGAATCGACTACGGAATCTTCGACGGAGTCCACAACGGAAACCGTGACGGAGGAAGTTTCGACAGAGTCAACAACTGAAGAACCTACGACCGAAGAATCGACTACGGAGTCTACAACCGAAGAATCTACTACGGAATCTTCGACGGAATCCACAACCGAAGAACCGACTACGGAATCTTCGACGGAGACTACAACTGCAGAGCCAACGACCGAAGAATCGACTACGGAATCTTCGACGGAGTCCACAACGGAAACCGTGACGGAGGAAGTTTCGACAGAGTCAACAACTGAAGAACCTACGACCGAAGAATCGACTACGGAATTTACAACCGAAGAATCTACTGCGGAACCTTCGACGGAGTCCACAACCGAAGAACCGACTACGGAATCTTCGGCGGAGACTACAACTGCAGAGCCAACGACCGAAGAATCGACTACGGAATCTTCGACGGAGTCCACAACGGAAACCGTGACGGAGGAAGTTTCGACAGAGTCAACAACTCAAGAACCTACGACCGAAGAATCGACTACGGAGTCTACAACCGAAGAATCTACTACGGAATCTTCGACGGAATCCACAACCGAAGAACCGACTACGGAATCTTCGACGGAGACTACAACTGCAGAGCCAACGACCGGAGAATCGACTACGGAATCTTCAACGGAGTCCACAACCGAAGAACCGACTACGGAATCTTCGACGGAGACTACAACTGCAGAGCCAACGACCGAAGAATCGACTACGAAATCTTCGACGGAGTCCACAACGGAAACCGTGACGGAGGAAGTTTCGACAGAGTCAACAACTGAAGAACCTACGACCGAAGAATCGACTACGGAATTTACAACCGAAGAATCTACTGCGGAATCTTCGACGGAGTCCACAACCGAAGAACCGACTACGGAATCTTCGGCGGAGACTACAACTGCAGAGCCAACGACCGAAGAATCGACTACGGAATCTTCGACGGAGTCCACAACCGAAGAACCGACTACGGAATCTTCGACGGAATCTACAACTGCAGAGCCAACGACCGAAGAATCGACTACGGAATCTTCGACGGAGTCCACAACGGAAACCGTGACGGAGGAAGTTTCGACAGAGTCAACAACTGAAGAACCAACGACCGAAGAATCGACTACGGAATCTACAACCGAAGAACCGACTACGGAATCTTCGACGGAGACTACAACTGCAGAACCGACTACGGAATCTTCGACGGAGACTACAACTGCAGAGCCAACGACCGAAGAATCGACTACGGAATCTTCGACGGAGTCCACAACGGAAACCGTGACGGAGGAAGTTTCGACTGAGTCAACAACTGAAGAACCTACGACCGAAGAATCGACTACGGAATTTACAACCGAAGAATCTACTACGGAATCTTCGACGGAGTCCACAACCGAAGAACCGACTACGGAATCTTCGACGGAGACTACAACTGCAGAGCCAACGACCGAAGAATCGACTACGGAATCTTTGACGGAGTCCACAACGGAAACCGTGACGGAGGAAGTTTCGACAGAGTCAACAACTGAAGAACCTACGACCGAAGAATCGACTACGGAATCTACAACCGAAGAATCTACTACGGAATCTTCGACGGAGACTACAACTGCAGAACCGACTACGGAATCTTCGACGGAGACTACAACTGCAGAGCCAACGACCGAAGAATCGACTACGGAATCTTCGACGGAGTCCACAACCGAAGAACCGACTACGGAATCTTCGACGGAGACTACAACTGCAGAGCCAACGACCGAAGAATCGACTACGGAATCTTCGACGGAGTCCACAACGGAAACCGTGACGGAGGAAGTTTCGACAGAGTCAACAACTCAAGAACCTACGACCGAAGAATCGACTACGGAATCTACAACCGAAGAACCGACTACGGAATCTTCGACGGAGACTACAACTGCAGAACCGACTACGGAATCTTCGACGGAGACTACAACTGCAGAGCCAACGACCGAAGAATCGACTACGGAATCTTCGACGGAGTCCACAACGGAAACCGTGACGGAGGAAGTTTCGACTGAATCAACAACTGCAGAGCCAACGACCGAAGAATCGACTACGGAATCTTCGACGGAGTCCACAACGGAAACCGTGACGGAGGAAGTTTCGACAGAGTCAACAACTGAAGAACCGACTACGGAATCTACAACCGAAGAACCGACTACGGAATCTTCGACGGAGTCCACAACCGAAGAACCGACTACGGAATCTTCGACGGAGTCCACAACCGAAGAACCGACTACGGAATCTTCGACGGAATCTACAACTGCAGAGCCAACGACCGAAGAATCGACTACGGAATCTTCGACGGAGTCCACAACGGAAACCGTGACGGAGGAAGTTTCGACAGAGTCAACAACTGAAGAACCGACTACGGAATCTACAACCGAAGAACCGACTACGGAATCTTCGACGGAGTCCACAACCGAAGAACCGACTACGGAATCTTCGACGGAATCTACAACTGCAGAGCCAACGACCGAAGAATCGACTACGGAATCTTCGACGGAGTCCACAACGGAAACCGTGACGGAGGAAGTTTCGACTGAGTCAACAACCGAAGAACCTACGACCGAAGAATCGACTACGGAATCTACAACCGAAGAAACTACTACGGAATCTTCGACGGAGACTACAACTGCAGAACCGACTACGGAATCTTCGACGGAGACTACAACTGCAGAGCCAACGACCGAAGAATCGACTACGGAATCTTCGGCGGAGTCCACAACGGAAACCGTGACGGAGGAAGTTTCGACTGAGTCAACAACTGAAGAACCGACTACGGAATCTACAACCGAAGAACCGACTACGGAATCTTCGACGGAGTCCACAACGGAAACCGTGACGGAGGAAGTTTCGACAGAGTCAACAACTGAAGAACCGACTACGGAATCTACAACCGAAGAACCGACTACGGAATCTTCGACGGAGTCCACAACGGAAACCGTGACGGAGGAAGTTTCGACTGAGTCAACAACTGAAGAACCGACTACGGAATCTACAACCGAAGAACCGACTACGGAATCTTCGACGGAGTCCACAACCGAAGAACCGACTACGGAATCTTCGACGGAGTCCACAACCGAAGAACCGACTACGGAATCTTCGACGGAATCTACAACTGCAGAGCCAACGACCGAAGAATCGACTACGGAATCTTCGACGGTGTCCACAACGGAAACCGTGACGGAGGAAGTTTCGACAGAGTCAACAACCGAAGAACCTACGACCGAAGAATCGACTAAGGAATCTACAACCGAAGAAACTACTACGGAATCTTCGACGGAGACTACAACTGCAGAACCGACTACGGAATCTTCAACGGAGACTACAACTGCAGAGCCAACGACCGAAGAATCGACTACGGAATCTTCGACGGAGTCCACAACGGAAACCGTGACGGAGGAAGTTTCGACTGAGTCAACAACTGAAGAACCGACTACGGAATCTACAACCGAAGAACCGACTACGGAATCTTCGACGGAGTCCACAACGGAAACCGTGACGGAGGAAGTTTCGACTGAGTCAACAACTGAAGAACCGACTACGGAATCTTCGACGGAGTCCACAACCGAAGAACCGACTACGGAATCTTCGACGGAGTCCACAACGGAAACCGTGACGGAGGAAGTTTCGACAGAGTCAACAACTGCAGAGCCAACGACCGAAGAATCGACTACGGAATCTCCTACCGAAGAAACTACTACGGAATCTTCGACGGAGTCCACAACCGAAGAACCGACTACGGAATCTTCGACGGAGACTACAACTGCAGAGCCAACGACCGAAGAGCCGACTACGGAATCTTCGACGGAGTCCACATTGGAAACCGTGACGGAGGAAGTTTCGACAGAGTCAACAACTGAAGAACCGACTACGGAATCTACAACCGAAGAAACTACTACGGAATCTTCGACGGAGTCCACAACCGAAGAACCGTCTACGGAATCTTCGACGGAGACTACAACTGCAGAACCGACTACGGAATCTTCGACGGAGTCCACAACCGAAGAATCGACTACGGAATCTTCGACGGAGTCCACAACCGAAGAACCGACTACGGAATCTTCGACGGAGACTACAACTGCAGAACCGACTACGGAATCTTCGACGGAGACTACAACTGCAGAGCCAACGACCGAAGAATCGACAACGGAATCTACGACGGAGTCCACAACGAAAACCGTGACGGAGGAAGTTCCGACAGAGTCAACAACTGAAGAACCTACGACCGAAGAATCGACTACGGAATCTTCGACGGAGTCCACAACTGGCAGGGCGGAAGTTTCAGAACCCAATACTGAAGAATATTCATCTACAACTATAGCATCAGCTACTTCGAGCACAGAGATTCCTGTCACTGTTTCGGAAATAATGAATAGCGTTGCAAAGGCATTCGATAAACTTTCCAGCATTTTTGAAACAATTGCAAAACTATTTGGTTCTAGTAATTCGAGCAACTGATCAAGATAAGATGCTTTGTTGGTTAACCATTCCATTATACACTTGATCCATTATACACTTTGATGCCTTTATGTGCCTTTGCTTGCTCATGTGTATTTAATTTATTACATTAGTATTCGCTCATAATATCACCAACATTTAGCATCTTCTTTCTGAAACAAATAAAAAACGGTCAAACAAACATGTTCCGAGAACACAAATACAGCTAATTCCCTTGTGCACACCAAAAAAGCAAAGCATTTGTTTTTACATTGCGATAGTGATGACAAAGCGTGTCAGCGATATTTAAGGGAGCAAAAAGCCACATTGACCATATGACACCGCAAATCTGCAAACACACACACGGGAACTCACGCACTAAAGATGCAAAACTTCCAACTTACATTACTGCCATCGTTTTTTTCTTGAAAGGAATGTGAATCTTCGGGCTCAAGACTTCAAACCAATGTCGCGTCCCGGCAGAAGAGGAGGAAGACGATGCGACCGAACAGGTGGAAGAGGACATATTACCCTCCCCGCCATCATCGGTTGCACTGACGTCGTCTACCTCGTCGTCGCTACTGATCGCATATCCTCCCTGTCGACAGTTGAGCGAGTACACCGATGCAAGTGGCACCCGCTTTTCACCTGAGTCCTTTTCGATCACAACCTCGGGAGGACTAGTGACGTGATAGATGTGATAGTCCTTGCTCGTGCAACTGTAAACGCGTGTGTATGGCGTGCGAAACAATGTAGTTCGGTTTTGGAGCATGCGTGTGTATGGCAGTGTTGTTAAATTATGTGGGTTTTTTGCACAAGTTTCAAGTGAATGTAAATGTGGAATGTGCCATGTTTGTAATGGAATAAATGAGGGAAATAGATAATGTAAACATCATCAACCAGAAAAGTAAATAAGAAAAAAAGAAGAAAATGATGAATTAATTCATTAGACAATCGTGGTTCGCGTATATCAAGTTACAGTACAAATGTAAAACGCCAAAACCATTCATCAGTACATAATTAGTTAGGACATAATACATTTAAAATTTATTTTATGATAGGAAAATGATTAAACACTCGCAAATGTTGTCTACTTTCGATGAAAAACCTATTATTTACTAGAGCAACTTGACCGGTTAGCACACATTTATGAGTATCTCTTGAAAATTTTAAACATTGCTATTGCTATTGAGAGTGATCTTGTTTGATCTTGGCAATGTTTGTGTTTCCTTTTGCTCGATTGTGCTTCTCAGAACTTTCGATTTTATTCATTCACAATCATCGGTGCCGTTGGAGCGGAGAAAAGTCGAATCCTCACCATCGGCCACAATGTTGTTGGAAGCTCGTGCCGTTGCTCAGTTGGAGTTAGTGAAGACATCTTCACTGTTTGGATTCTGATGCTTGAAATGAGCGGGGTTTGTTTTCCCTTTTCTGCACTTTTGCCGAGAATCGGTAGGGTGTTTATTTGCTGGTAGCTTTTTTGTTTATCTTTCCAACTCCAGTGGCACAACCTCCACCGTTTCCATGTCAGCGCCGGAGCTAGCTGGCGGGCACCTAAACATATCCGAAATGACCTCGTTAACAACCTTCCAACCATATATCGGTTGGGGAGCTGCAAGAGCTGGGGCGTAGACACCGCCACCTCTGTAGGCATTCGGAAGTGCTTTTCCTTTCCTACAATTATTCAGCTGTGTTTGTTAGTTTTCCTTCGGGGTACGCGGCGCGAACGTTCGGACTCTTCAAGCGCCGAGTTTTGTTTAGTTTCCATTTCGAGCACGCCGCCATTGAAGGTTGGGAGGGGAAAAAAAACCTTCAATTCTAATTTGCAACCCAAAACCGGGTCGCGTCTGCGAAAGGGTGCCACCAGACATCGGATACGGCTGCATGACGGTTACGTTTTGTTCACAGCAGAGCCCATCTCGATGGCTGAAGATAACGCCGCTCGCACACGGTTTGATCATCAAAACAACTAGCGGTCCCACAGCAAAGTCGAGGGCCCAGAGACGACCTCAAAAGGCTCGCCGAAAATGATACCGGAGCGCGGTTGTGAAAGAAAGTTGTCCGGAAAAGGAAATTTTCCCACCGATCTCTGCCCCAGTCGACATGTGGCTGTGAGATTTTACGCCTCACCATGTCGACATGTGTGAGCGCGGTGATCGGTGGTTTGCTGATCGCAGCGAAATCGGAACTGCGGGGGCTCCCTGGAAGGAAGGGGGGTGTAACTGATGCTTTCTTCTAAGGTTTGGAGGGGGGGCGAAAAAACTAGCATTTCCGGACAAACGATTTGCAACAGCACTTTGCCCACGACCGGTAGTAACGAGCAGCGTGAAGTCGAACCGAATGTCGAACCATCGGGAGCGGGACACAACGGATCGCTTGCTTATCGTTGCCGCTAATCTGCCGCCATCATTATCATCTCCGTGTTTTCACGCACGGGAAGATGTCGTTGCGGATAGACCCCGCCAACAGGGGGGGGGGGCAAATGGCTGATTTACACTGACCCTGGATGAGAGTGTCGCAAATAACGATCCTGTCGGATTAGCGCGAGCGGCCAATCGCGTCGTCGGAAACGTCACTTTTACCAGCCAACCAAACGGGAACCACAATCACACTCGCCCGCTAAAGTGACAGCACGACGTCAAAGCTCGGAGTAGCTCGGAGCGGTTTGTTGGGGAAAAAAAATGTGTTAAACTCTCAATCTCTTTGGGGGGTTTGTTTTTATCCATCCCTTCGAACGTACTTTTCCGATCCATCCAATATCTTCGAGCTGGTGGACCATAGAGGAATGGAAGGTAAGCTGGCAGGAACCCTCTGAAGCGTACGTCCGTCTGTCGTCGGATGTGTCGATTGCTGCGGCGGTAGCCCAAAGGCACCTCGGTATCATGACATCAATATTCGACTCCGCTGTAAATCACTACAAATCATTCGCTAATTTGTACCGAGCGGGTTGGTTGCGCTGCCAAACTCCCCCTTGGGGGCATGTAGTGACGAGGGATTAGGGTTGGCGTCTCTCTGCCATCCGATTCGGAACAGTTACCCCCGGGCGATGTGACCCTCAGTGTAACCGGTTCATCGAGCAACCGCATGTAGATACATTGCGCACTGATGAGTCGCATCCATCAGGAGCGCTGTCTCAGCGAGTAAATGGTTTCAAACGAGGAAGACATTAGAGGCAAATTAGAGCGCCTGCGCTCGGGTACTTATCGCCGCAATTGCGAGCACCAACGAATTAAGTCATTTATAAGGCAGACGCGATCCCGGAACGCCTTTGATGATGGCCGCAGTGTGAGCGGCTTCAAAGATGTCTTTGTCACAACTATTTCCCCCTGCTAGGAGGACTCAAAGTATTTCGACAAAAATGTATTACTAAACTCGAAACTTCAAACCAAACACATAATACGGCACTGACATTACTTCTGGTTAATTGTGTTCTGCTCAATGCCATGCAGTTCCTATTCAACTTTCAACCGATGCATAAGATATAACCGGTACAAAAATGCTGCTCTCAGAAGCTTGCCACACAGATTGCGATCGCGATCGCCGCTCTAATGGACTCTTGGCGTGTGAGGCCACTGGCAGTTGCTGTTTTTGGGCAGAAGGAAAAAGAATAAACTTCTACACTGTTGCACGGAAAAGGAGGGGTTTAAAAAAAACACGAATATGCCGCCGATCGTGACCGGTTAATGAGATTACGTTGCTCCTTCGATAAACGATAATCTTGCACGGGACGCTAGTCACGCTATGTGCAAGACACGCGCCCAACAGCTGCCCGATGTTGGCTTTGTAGGAGACTCCAGCTACATTTGGTTGGTGGCGGCTCTAGAATAGATCCGATGTTAGGTTCAAATCGAAAAAAAAGTGAAACATATATGCTTTGGGTTCACGTCTTCTGCAGATCACTTGGTACGGAGGACGTCAGCCATAGCCACTGCACGGTAATTACATGGATGAATACTTTACCGTAACAGAATCTCTGACATCACGTATCATCCCCCCTGGGCAAATTTGTAGAACCAAACGCACACGTACCTGGAAAAAAAGGTGAAAAAGTAAAAGAGAATCAATTAGTGGTGATTGATTTTTTCCATGGTTCTCACGTTAAATTCAATTACGAACGATCGTCGATCATTTGGTTAATTCAGGGGTAAGTAGTTTCGTGTTGTAAAGTAGTAACAGCAGCTCGGCTAGACTTTTGGGGTAAATCGCTGCAATTCCAAGGTAGAACGGTAAGTTTACGAGTCTCACCTTTCAAAGGGACCACCGTGGTAGCGTTTGATTCTCGGTTACGCTTCCAGCGGTTTTCGAAGGAGTAAAGTGGTAGTTCCTTACACCCTAATGAATCCGAATCATTCCATTTCTGAATGCAACATTTCACGAGTCGGCGGCAACCCTACAATTTATTTAACTTAGCCTAGAGCTACTTGTTTCTTCTCCATCGCAAGACTGATGTCCACTTGAAGTGAGCAAATATCAAACTGGCTCCACTCGATTATGGCTAGTACAAAATCAGAGCGTAAACTAATCTAAAACTTATGCCATATCGCTTCGCACCACGCGCAAATGAAGTGCAAAACGGCTCTTAATTTAGTTGCAAGTTGGCAGTGGAGCAAACATTACCATTGAAGCCCTCCGCCACAAAGTGTTGTGTTAATCCTCGTTCAAGTGTGGCACTCGAAGCACGACTCGCTTGGGCTCGCCCAGCCCAGGTGGGCCCTGGGTGGTTTGCTCTGCTCGGTCGTCAGAGTTGCGCGGTTCTGCTGGATGACCTTTGCGCAGCAATTCATCCATATCCATCCATGGAAACCAATGATCCGATGCGCCAGCGCCAGGCGTCTCCGTCGCACGATCCGGAGCGGAGTACACATTGAGGCGTGGTCCCCCGGTCACGCAGCGTGCGGCGCTTACAGGATTACAGCGGAGGCTTAAATCCCCGACACTCGGCGTAAAGCGGAGCGCCATGAGATCAACCGATCATAAAGTTTGCCGCTGAACGGTCTGTTTAACCTCTCGTGTCTCGAGCCGTTTGGGGCAGTACAAGGGAGACGGGAAACAACGGAAACGGGACCGCCTTATTAGGACAAACAAATATCAAATGTCAATGGTTAGCTTGGAGGAGAATAATTCCGTAGTTCATCTTGATATGGCTTCCCCGACGCCATCGATTTTAACTGGTCAACAGCGAGCTGCTGGAAAACGAAGGTCTTGGTTACAACTTGCTCTTTAGGGAACGCTGTACCAAATGCGTCTGGTTTGGGACATCATAATCAACGAAAGCATAGTAGTCAACCATTGGCTATTGTGGATGAATGCAAATAAAAATTTATTTCTATTGGATCGCTCGTGATGAAGAAAAGAGCAAAATACTTCCGGAATAAAATTAGACGGAGGCTCAATAGATTAAATTTAGTTTAAATTATGATATGTTTGATGAAGTGCATCAATTCTAGGCTAAAAAGACTGTATAGAATATAGTTTAACTCTTATTTATATCTCCACCATTTTAGTCTCTTAATTTCAAAAAAGTGTTCACCTTTCTCTTTCGTTTTCATACCTTAATACCGATTAATGATGCACAAGAACCCTCACCAAAGTGTCATCGAAATTCCACGGTCTTGTTACGGTTCGAAACACAGTAAAAGTAGTTCAAAGCAGTCAAAAATATGCTGTGAAAAAATAAACCATCGACGAAAATCTGCCTTCGATTTAAAACAGGATCATCACCAAGTCATGCGCTGTTAAAGGAACGGCGAAATGGATCGGCTTATAGGCAACACGACGACATCCAATCCGTTGTTGACAACATCGTGTGGTGCTCACTCTCACTCGCTTGGAAGAATGGACTAAATTCGGACGAATTTGGGCACAGCATCCCGAAGTGTCGGGCTAGACAAGGGGGCAAAATTGGTTAAGCACTAAGTCGTGAGCTATGCTTCGGGCTGAGCCGATATCCGTGGCATGACCGGGGGATGAAATATGAACCTAATAATTATTGATGTGTCTCCTGCAACCCCATCCCTCCGCAGCGTAAAAAACCGATCTACAATCGATTTTACTTTTCATTTGATGTCCGCCGTATGCGATGGGAATCTAACAGCGTGCGCTAGTAGCTGCAACATGAAGATCACCGACCGTTTCCAACGTGTCGTGCTCGAACGTGCCTAGTAACCGAAGAAGATAATTAAAACAGAGCACAGACCGTCCCCGTGGACGAGCACGATTTTATTATTTCCACTCCGAAGAAAAACATAAACAATGCTGTGGTAAGGGTTGCTGTTTTTTTTTTTTTTTGTTGTTCGGAGAGAGCAGAACATGAGGGTCTCATCTGCACACATCGACTGCAGTGGGCGCCATCGCTGCTCGGAGTGGCGCAATCGAGCGGACGCGTTAAAGTAACCTTTGACAGCAGGGCTTAAGGAAAGTGAAAGATCGCTCCCGAAGCTGACGGACACAAAAACCGATGCATATCGTCAAAAAATGGCCCCGAGGCCGGATCACGATCGCAGTTGTCTCGACGGCGGAGGATCATAAAAGTGTAACGACCAGCATAAGATCGTCAACCAGCGTACGGGTGCGTGATGTGCATCAGTTGGGAAAACAGAAAAAACACGCGTCACCAACTGTGAGAAGTGGTTTATGAACAAAGAAACGGTTCTAGTGTGGCGTCGCTTATTGAATAATTACTTATTTACACCATCCAATCGTAAGACACCGTTCGTCTGGATCACTCTGGTTAATAAACGACGGCAGATACTAAAAAAAAGTACATGCCTAGGCGCCATGCCGGTCAGGATGTCTGGGATGACGACAAACACCCTCATATTGCAAAGGAAACCAGTTTCCGGACTGTTAAAGACTGTCCTTCTCGGCTACGAGGGCGAGCGATGGCCAGGGAATGCATTGTTTTCGTTGACAAAATGCAATTTGAATTTCAAATTCCTGTCCATATGTCCAGTCAGGTGAAGGCGACACAAGTGAGAGCCATTTATTTTGCCATCTACCGATGCGCAACACTGCGAACCACCGTGTGAGTGACCTCCCGTCGGTGATGGTGAATTCAAATTAACCTCAACTCAAGCTCATGTCGGTGGAAAATGGTGCTCTGCACCTTCGTTCTGTCGTGGTTTCAACTGTGACACGTCTTCATTTAACGCGAAAACTAATGGAGCAATCATTTGAGTGAAATTGTCCAAGAAGATCGTCCGTTCTGTAAGATTCTCACATCACAACACCGCAATTAAGTATGTATATGAAGTACTTCCGGTCGGGTGGACCTTTTGTATTTACTACATATTACTTTCATCGTTTCGCAAGCACCGCCCGCATTTTCCCACACATCCAACACTATGGACGGGTCATTATCGTAACAAAGACGGAAAACCAGCTACCAGGCGCTAGAGACAGTCGTTTCAAATGTCACTTGCTTCCTTATGTTCCCTAGTGCTCGATCTCCGTCTCGGAGCACTTTCAATTGCAACGGCGATGGTGCAGCTGCTGCAGCGAACAATCCACCGACCGTGCAGCGCGTCGGAATGTCATCGTCGTTTGGGACCGAACGCATCCGTATTCATACATCTTCTTCTACTCTCGTCGCTCGATCGGGTGCCATCTTCCGGTAGAAAGTAAAAGCGACCGCTCCGGCGTGTCTCGGCGATCGATCGATCGTGGCCAGACGGCGGCAGTTGCAACAATCGGTCCAATCTGCATCGTAAATTAGTAAGATTTATCGGGCCGGGAGGAAGGCGTCGGTTGCGCGGCAAAGCAAGCGCACACCCACCGTGGCAAGCATCCGGCGAGATGGATGATCGGTTGGAATCATGGCATTCTTGCGGACGAGCCGTTCCCCATCGGACTCTCCCGTATTCCATCCAACCCCTCCGCAGTGTCGCATCCGAACAGGGAGACGATCAATTGGAAGATTTCTCGCCGGGGTCAATCAGGACGACGAGCAGCAGCATCAGCAGAGGGTGTTGATGTGGTTAAGCAAATAAATAAAACCTACCGAGCTCGAACGGTATCGTTCGAGTGTAAGGACCACCGTGCCGCGAAAAAGATCGGGCAAAAGGCGACCGCCATGGGTTTCAATCATCAACAATGGCATTCCATACGATGTGTTTGTGCCTTGATGGCAAAGGGCGCTGGCCTTTTACAACGAGTAATATTTATGGCAAAAATGTCGGTCTGCAATTTCATTCACGCTTATACTAGAGTTGTGTAACTCCGATTCAGATTCATAAATGTGAATGACTCTTTGCTACGTTTTTGAGATTAATGAATCTTTTGATGATAGGTTCAAGAATTCCAAACAATCAATAATATTGAAAGAACTGAAAAGTATAGCCAAAAAAATGGAAGAGGGCCTGTTATTTTGTCGCTTAATCCAGTGGCGTGAATTAAGGAAAGCAGTATGAAGATTCATGAAAGGATCATTAAGGATTCGAAAGATTCATCAACGTTTTAAGATTCGATTTCCAAAAGACTCATGAACTATTCTAAATTAATCTTTGGCGAAAGAATCATATGAATGAAACTCGCCTGAAAATTCATAAGGCAAAACACTATTTTATACATCGCACCGACTTGACATATAAAATAAGGATACTACAGAGAAAAGTACACAAAATTCATTTATAATTGTTAAATTAATATTAAGCTGCATTTTGATGCACGTTACAGAGTTGATCGGCGAACCTGTGACGACGATCTTCCAGCTGATGGAGATACACCCAAGGTAATCCATCTTGCCATCATGCACTCTGGGGGTGCAAGTGCATCGATGCGCCAAAATGGCTTTTAATTACTTTCAATAAATTTTATCCACTTGACACCGGCAGTCCCTCTTCTCCTCGTATGGCATAAACTCATCAATATCTCTCCACGTGGTGCAGGTCGCTTCATGAGCTGGCATCATGTTGCATAGCGCAGCGCCAACACGGATACAACGCGAACGAAGCACGCACTGGCCTCTGAGGAGGTTTGCTGACTATCGCTCCAACTGGGATCAAACACCAGCATCATCAATGGGCGAATTGTAGACCCCGCACGAACGATGACCATTGGGTTGGAAGTGCATTTCAACCCGCTTAGCATCTCCCTTACGTTGGTGCACACGCGACGATGTGTGAGGAAAATATTTATTATACTAGAAGCGACCGTCCACCGAGCGTATCATCATCGTCGTTATGTCGCGATTTAGATTTGTCCGCGACAGATAAAGTCGGTGAAGAGGATTCCGAATGAAACGACCGGCTAGGGGTTGGTATTTCATTCCCAACCGCGATGGTTGATGATGGACCGGTGTGGAAAACGTTTCCGCTTCCTCGTGACGTAAGAGGTGAGATGCATTTTTAGAGATGCATAAAAGGCTTAATTTAGACAAAAAGTTTTACCACACAAAATCTTGGTCTTCTTTCGAGAAAGGCGTGTTGGATTGAGAACACTCAAAGTGTAAAATTCTTTCCCGGCGCAAAGTTGATGCAGGAAATAGTTATGACTAATGAATCCGCCTCGAGGGCGAACTAATTGAAACATTTCTCACACATTAACGAGTGCGCCGCCAACCGGGTGCTCAACCACCCGTGGCGTTGTTGCCGATGCAGCTTCGGTCTGATCAGTTTCCACCAGTAGCCACCACACAGCAGTTGCATTTTTCACCCATCCGAGCGCTGAAGGTCAACCCCGACGGAGAATAGATCGCCCTATCGCTTGCACGCGATGTACCGGAGAGAATAGCCGGAGTGTTTCCTCGTGCAACAGACAGGGCGGCAAGTACACATTCTCTAATGGAGAATTTTATCTAGGCATCTCGACCGCGTTGCGGTTACGAGCTTTGGCACTTTCTGGCATGATCGGCGGGGGTTGCTGCTAGCGCAAAGGGTGGGCAATGGTCATACCGCGAGCACCTGCACCTGTGCTGTGAACGAGTATGTGTGTGTGTGAAAATTGCATAACTTCAGCACGGTAGCCAGTCTTGTGGGTGTGATTTTTGCACCCGTTTTAAGTGGAATGGTTAGAGTATGTCACAGATGCTACATTGAACCACGCATCGGGCGTGATTGAGATAAAATTATATTAAACTAGAGTAGGTAAGGTTCTGATTGTTTTGAATATCATACAAGTGTACTAGACTACGGACGCTTTTTGATGAAAGCAAACATCTCTTAATCAAGAGTAACAATGTTATTTGGGTTACACTTAGCTTATTCGTAATTATAAAATATTTATTTGTTTACATTATAAGATTCAAGATGTAAATTGAATCTTTTTGTTAAGTCATATAAAAAATTATTGTTTAAAGTTTACATGATGCGCCATGCGGCATGGAAAATGCACGCGCAAATATCAGGTTTGCTGTAATTTGTTTGCGTTTCGTGTACACCGTAGCAAATTAAATTGCATTCAGTGTTTATTTGCCGACAACAACAGCAGGGATAATGGCTATACGAAAATCTTTTCAACAAAGATTATACATTATACATTATGCCAAGTGAGCAAATCTTAACAACCCGAATTTATTACTCGCTGAGTTAAAAATAAACTTGCGCAGATTTTGACATCTGACTGTCCAAATGACAAGATTTTACAGTTTGCAAAGCTTGCTTTGCGAAGGATGGAAAATTCTTAGCATTACAGTAGCTCCATTGCCATTGGCAATGAGTTATGAGCATTAAAGACAAGCTCCGTATAACATCCATAGATGATGCGAGACGTAAAAACGGAAATCAAGTATTGACGTTTCCCACATCTAAGTAAATGGAATAGAGCAAACACATTAAATTTGCAGTAATCTTTACTGTCAGTTGCATATGTGAAGAAAGTAGCATTTTCCTTAAAGCAAAGCGGTTGAGTAAAATAAAAGCCATGCGAAGCTGAATCGACTTACTGTAGGCTCAAATGCTGCTTCTAATCGTGCCACGTTAATTGCACGCAAATAATAATGCGCACACGCCAACGATCTTCCAATCATAATCATCTTATGGCAAGCTAAGAGGCAAAAAGCACACGCGCTTTCCACTCGATGGGATTTTCCTCCTTCTCCTCGTCTCAACACAAACCAGATGACGCTAGACGCACGCCGGGGCTGGACGGAAATGCAGATCGATGCAGTTGGCGTTAATTTCCATCCCGTTGATTGGGTGACTTTTCTACGACCCGAAGGGGTGAACAAAAAAAACATGTGTATAGCGTATGAGAGAACGTGTGCGAGGGCCTTTGGCTGTCCGCGTGCAAAGTGTCTGCGAACATGCACATTGCGTGAGCAATAATCAGTGGGTCTTAGCCTGCCTGCCTTCGTTCGTGGGCTCGATGGCATGCATTCATTTACCTTGCTTTCCATATGAAAACTGAAATGAAAAACCACTGCAGTGCAGTTGCATCGATCGCCAACACACGCGTGTGCAGCGCGCCCGAAGGGGATTATGAAGATGCAATCAGGCGTGCGACCGACTGGGCCCGGTGACAACTTGGAATGACGTAAAAATTGTGTGCGAACCCATTACACAATAGTCAGATCATGTGAGCCTTCTCCCCGCTCGATCGTACGGGATCAGTGGGACGAGATAAGTGAAAGATCACTCATCGGGGACACAGGTGCAAGTGAGCAGTTAAATAACGCGTAAATATGATACCACGCACGACAAGTTGAAATATGTCAGGATGAGAGGCACTTGGACGTTAATAACTAATCTCTGTTGATAGCATTTAAGGACAAATTGTAAGCATAAAACATGTGTTATTTAGGTAGACACATTGGACTATAAGTTTAATAAAAGTATCATTTAATAATATAATTTTCTTCTTAAAACTATTTGTTTTGCTGATCATACTGCAAAAGAGATTTTATGCCGTAGAATTAAGTCAGAAAATTGTTCCTCTCCTGCCAATGACATTTTGAAAAGTCAATTAGACATTTTCTCTCTTAAAGGTTGCACAAATTAGCATACATTAATCGTAACAAATATGTACACATTCTAGACCACCCTATCGTTGTTGGTCTTGTCGTTGACTTCCAAAGTATCGTGGAATTTGTTTGTGGAATGTAGTGCGCCTTTGCATACCAAGTGAAAATTGAAAACCGAAATCGAAAGATCAGACATGGGCACGTTCGCTTGCCAAACGGGGAAAACAAATTTCCCCCGCGTGCAACGAAACCGATTTGCATGGAAAGTGATTTTCCACGAAGCAGATACCGCTCTCGATGCGGACAATCAGTCTATCTTCCTAATGGGCGATAACGGCCGGGGTGTGCACGAGCGTAGCACACAAGATGGCGACACTGCGCTTTCCTTGCAGCATTATCATTAGGTGCAGCAGCCTTCGTCCAACATTGTATAGCGAAACTATGGGGCTTGCGCCGGGCACCAGCACACCATGATGATGCTCGACACTATGTAATCAGTTGGATATCTCTATTTTTGCAAACGACCTCACTCGCTGCCCCTCGATCGATGTTGGTTGGGTCGTCTTTTGCATATTGCTTTTTTATAAACATTTTATTCGCGTTACAAGCCGCGGCGACATCGGCCACCGTCGAAGGCATAGAGCAGGAGACCCAGATCAACCCAGAGGTCCCGGGCGATCCCGTCCTGCGGAGCTGCTTTCGCAGATTAACATCTCAATGAAGTCGTCTGCAGCGGGTTCAATTTTCCGTGCCATGGGGTCGTCCGGAGGCTTGCGAAACATCTCTCACTCATTCCCTTCCCTATCTGCCGACCGGCTCGATCACGGAACTTTGCAAGAAAATGCTAATTTTCACGAACCCACCACCGCGATAGATACGTAGGCCGGAGGGAGCCGCTAATCGGCTGGAGGTGAAAGAAAAACCTGGAGCCTGTTGCTGCTGCTTCTGTTGGCTGTTAAATAGTTTGCACAACCGGCACTTTCCTCCCGACAGGGCGGCGATTTGTGAGTACGGACGCCCCAACATATTACTTGCAACGTTCAACTGTGTGCGGTGGGAAGATAAAGATAGGCGCTACATGTAATGACCCATCGTGTTCATTCTTCAATCCACTCAATGTCGATAAGCGAAAGGTTTTCTTGACATCCCAGCAAATGATAACGATTCTCCACTTTTCTCCTCTTTTTCTGAAGGGAATTTCTTACAATCCTTGGGACTGCACGTTGGAACGTCGTGATGAAGGTCGTCCCGTGACATGCTGTCGCCTCGAGGGATAGGTCACCTTTACTTGGATGCGTTGCATCAAGAAAGCGAGAAATAAAACAACACAATTTCTGCTCTTGAGACTAATTCCAACACACATGTACACTTTTAAATTCTCCTTTGGTGGCCCACGAGCGAAAAGCTGCTTCGATCCGGCTGTCTTCATGGGAGGCGGCCAAAGTCTTGTGCTGGCAGGTTGTTCGGTTCATTAAGAGGAGCTCCACGAAGCTTCGGCCGTAATTTCTTCTCCCATTTTGCAAATGATTTCGATCGTTAAATTGATTTCCACTGCTGGCAACGGTGGCGCCAGCAATTATAAATTGCCCTTCGGAGGAATGTAGTACATTATGTCGAATACAGACTTTTAACACCGGGACATTGATTATTCCAATATCTCCATTGCGGTCGTTGGCCTCGCCGGTAACAAATGTTTTCTGCGCCCATGATCGTCATATTTGGTTTGCATTTTTGCACGATTTATCTCGTTATTTGTTCGAATTAATTTCAGCCCAAAACGGGACCTCACAAATCGGACTCGATCGGCAACGACATTCACGTGCCCTCAGAACGTCAAGGCAAACAATAATGGCCGCCCGATGGTGTGTTCGCTTGACTCACGGTAGATGATTGCACACATCTTGTGGCACGATAAAACTGCAACGATGGCACGCTGTACGATTCATTCAATTCAGATATTGCGAATGATTCAAAGCAGATGATTTTGCTGCCTCCCCCCGCGTCTCTTCCCGCCCTCAGCCCTTCCTAAATCCTGCCGCGTGCGAACCCGATGATTGCCGGGATTCGACACTGCCGGCAGACGGATGAGATGCGAGCGAGAAGAAATTACTTCATCGGGGGAATTATTTTTAGATCCTTGCCGACACGGGCGGGTTTTGCAGCGAGTCGCCGAACAGTGACGCGTGGTTTCCTTTTTTCTCCTATTCGCTTCGATTGTGTTGATTTGCGATCGTATTCGTTAAGAAAATGGTACCCATAAATGATGGAGCACTATACGTTCTAGAAACTGCACGCCGCAATTCCGCAGTTCTCGCAATCACTGACGACACCTCACGGATCGTATTCCACGGGCTGTTGTTGATTCGATAGTTGCCGCTTCTGCCTCGCGCGTTGGAATTTTCACCATTCCTCCCTGGAGCTGCGAAAGAATTTTGCTTATTGAAGGGTGCAAAAGCAACGGTGGCCCGAGTGTCTGCCATCAAACTTTTCATTATGATTTATTGTACAGGCACACACACACACCGGCAGGTAGTAACAAAATCGCGTCTCATGGAAGAACGCCACGTTGTTCCTCATCATCCCAGCCATTCTATACCAATTTCCCGAAGCAGAATAATCGTGCCATTATTTATATGATTCGTAGTTTTCAGGCGTAATTGGGAATGGAATGTGGCTTGCATGGCAGAAGCCGACACCGGATCCGCGACCCGTCTTCGGATCGAGACGGCTCCCCGTCAGACATTGCGGCATGTGTCCATCGTCAAAATGAAGTGGATCGCGCGCAGATGCTTCCAGCTCCACTCGTGTGTGGTGGTAGGTCAATTTAACACAAACCCACCGTAAAACAACCCTTCGCCCGCCGTCGAATGGCTTCGAAATGCTAACAGTTTAATTGTTTAATTTCTTACTTTTGTGCCGCCGCGCGTTCGAATGTCCAGAGTGCGAGGAACTAGTTCCTGCCGCAGTAACATTTTTTTTCGAACAGAACGACCTTTTCGCTGGAGGGTGTTTACTGTCGAAGGTCCATGGACGCTCCCCGTTCATCCTTCGGTAGCCAAGTAGAGGAGCGCTAAATGGTTAAATTGATTTGATGATTTTTAAATGGGTTCGGATTTTTCTTTGTTGCTGCTCTTCTAATCCGAAAAAGGAACGAATTGGTTAATTCGCTTGAATTCAATCAATCATTACAAAACGAAAGAAATTAAAATTTAAAAAAGCTATGAGAAACTGAATTGAAACAAGGTTGCATATCGAATGTAGCTTAAGGATAACTTCTGTATAAAAATATTAAAATGAGTTTCAATAGATTCTTGCTAAAGTGATCTACGGCGATGTCGAATTGTAAACAAACGGAAATAGAACTCATTCCGGAGCTGCATTTGGTGAGAATAAACAATTGATTCGCCGCCATGGCAAGCTATATTGAGAGGCATAGTTTGTTGCAAGCTGTAAACAAAAGCACTCTGGTTTCGTCTCTCTAAAGATTATTGTCTCTTATTGCTTGAGCCTCCATCCGCACGTTCGTTAGTTCTAGAAATTGCTCCCATTGCTTCATCATTTACTGCTTCGGTATTAATGATCGCAGTCCGATCTGCTGCTCTGAACCTACCAATAACTGAACCCGACGCTAGCGAGCGATTCTACGAATTAATTTAGCAAAACGCGGTGAAATCGCAGTGTGTGTGTGTTGCGCAATCACTTTTCCACATCGCGGAGCAACGGTCCGATAACCTCCGTAACGGAATTTCCAGCTGAACAAACCTTTCCTTGGCTAAGAATATAGAAAGCACCTACAAATAGATGTTCCGTTTGGCCATTTATTATTGCAAAGCGATCGGTCTACCGCGACTAGAACCACCGGGGAAAAAAATCGCAAGACCTTTGCTGGCCTTTAATTAGTTAGTTAGTTTTCGCCCCCATCGATAATGGTTTCGCTTGCCTTCTGCATTTGTTTCTTTTTTCCTACCATAGCTACCGACAGTACCCATCAGCAACTGGATCTGTAGTCAATGGGTTGGAAAATGTGGACGGTTGCTCAGTCTGCAGTTCGGCGAAGTTCGAAGCGGCAGAACACTGGTTGGGAGCACCTAGTTAGCGTGTCAGCAAGATTAGTGATCTCGTTGCAGTTTCACTTCCATTATTCCCGATGGCCAGCGGAATGCCCTGGGCAGCTGTTTGGAAGGCCGCAAGAACAAGGCAATGCTGCGTTCTGGAACACATTCTCCCAATGGAGTGCACACCGTCTTATCAGAGCCGTCTCGGGGAGGGACGTGTAATTTAATCCCAAACACGATTCGCATCCCTTCGGCGCACGCTGCATGGATTCGTACGTATGTTGTGGCCAAGTTCTAAAGAAAAAACCCATCCATGCGTTGTGAACACACTTAGAGTGGAGTGAGTAAGGAAAGGATGAAATGCATCCGAGGAGAATGCAGTAAAGTATCACCCTGTTGCAATTATTTTCTCGTTTGGATAAAACATCTGCCACTCCTACGAGCGTAACTATGAAAGGAACGCTTGTGGAAGTGCGAGAGAATCGATCCAATCGACGGAATTCACCAGCCTTCGGCTTGCAGATCGGAGGAAAAAGGGCGTTGGAATGCCGGAGAGAATCTTGGCGGCCGTGGAGTCGGAAGTAAAAATTGCAGAATAATTGGCACATGTCAACCAAGATGTTCTTGCGCATGCTTCGGTAGTTTATGGTAATGAACGTAGTCCCCGAACGATACTTGTTTGAGGAAAGACAAAGATGGTTATTTATGGTACAAGCTTCAAGGTAGTTCAAAAACTGTTCTGGCAACATCCCAATATTTGTTACAAAACCAAATCAAAAACTCAAGGGAAAAGTAATCAACCAGTTTTATGGCTTATGCAATGATTATGCATTTGTTATTGTTTCCGAGAAAAGTACCGAAAACATTCCCATCAGTTTCAACTCGGTTTTATTAGTCCGCATTTGAGCGGTACCCCGCCGTTTCGTGAGCTCTCTATTTATCACGGCATCACGGTTATGTGTGTGTCTCAATTTGGTACGTAGCTTTCTTCGACGAGGATCGTAAAACTCCGCGACACTGGACGGCAGAAACGGTAATAAAAATCGTACTCGGTTCACGGAAACCAGATTCAATTATTAACTCAAAAAACAATCGGGCATACTAATGTGCTGAAGGCAATGGTTAAGTGTGCGTCGCAATTTGAATAGATTTCAATCAGTTTTATGAGTTAACGACGAAAGAAAACCGCGCTTTGGTAAATTCCGGTCAGCTGATATTGCAACATTCACTCCTTGACTGCAAACACGGTTGAGCTAAGACAATGAATTTTTATGGAGTATTTATTGAAAAATGAAATAATAATTTCGAACAATGCTCTTAGTTTCATTCAAGGCAACGCAAAACCGATCATCGGAACTTGACGTGCGGTAGGTTTCTACATTTTTTCGGACGATCTTTGGGCAAACAAATAAAATTCCAACGTTTGAAATACGATATCGGTCCAGTTTCCAGCGGTAGGCTTGTTCGAAAGCTATCAATTTACATAATCACGCGAAACATCGTGTCCCATCTCCCTGGACTGCCTGCTGTTAAAAGCGCTGTTTAACGATGTTTGTTTTGTGTCCTTTCGGCCATCCGAAACGCACCGTCTTATCTGGAGCAAGTGGCAAAAAATCAACAGTGACAGACATTACATAAAAATCGATCGATAAAGATGATGAGGTGCCGATGCGATGCACGGTGCTTAAGACCGACGAAAGAGACCATCAAAGAGTCACACTAATTCCTCATGACCTTTCTGATGGCCCGGTTCGGTAGCGGCCGGCTCTATACCTACCCATCAACAACACGAGCGCGTCGCGAGATAGTAATTACACCGCTAGTAAAGTTTATGGTACCGCTGTGCTAAGCCCACGACCGTATCTTGTCAAGCGCCTGGTTTCAACACCTCATTGTCAGGTGGGAGAAGTTTTAAACCTCCGGTGCGAAATTACGGGCGCATAGCGATCGTTTTCCCCCCTTTCTCTACCGCCACATTAAATATTTCCAATTAACTCAAGGTCGCCACTGGAGTGGTAATTTCCATGCCAGCTGATAGGAGAAGGATCACCGTAAAGCAGGACACCTCTACTGGCTGCTGCTTGTGGGTCACCCATAGAGTATTGACAACCTTTCGAGATAAATTATAACAAATGGGTTTTGCTACCGATTTGCGCTACCGCAATCGATTACCTGACCCCTGTTACGCAACCCGGTTGCACTTTGGCTGGTCATCTCCCCCAGGTGTTGTTGGTACACTGCGTGGACGTGTTCGTTCTCCAGCACTTGTGGTGGTTCTCATGTGGTGGAACTAGCACTCGTAGACATTTTAGGGAAAGCAATCACACGAAGAAATACCACATGTGACATAAGACTCATTTTGGTGACCTCTGGTGTCAGCTCGGACTCATCGGAAGGTTCCGATAATGAAGCACCGCGAGCAACACGCCAACAAAAGGCAGGTAAATCGATGCATACATTATGCTTTTAGAAGCTGCTGTGTCATGTCAGGCGAGAGTAAACGGTACATTGAAGACAATCAAAAAATTAAGAAAAGGTAATGCCACTCCGGCATGCAACTCTATTATGAGCAGTCGAAAAAGCGTGCAACTTTTTTACTTCTTGTCATTAATGCTGCGTTGCTGGACATGCAAAGTAACCAACGGAGAGCATAAAGAAACAAGAAAAGCAAGCGAGTCCTGATCGAGAAACCATTTTTTTAATCGAATAATTGATCGATCGATCGATCGATCATAAAATTACCGAAACTGACCTATATTTATCGATAATGAAATCGATCACATAGGAGAAATTCAAGAAACAAACAAAAACTGCACCAAAGGGCTTTTGGCTTTGTGACATTTAACGAAGAATTGAGATCAGAATTGATAAACGTATTTTCCTTTATCACCATTGACGTGGATTGAGAAGGGTTTTGAAGCTTTTTGTAATGAAGAGATGTTCCACAACACTAAGTGCTGTTGCTTAATTTAAGAGAACCAATCGTGTAAAATATGTCCGTCGGACCCATCTCGACGGGCTGTAACATAAACCAATCGTCAAAGTTTTATTATGTATACACGAAAGTGCTTACCATACGATTATAATAATCACAGCATGATCATCTTGCAAATAAAAACTTAAAGAGCGATAGTTTTATCATTTCTTCATCAGCTCAGTGCCTCAGAGTTACATCAACTCGCGGGATTGGAAATCGAGACAACATCTTCCTTGGAGCTCACTTTCTGTCAACAAATTATAAAAGCACGGTTGATGTTTCTTTTTATTTCATTTTATGCTTGTTTAAACGCCTTGGGAGAAGATACTCTCCGACACTCAAATTTCTGTCTGATGAAGATAAAGTGCGATACGCAGAAGGAACGATGAAAAACAAAACAAACAAACAACCCCAGTAATCCAAGGATCACGCATGATCGCGATGGTATTTCTGGGCATGCTTTCGTGAGTTATCAGGCTAATTATATCATGACATGTGGTCATGATGATCGTGCCGTCGCTACTAGAATCGCTCACCGCTCAATGGGAGCCTCATAAAAGCATAAAAAATGAACACTTTTACCCTGCGGACCAGCACGAGTAACAGGATACTTTATGGCCCCGTGGAGGGAAGTGGCATAACGAATTTACTGTGTTCGTGAAAAAAATCAGAAAGCAATAAGGAACTGCATTGAAAGTCGATTATGGCCGCACTTATGTTTACATCGCGCGTCCCGCCATACATTTGTCACCACTGACACTTCTGATTCGCAATAATCCATTTCTCCACCGTCGCAAACAAATGGGCCAGCGGAAGATATCGTCGCTTGCGCTTTTCCTTTGCGAACACCAGGAGATGCGGGTCATTGAACAAACCCCGATGGCGCGTGGGCCGTGAAGTGCACATTTTTCGCAGCGCGTCGTTCGTTACGACGATTTCGACCCGGAGGTCAAACGATGCAATTACACTAAATCGTCGTTGACGGCGAACAGAGGGATTAACGCTCATTATATTGAACTGATTGAATCTTAACGCCTTCTGCTGTCCACTCTATCGCGGGGTGACTCTACGGCGGTGACAAATGTGGACCCATTTTCTCCACCCGCTGGCTGTTGGGCGCTTGTCCGCTTGATGATGGTGATTGCCGGTGAAGGTTAGCAAATTGTTCCGCCTGATGTTGGTTTGCAGAATGTTCATGTCGATGAACTGATGACCTGGTGCATGTTTTACGTTTTTGTGAAAAAAATGGCACTTTATTGTACAGTACAAAATACAGTCTCAAGTTTTGATAAATTGTTTATGAAAGTATTCCTATTTGCCTGGTTATATATTGATAGTATTTAAATATTTGGTACAAGGCCTACATGCATGAAATCTCTATTTCTCAATCGGATAGACCTTGTAACCTGCATCGACAGAACTATGCATTAACGTATGTGTCCTACATTTCGCGCACGTTAGCAATTACTTTTAACAGAAATCATGCCCCCCCGTTCGCTTCTACGCACTCTTAGCATAATTTTGCAGCTGTTTGACCTTCAGAGACCTTAATTGTTATCAGACGATTTCTCACTTGACTTCGGCCACAGCATGGTGGTGGATAACAAATCGGCCAGCACAGTGCGTCTTGATAAATGACAAAAATCTTCGATAAAAACACGTTTCGCATATTCTACTTCGGTGGGCTGACGGTGGCAAACGGTGGCTATATCGCCGCGGTATGGCGTAGCGAATGCATATCTCATGCGCATAAATATATGTACTTGTCCAAACGAAGGGACGGGCAGATTTAATAGGCTTCCCCGGCGAAGCCACACGTACGAGAGAAGTAAAAACGATCCGATAGGGAGTCGCCACCAGTCGCTTAAAATAACCCGCCGGGTCCACTGTGTTACGGTGGAGGTAATGGACAAAACTACCGTTATTCCGATACTTCGCTGCCAAATACTCCCCGAGGGCGTAATGTAGAATCCCCCACTCGGCCCCAACATAGGGGTGTTTTGTCATGGTCCCGACCGTTCCATGGCATGATAAAAAAAACAACGATAATTTGACAGGCCAGAGCACACCTCTGAGGTGCGCTTTCCATCATCCCTTTGCTGCTGGACATAGACAAGCGCACCACTGGACACACCACCATCACACAAAAGGGCCACTCGCGGTTGCCGGCGAAAAATGGTACCGAGCCTTTGCAATTTTCGCTCCGATATGCATTTATTTAAATTGATAATGCATACCCAATGTCGGCGGCGAGGTTGGGACCGAGGTGGAACGAGTGAAAATGTGTTACAAAATAAAGAAACTCCCGTGTCGCTCGTACGGACCTCGCGCGAGCGGTCGAAGAATGAGCGGCAGAATGTGTTAACCACAGTGCAGCAGCGGCGTCGGGTGCATTGGTGGAAGTGTGTGACCACACCTTGCTATCGGACAACGTACGGTGCAGAAGACTGCCGAAGTTTTGCAGGAAGCTGTGGCGCAACGACGATCTCCAACGGTACATTTGGGGTCCGCGAGCAGGTCACAGGGCCGGGAAGAACTTAGCAGCGGTACCAGAACCAACCACAAGAATGCCCCGACCGACACACCTTGTAGCATCCGCCGCAGTTCGGCGTGTGCACCTTTTCATTTCCTGCCCACTGGTGGAAGCCTAACTCGGCGACGGATCTTGCGAGTCACCCGGGGTGAATATGGTTCTGGTGTGGCTAACTACATTTTTAACCCGCACGATTGGATCACCACGGGAGACTTCGGGTCCATTGGTTTGTTACCGCACCGTCTCAGAGATTTTGTGTGTGAGAAAGAAAGAGCGCGGGAAATAAAGCAGTTCCATACATTCACCATGAATTTCCAGATATGGAACTCGGTCCGCCGCTAACCAGAATCGCTTAGAAGCGAATGGAAGCGTGTGCCAAGCTGTCGGACTAACGGTTTATGGTTCTGATTTAACGAGATTTATGCGCCCCTTCCACGTTCTAGTTTAGCCAACGCAACTTATTAACCCACAGAGGCTATAGAGACCGTAGTAACTATATGAATTCAAGGGGTCTTCAGGATTCAGTATCAGGGGTTATTCTGTTTTGTAGCTTTGGTAGCGTTTTTGTGAGAATTCTTTTTCGCGATCGCATAACCTAAGAAATACTACTGGATTGTAGAATATTTAACAATCAATAAACACAGTTGAATCATTCTTTTACCCAATTACTGAAAATCTTCAAGAAGGACTAAGTACCTGTAGATTCTACATCGCCAAAAGAAACCAAACTGAGCGCGTCAATTGAATTCTGCTCCTTCCTAATATCCTTGAGCTTTCAGCTTTTTTTTCCTTGCTCAATACATTCCTTCACAGGTTAACGATTGATTAAACCACGTCGCATGGCTAGGCAGTCTTGGACATTAGTCGTAACGCGATGATGGCCAGCTGTCAGCGGTGTGCATGGTCCATTGGAGCTTGTTGATTCGATTCCATCAAATTCAAACCCTCCACAGCGCAACGTCGGTACAACACATGGCCACAATGATCATTCCTTCTCCCCGGCGCATACCGACGATATGTTGTGCAACAATTGCGGAAAAATATACACTTATTATACATTTCTCGCTGGGCGCAGGTTGGAGAAACGCGGGGAGGTCGGAGAAAATCTTAGACCACCAGAAGCGACAGTATTGGACCGCGGTCACTTCGGCCTAGGAAGAGGCTTTGATTAATGAACGTGCTCCAATTTAGGTGAGCTATTTTCCAATCCACCTCTAACCTGCCGTCCTAGTTTACCCGATCCGGTAGCGCATTAGCATTCCCTCGCTGGTCTTGCCTATTCGCGATTCCCCCACATCTGTCACATGAATGCGATTGGGTCGAGATAATGTCATTGTCATTTATTTATGCCGCGCTACTGGGCTAGGACGTGGCCCGCGGACGCAGATATCTTAATGGGAGCTGCTGTTGGGCAGGTTATTTGTTTCGCCATTTGTTAACGAGCATCTACGAGAAGAAAGGAAACGCTACGCTTGTAAGATGTGAAACAACCACTCATAGTCGAAGAGAATTGCAAACTTTTCTGAAGAATCAGCTTCAGCTCATATGCATTTATACTCAGTAGGTATACAGTATCTAGAATGAAATTAGTTCGGTACTTAAAACAAAAAAAAAATACGTTTCATGAAATGTTATGCACACTATTCTAAATAATGTTCAAAATCGAATAAATTAAACATTAGCGCACAATAACTTGTGCTTTGTTCTGTTCCATGGTTCAAATCTCGATAGCTACACAGTGACGAATTAAGATGTACCCTTCAAGATAAACTAGGACAACTTGAAGCTTTACCTCGCCACTCACAAGATGGATTGGCTTGAGCATTGGACCACCAGCTTCGTAGAGGTGCTTGAGTTATCCTTGAGCCCAACGTAGACGCGACGACCAAAGTTGCCTCTACACAACGGCATCAAAATGTCAAACAAATGCTTACCTCAATGGTGCGCTCTCGCCGTTGGCGCTACTGCCGATCTTTTGAACAACGTCAGAAAGGAAAAAAGTAGAAGCCCGGATGTACGCGATTGCTCTGGAAAATCCACGCTCCGTTCCAAACCCGACAACTAAAAACGAATTAGCACCAAACATACAAATTGCGCACAGGAAACGGTTTACCTCCACATCGAGGGCCCTTTACCTCGAAACCAAAGACACTATCCGTGGCCGTATCTTGCTCAATTTGAATTCAATGCAAGGTCGGCGATTAGTGGACAGCGCGTTGTTGTTGCCGGTAGAATTCTGCAAGACCCTGACAGATGGGTATGGGAAATGGCTTGCTCTACCCCCGATGTTGCCTTTGTCAGCCCCGCATCCGGTGGCGATCGGAACACGATGCTTGAGGCGAAGATGGTAGCAGCTGGCAGACAAACCCGGCTTAACGACTAATTAAAACTGAATTTTGACGAACTGCGCAGAAAAAGCTGGCCGTCCATCTTCGTGGAGCACCACCGGAGAAGATTCGCTTGTCAGAAAGTCCAACGGCTTTAACTGCTTGCTGCTACGGGTGTCGGCTCCTGTGTCGATATTCTTCCACTCGGAACAGTACTACGGGAAAGGGTACTGAACTTCTAAGCGTTCTGGGTAACGCTCGGCAAAGCTCACGCCTTAATGGTTCAAAGACTTTCCTCCCGGGGGTAATTGATTTCATTTTGTTCTGCTGCTACCCAAGCGAACCAACTTCGCTAGCTAGTCTACCCGATCGGATAAGACGGCCAGCCGCCAGTTAGTGTGCAGACTTACCAGGCCGGTAACCACCGTAAATCGCCCTGTGTTGAGTGATTATCGCCGTTTTCCGTTGGTCTCCCCCGCAATGGGGTGTAGGAGTGTGGAAAGCGATCTGAACCGAAGCGCAACGAAAAGCGCCACGATTCTGCGGAAAGTTCTATCACTAGGAACCGCAATTAACCGCCAGACGGACAAGTCACTCACCTGAAACAGAGAAGGTAAAAAAGTGTGGTTAAAAAGGTGTACAAATTGCATTGGATGGAACTTGGCTATCCATGGTGCGATGTCTTTTAATTAAATTACACATTTAGAGAGCGCAGGATAATGAAGAAGTTAAATAAAATTACGAACGATCATTTCAACAACAAAAACTTATTGCAAGCTCAAGTGTGGTCTTGGGAAATAGTTGACTATTATTTTTTTTTATAAGCGACTGAGCAAATGGTTCCAAGACCTCATCCTACACCCAAGCTCAGCTACTTTCCAAGGTATTTTACGGATTCTAGCCGGATGGAACCCTAAGGCACCGTAGGAACTATGATTTAGGTGAGGTTGAATTATGATTTACCGGCTTCGCCGTGGGTTTCCAAAAGCCGTGACAGTGATGGCGACATCGCCGCCGGTAAATTCTCACGACCCAGGGTGGAACACAACTGCACCATCAGCGGGGGAAAGACAAACAAATCTTTTCTTTCTGGAAGCGTTCTCTCCGTTCGCTCGTCCACGATCCCAATTTGCGCCCTACGTCTGAGGGTGACGCTTCCCATTCGTCACTTAGTGCCTTTCGGAGTGAGTAGGCTGCCGTAACGGTTCCACAAATTAAATCACACTCCACGCTGGGATGACACAGGAAGCGGAAAAAGTGTGTCACATTGTACATGTCATTCCGGGCGCAAACCGTGGTCTTCAAACGCAGCGGGAAGATCCACCGTTTCCCATCCGTCTTCGGAGGCGGCAAACTTTGTGGTGCGAGCCGACTTTCCAGTCCCCGATGTTTTTGGCTGATTAGAAACACGGCGAAAAACATGCATATCATCGTCGTCATTATCATCACCGGGCGACAAGCTGTCTTATCACCCAGGTGTTGATCATTTGCATACTATCTGCAATGGACCACGAAACGAGCGTTCGGACATGGTAAGCAGGGATCGTTGGGTCGCGAAACTGGGCCGCATTTTAAAACGCACATTTTGGGGGCAGGAAAAACAGTTAGATGTTGCCAAATGTTGCCATCAAAAAATAAAGAAGGCTGTTAACCAGCCAGCACAGCGCGCGGCCCACACCACCGTCAAAAACGTATGTAGGTTAATTTGTTGCTGCTAGGTTGATGTGTTTATTTTATGGCAAAACAAAGCCATAACACTTCGCGCCTCCTTTTAGGTTAAGTGAGTTTCTTCATTCTACCTTTTGGCAGCATTTATTCTCCACCAAAGGGTTTTGGAGGAACTCCATAAAATGGACACCAGCTGTGAAGTGAAACATCTGCACACAGTATCGAAGAGGTGTTATTAGATAACATCTAGCCGCAAAGATGTAGATGCAACACCTTTCTCCGGATACATCACTTTTTAAAATCGTTTGATCTTTCCTCGTTCAGTTTGGACGACAAAGTAGATCTTTCTTTCTCGCTTTTCCTTTGACTACGATCGATAGATCTCCTACGCTGAGTTGCGATGGGACGCCTCCACATACACTCCAATACTCGGCGGGATACTACATCATCCACTGGCAGTGTCCATCTCCGTAAAGAAAAGATGTACGTTTAATCCGTCCCGAATGCCACCGCTGCTGGATGCTGGTCGGTACAAATTGGGGATGTTGTTGCAAGCTAAAAATATCAACGAAAGCGAACATCTGCCGTTGCGCGGAAGGCGAGTTCCGGGGCGTCGTGACTGGCGCGTAAAACAAATGTTGACGTGCGCTCGTTTGGCATGACGCCAACTGATGACGCTCGAGGACGGGATGGTTTGGAACGTTTTGCGGGAGAGAGTAGCGAACGTTTTAGGCGAGGAGAAGACAGGAAAAAAAGTCTGTTAGATCAATAAAACTATTTTACACTTGCGCGCACATGTTGGTTTGATTTGCTATTTGCTTTGTGTCAGGTTTCTTTCCTTCCATGTGGAGACTTTTTATAGATGGTGATGACTCACAAGACTGGAAGAGAAATGTCTTTGAATGTTCTAAAAGACTAGGAGAAAGTAAGAATAGAACCAAATGTGCCAGAAAGCCGCTTTTAAACAAACCGCCCTGACGCTAACAATGATGGGATCATCGTCCTCACTTTCCAAACATCTTCGTTCGGAGTCACAAACCGGATGTTCCTATTTATCCCTTTAACATTCCAGCGGGCGAGCTACTTGCCTCGAGCTGTTCGGAAACTCCCAAACACAGTCATGGGCGTTTTCGTTCACAGTTTCCAGGTTGGACACGATGAAGGAAATACTTTCATCGCCTCCTTACCGCGCTCGTGCGTGTGTGTTATCATGTGCTGAGACATTTGGGAAGCAATATTTTTTAAACTCCTCCCAAGGAGGTGAAACAAATTATTGACTCGCTTTAATTATCCCCACTCGTGTGTTAACAGCCGATCCTAGGGGACGATCTTGCACCTGATGATAATAGGCCTTTTCAATCCGAACATGAGCCAGTGTTAGCGGCATTAGCCCTCGGGCTAGGTCACTATCGCCCCGGTATGCACGGGGTTTACTACGTTACCATACGTTACATAAATGCCCTAGTCCGATTCCAGTTTGATCCTATTAACCCTCGGCCAGCCCAGTACCGAACGCGGGCTAACGGCCCAGACCAAAGGAGCGAAAGAAGACCGGCCCTTTCCAGTGTGTCTTTTTGATAGCTTAATCAGCGGCTAGGTTATGTCTTGCAAAGTGGTCCACTGTCGCTTGGAGCACCTCTGCCGAGGAAGATTGAGTGCACAAGTGGAGCTCGGTCATCATCAATCACTACGAACCGGAAGCACATTGAGCTATGAGCATGGTCCAACGAAAGCCATGCATTATCTAGAGTCACACAACAGAGGTGAAACGTGTTTCTTGGTGTTCATAAGACATATTTCAATGCTGAAGTATTTTATTAAGCCACCTCTGTCAATTTGTATTCATCTTGGCATAGATCACTTATGCAGGAGTAAACCTGTTTGGACAAGTTTTGACATTCTGTTCCTTTTCAATCCATTCCCATCCCCAAATTCTGGACGCAACAGTCCAGTTACTCTAGAATGACGATCACGTACCGGGTCCACTCCGCTCGTTGGTGGAATTTCGTTGAATCTTTCGGCAGAAGTGTGTCATCGGTATTGCACGACGTTGCGTGTTAGCAGCGGCCGTTCGTTGACCTTCTGCGCCATCGCGTTCCACGAAGTACATCTCTCCGATTTCCTCCAACACCTTCCACGGAGCAAGTTAAGCGATGAGCGCAAGTTTTGTTTCGACTTTCGAGCGCCGGATCGAAACAGCTGCGTCGATGGGGAAGCACCAAGACGTTGTGCTATGTCGGAACCATTGATTGCGCCCCTACTAATTACGAATTGTTGCGCACGCATGCTTGCTCGTTCGCACGCACCCAAAACGCGATTAATTCCGACACGCATGATTGGCGTCTTTTACTGTGGCAAACTCGGAAGGTTTAGAAATGTTCCCACCATCGACCACAAGGCACGAGGAAGTGCCTGGTGAACAATATGGTTTATGTTTCGGGGATCTTGAACCCAACCGGTGGGGCAAAGTAGTCGCACTGAAGAGTGACCTTCAGCTTTAACTGGGCGTTGGGATGACTTACGGATACACCATCATGGCATCAGAAGAGCCTCTTTGCTGTATTTTATCGATTGGCTCGTTTTATTCCGTCTCAACGCAAATTCTTCGAACCCGAAACTCCGCGTTCGTTGACATTTCGAATCCGACGACGAAGGACCACCGACCGACGGTGGACCGGCTGCACGTGGAAGAAATTCTTTAACTACCACCTTCCGTGTTCTGCATGCTAAGACTGGCCGGAAAGCCCATAAACATCTTCGGCGGTGTTGAGGCTCCGCTGCACGAACGTAACGAAAACCGACCCGTGGAGACTACGTTTTTTCGACACAAACCTTAAATTGCAACAACTTGTCACCGCACCGTGCCGTCCCGGGGCGTAATTGGATAGAAGGTTGGATTGGTTTCGGGAGGTTGCGGAGTCGGCACTCGCGACACACAAGGCCGCGTATGGTTTCGGAGTGAAGAAGACCCTCTACTTTTCTCGATGGGAAGCCAAAAGTAATAAGGAGAATTTTCGCAAGCAAAATAAATTACAATAAATTATCTTCACTGCTCTTTGAGCTCGGTGGACATCAGAATTCTGAATTTGGTTGGCAGTGTGAGCAAACGATAGTTGCAAATATTACGCCAGGAAACCTGGCACTCAATCTTTTGCGAACTACGCAGAGTACTTGAGCCACTCGAACTTGACGCCACCGTCAGCTCTGGCAGCCCTAGAGTTCGAAAAAGAACCCCAACGAAATCGAGGAGCAAACACCACAAGTGCTTCCCTACCCTCTTGTGATAAATGACAGCTGACTCACGGAGTTAATTTTAATTTTCTTTACACATTTTGTTCTTTCTTTTAATTTCAACTAATTCCCTCGACAGCTCGCTCCATTCGGCCATGAACCGTGACGGAAGAAAATTGCACGCCACTTCCCTTGAAAAAATGAACATCTCAAGTGGGAGCTTCTGCGGGCGTCGAATCGGTTCCGGCGCAGCAAACTCAACGTTTAGGTTGCCATTTTTGCAACACTTGAGTTGAGGTCTGCAACCGTATATACTGGTCTGTTCTAGAGGTTGGTTTGTGGAGTAGAGGAAGGAAATGGTATAGAAGACTGCCGCCATCTAATCGAGTGCAGTCCGGAAAGCGTGTAAAATGGGGAGAGAAACATGATCGATTAGATAAAGTTCTTCGCAGATCAACGACCGGAAGAAAAGTCGATAGAAGGTATTTACTTTGTGTTGTGTAGTTGTATGATTCAAATGTGGAACTCATCCACATTCTCCACAATCAATTTAAAGTATCAAACAACTGCACAGAAGAGTTTACATAATTTAAATTTATAAATAAGCTCAACGTCTAGAGAAAGATTGTGTAATACTTCATGTTTCTTCCAGTTTACGGATCGGCTAACCTAACAGTTACTGCTGAAGATATTTTAATTGAATTATGCCTAATCGATCCATTACAGACCATTATCGAACAGATTCGTATGCAAACATCTACCGTTTACGCTCGTAATACTTTCCTGCCGGTTGAAGCGTGTGATTTTATACAAATAAGCAAGACCTTATCCTACCATCAAGCAATCTTTCCAACACGTATGATAATAAATGGTATGGTAGGCACCTCTTAACCGCTCCTTTTGACCACAGAGCTATCCCTCGGTCTAGACCGTGAGTCAACCGGTCTAGACAGTTGTGATCCGCTCCGTTTGCATACGGAATAAACTCCTTCGGCAAACCGGCAACTAAAGATAGGCTTTGTCTAGACGGACACAGTCTCTGCCCGCGGCGACTGAACCAGGAACTAAGCTCCCGATTCCCTAGTTCATCTACCGTATCGGGGAGGAAGGCCCGTTTGGCAGCAGGCTATCTCCTCCCGCGATCGTGACATGCAATGCGCATGATGATAATTTATTAATTGCCACCCATCCGAGCTCCGGGAGACGGGCCGATCGGTGGTGATGCCTTTGATGCACTGCCAGTGCTACGCAACGCTTGAGCGTGAAAGAGGTTTCCATCACCAACAGTAGCTAGCTAAATCCCCGAAAGGAGTTTCCCTGCCACGCTACATCCGACATCGTGCTAAATATCCCACCGAGTGTTTGGGCCTCTCAACCACTGGTCTAAGCCTTTTTGATTACCCAGGACCCGTCGAACAGTTTGGAGCTACAAATTCGTTCCACTATATCTGAGTTTGATCCTCAGCATTTTCTTCAACACAAAGAGAGCAATCGGAGACCTAGGGTAAGACTCCCGCGGTACGCTAGATTGAGTCGTGCGATTTATCTGCTACCGTGTAGCGCAAAGTCCTCAGGCACCTTCCGGAGGTGGGACTGGATCCAATTTTCGACCGCTCCTGATCAGTGATTCAATTTTCGCTATGCGCCAAAAGCAGAAAGAAAATACACCCCGAACTGGGCTCGGACTGGTCCTGGTCTCTGTCCTGGGTGTTCGTGACTTAAAGTGTGGGCCTAAGCATGGCTTTGGCGTGGAGCTGCTCGATCTATCTGACGGAAGCCTTGCTGTGCGTGTAATAAAACAACACAGCCCGGCTCAGGTGGAAAGATACCCGCCCGACACACGAAAAAAACTATAATTAAAGTGAAATTATAATTTCAACCACTCGCTCCTCTCACCGGCTATAGCCTGACCGCCTTCGGTACGCACTTGTGCACAAACCCCCCCCCCCCCCTCCCCCCGACTACGTTTCACCGCATCACAAACCCGCTTCGGACGTTGGGATTTAGCCGGCAGCTGATCTTTAGTATTTTACACCCTTCGGTGCGCAATGGCGCCTGGGCTATTTGGGAGTCTTAGGCTGAAAGTCTTTCACCGGGACGATTCCTCCAACCCGTCGGATATCACCGCGGGGAGGTGCGCTCACAGTGTTACAAGACAGACGGGTGGCAAGCGGCCCTATTGCAGGGGATTATTATTAGTCGCTGCAGGCTCGGATTTCATTCAAGCTTTTACCAATCGATCTCGCGCACCTCGCGGCTACCACGGCCCACAATCGACGGCAACAGAAGGAAGAAAAAACACATCATACAAACACCAAAGTGAACATCAAGTTTTAGGAAACCTGATCGGCTGTGGCAAAACGGAACGAACCCGCGCACGGGCCAGCAGTGGAGGCAACGGTTAATGCTAAACAGGTTTTCCGTCGCATCACACACCAGGAGTCACCACCTCCGGGCAAGCACTGGGCAGCCGTATCAGCTGTGCCGAATGCTGGATGCTGCGGTCGGTGATTATCGGCGATCCTCGAGGGGTTTGTTGTGCCACGGGTGCCTCTTCCACATCGGGAGTTTTTGGCAGCGGCCGAAAGAGGTACCGAGAGCGGGTGTGCGCAGGCCAAATCTTGTTTACAGCATCGCAACCTGTCGCTTCCTCCATGCGGTTCCCAAAACCGATCCCACCACGGTCTCTTCCCAACGTCTTCCGGAAACGGCTATCAACAAACCGTTTGCCTGTGCGGTGGGTTCTCTTTGAGTCAGGCGGGCGGCAGCAACCTGTTGCCATTATGGCCACAATGGATTGCTGCCCCCATACCGCAGTAGTGGTGGTGGTGGTGGAAGCACGAAGCCTAGAGCGAAGGCCCAATAGGAGAACACTAGTTGCCACTTTTGTAACCCGTCACTTTAAGCGGCCCCGGGACGCAGGGCTCCCGCAACCGGTTGCAGTTTCGTGTTTCGTTGCAGCGGGTTTCAGCTTGCGTGGCGTCCTCTCTTAGCCAGAGGTAGTAGTAGGATGGTGGTGGCGGCGGTGGTGGTGGTGTGCATATTTTCTTTTCTGCCCGGAGCTCATCCGATCGCATCCGAAGGGGTCGGCCGACGGAGAAAGGCCAAAAAGACGACAACGAAAGAGCGGAACCGGCGAGAAACGGGCGACCGACACCCTCTCGAAGAAAGTTTTACCAAGACGACAACGTGTTTGAATCACCACGACGCCATGGGACGGTGTGTGCCTTGTGTCGGTTTTGTCATACACCCGTCCCGAAACCATTTGCCACCACCTTCCACCCTGCCTATACACACAAACACACACACACACACACTAACTCTGGCGCGCTCGTTCCGTGTGATTTTACTTTCATCGGAATGTAGGAAAACTGGATTTCGGCAATCGATGAAGTAACAGCAATTAGTTGTGGTAATGCCGTTAAGTTTATGATCGCCAACATCCTCATCTTTCAGTCAAAACGGCCGCCAATGACGCGCTCCGTTCCCCGCTCGCCAAAGGGATATTTCGATGGATCCACCACCGTTTGTCGCCCATTTGTCAGCAAAAGTGGTAAATTTATGGGTGTTTTATCGGCGCTACTCACTGCAAAGTGTTTAATTGTGTACGTATGTTTGTTTGTTTTCTGTCATTCGACTGCTTTTCAACGTGTGTTTACCGCAAGGGGGAAAATGTTTGAGTTTTCACATTCATTTTCAGATGAAATGAGCTGAGAAAAAGGTGAACAGATCGGTGATTCTCACCGTGTAGATAAGTGGCGAAAGGGGTAAGTTAATAAAAACTTTAAAAAAAGATATCACATTATCTTACCGATAAATATCTTTATCGGTTTGGTAATTCTTTTGAACAGTCGAATAAATAAACCGTTACGTAACCAATACTGTATAAACATTTGAAAAAAGTGAACGAACGTTGGTACGAACATGAGCAACGAATTTTAATTAAATAAGTAAGAGATTTGGTTATTAACTTACATAACCTGAGCGACAAAAAATTTATACCACCAGTTCTATTTAAAATTAATTGAATGAATAATTCTTTGCGAAACGTTCTACAGAATACAAACATTAATGTACTACGATTCCAACGCAACAAGGTTGATATCATTCACAGTTCATTAGTTCAAAAAGTGATTAAAATATCCATCAATCATTCAGAAAAAGACCACACGTTTGTGCCTTCACACGAACTGCAAGGCCTTTTAAGTGATTTTCATTCCCAGCCCGACAACATCTGGCATAATAATTTGCGCGCAAAATAAAAACTTTAATCTACGCTAAGCCGGTATTTGATGTGTCTAACAGACTTAGATATAAGTGAGATCCTTAAAAAAATCTACTTTTTCGGGTTTCCGAAAGTAAAGTGGGTTCGTTTAGATGATAAAGTTTAAATAAACAAATTGGTACAATTGGGACTGTAAATACTTCATTTTTCTTAAAATCTATCTATCGTTTGTATATGAATTTTATCAATCAATTTGTAACATCACGTGGTAGGGACTGAAATGTTCATTAATTTTTTTTTTAAACCCTAGTGAAGTAATGATGTAATTTCAGCATCAAAATAGGGAAATCTTGAGACAATTTATTATGAATCGAAAGCTACAACTATCGACTTGTGTGTTCCTTTGATTTTATCTATGATTAAACCATGAAGTTGACAAAAGCGTACACGTTTAGTCCGCAATCTACTCATGCACAATTTACAGCGCGATCTGCTCACTCTTTCACCGTGTCGCTGCTTTTAGGTGTGGAATGCTAAAACAAGCCCATAATCACACCATCCGGAGCCGGATGAAACCGCTCAGGGAAAAACGAAGCCGCTCGTCTTCTAGCGATCGTAATTCCGAGGGAATTAAAACATTTCCTTTTCAGCGGCAACATCTTCTGTCGATCCGTCGAACCGGAAGACGATTGCCATCGCCCGAAAGCGCACGAATCTGTGAACGCAGCGGTGGAAGAATTCAACGGACCGAAAGAGAAGCGGAAGTGTAAAATTTGTACCATCCGCGCGAGTGATCGCATTCCGATCGTAAAGGAGAGCAGCGTAGAAAGAAGCAGACAGCGCTAATGGTGGATAGAAATGTCAGGAGAGCGATGATTGGATCAATGGCCGGTCGTTTTCGTTCGATCGATCCGATTTTCCACCTAATTGAATCGTGATCAATCCCGACGCTCCCTCTCCGAACAGGGGTAGGCGGAATGGGAGATGCAAATAAATGGAGGGTGAATGGGAAGGTCCAATTATGTTCCAATCACATCAAAAGGGTAAAAGAAAAATATCTAGGAAGACTAATTCAAAGTTCCACATTAAGAAAAAAAATCACATCTGTTACATTATTGATGTTTGAGGTGTGAAAAACAACTCGCGATACTCATCAGCAAGATACCAGAAGAGTTTGAAGGTTTTTTTGTGGCCAAACCAAAGCCAGAAACGGTTAGTAGTGTACCGTGAAAAATTATACGGCACGATTCATCAACGAATGAGGATTCGAAGCTTTTTTGTGTAAACTATACCGAGTCTTCAAGCTGATTAAACCAGAAACAAACCGAAGGAAATACCCTAATCCGGAGCGAAACCAATCGCAACTACATAAATAAATAAGACTCCATGCTCCATGCTGTACTTGGCCTCTTGGTCGTTCGAAGGTCGTCTGCAAGTCTGTTGTAGTTTCTTTCCGTTCTTTTCGGCGCAACAGACAACGCCAGTCAACGTTCGTTAACAACGAGCGCGTCTTGCGCAACCGAACCGAAAGGACGGCTGGAGCTGGAGTCACCAACCTTCGACGGCTGGGATTGAGTCGCCCAGAGTCGGAGGCAGTTAAAGGGCAACCGGCATCGAGTCTTATCCATGGTGGCTCCAGCATCGAACGATGCCGAAGGTCCGGTTCGTTAGGGCGTGAAATGTAAACTAGCTTGAAAGTACTTTTTTATTTGCTGATCCCGGCCAGGCCCGGTGGACGAATGTCTGGTTCCAGGCGCAGGGATTCCGTTCCGTAATTGAAATGGATTATGAAATATTTCACAAGGATAACGGTAGTATGCACGCACGTAGGCGGCCAATCTTTCTCGATGCTCGATAGGCTAGGTTATAAGTCAGAGGTAACGTGTGGTGAAATGTGGTGAAAGTATTATCCGAATGACGATCGAAATGTTACTTGCTGTTCTCAACGATCTGTTGTTCTTCAAAAATGGAAATAAACGCCGATAAGAAAAGCAACAAAGTTGCATGCCACGGCACAATAACTTAAACTATGCTAACTGCTATCCTTTCCCGATGCCATATGTTATCAACCAATTGCACCAAGTTGAAACCTTGGAATGCAAAACGAGACGCCCGCAAACCTGTTTTTCGTTTAACAACCCAAACGGACAACGAGCTCGAAAACTGAAACCAACTGTGGCCGGGCGAACATAACAAATGCAGGGACATGGCACGCTTTATTGGTTGTTTATAATATTGTGATCGTTGTAGGAAAGAGAATGGTGAGACGCGGATAAAACCCACACTTAAGTGTCAAATAATTCGTTGGGAGTCGAATTTATCTGCACAGCCACAAAGCTTGTTTTTTAATTGATACATCTTTCATCGCAACGCTGAACGCCGGGTTTCTATTTCAGCATGGCACACGTAAATACGAACACGCCGCATTCCACATCCGTGATGGGGGAAACGCACGCAAAACACTGGCCGGAGATTTACCGAAAATTTGCCATTTTTGTTGGTAAAAAATCGTTAGGTCAAGCGCGGTAACCTTAGATATCGCAGAGTCGTGGGGGGATGGATTACAACCGAACCGAACCGGGGTAATCTCACCAGCGCAGGGGTTCATCTGTTGGCCAACCCTGTGAGACTGATCCGTTTGAAAGCTGTCTGCAACAAATCAAAACGTTTGCAAATGCTATTAAAGAACCGTTTTCTTCTTTAGCTGAAAATATACCTCCAAACCTCCCTCCAAGGAAAGAGCAGGTAAAACAAACAAACACGAACGATTCGTACACGGCCCTCGGGTTTGAGGGTTCCCCGCACACAAGCCTGAGCCGCGTTTGGGGAACGCTCGTCATCGTCAAATCGTCATTAGCCCATTAAAATCTCATAAAACAAAATCCTCATCAAAAAATCATGCGCTGTCATCGCGGGCACAGGTTGTTGTGCCGGTCCGTCCAATTCCGGGCGTCATTAGAAAGATGTCATTGGACGCGGACGCACGATTATCTTCCCCTAGATTCCCGGGGACCTCCATCTCCAACCCGGTGGTTATGCCACCGCTCCGTGGGGCTTCTGGAGTAATCTTCGAAAACGTTTAATCGAACGGCACATTCCGTACCGTTGCTCCGGTGACGTCGGGTGTAGTGTGGTCGTTCAACCAAAGCTTCCCATCGCACGTAGGCAACAGGTAGGCAGCCGGTCTGCCCAAACGCGTTGATATCTCTACAACCCTATCTTGCGTTAAAATTTTAAACTATCCCAATGATCGGACCATCCGATTTAAGCTCCCGCTTCGCACAGTCCCACCTTTTCCGAAACGCTTTCGAAACATACGGCCCAAGGTATTGTCCGGTGTGGAATGGAGGCCGGACGCGTTGGTTTCTTGCAAGTAAGCCATTTCTCAAGAACGTCCCGCTGTGACCTTGCTTCCAGCATTGGTGTTCCAATTTGAAACGCCTCTCAGCAACGCATGGTCCCCGCGCGCCACAGGGTGGAAACTTCTTCGCTCCCGTCTCAATTATCAAAAAAGTTCTTCGCCGTTCATCGGTGGTTTCAAATGATGATCTCTCGATGCTCATCGGGCGACGTGGCAATCCCGCAATAACGGACCTCGTGATCGGAGTGCTTGGGCCCGTTTTTACCCCCTTCGTATCGGGAAAATTTTCACTCCACCGGAGAGAAGCATATCGTTTTGATAGCGCTGCGACGCGTATCGCCAACTCCGTTTCCTCCTTACCATGCTCATTAGCTTCATTAGATTAGCACGATTCTAAAACGATCATAAAAAGAGTACTTAAAAGGCGCGGTTTAAAATCGGAAGAGCTGCCCTTTCCTAACGGGGCTTCACAGTTCTTGGACGATGGCTTGACGATGGCTTGGAAACGCAATTAGAAAAGCATCCCCGCGTCCCGAAGGCCGTGGAAACGATTGTTTCGCAATAAATTGCGAACCCGGCGGAAGAATTCGTCATCTTTGCCAGGTGACTACAGCCGACATCTATTAACGGTTGGCCCCAATTTTACATAGGGAAGCCCGCGTTGAGGTAGTGGTAGTTTGATTGTCAGCATTTAATTGCGTCCGTAGATTGGATGGATATCCATCGTTCGTCCGCAGCAGGTACACTGATACGGCCCGATCTAGCCGATTGCCCTTTCACCTTGGGCTTGTCTTGCAGCGAGAAGTCGAGTGGGAGTGCGATCATCTCGGTGCCCGTTAGGTGACCTTAACAGAAAGGTTTACTTCCCTGTCGGGGCTAAACGTTGCGATCTTTATCGCTTCATATCGCCGCAAGATTACCTACTCCACACCTAGCGGTTTGGACCGATAGAATATACATTTCCTCCCGCAGCACTTCCATCTTGTTGGAGCTCGTTCCTTGCACCCGGAGATGTCTGGTTGAACTTACCTAAAAATAGAAGAAAAGAAACGGAACATTAATACCATGTAGCGCAATCATGTCGCAGCGAATTTAAATCTCTTCCACATAAACTCCATCAATCTGCAAATTGAATGCTTCCCATTGGGCATGAAATATGGAAAAATAAAATTCGCGGGCCAATTTATTTTGCCGGCGGGGTGCTCCACTAAAACAAGACAGAAATGACCCAACCCGTGCACGTAAACGTGTCAAATCTAATAAAACGTTATAAACCATACAAGATCATCTAGCCCCGCGCGCTTGACGGTTTGTCGAGGAAGGAAAAAAGGGGAGTAAATTGGACTGAATCGCGGCCAGCAAAAAGCATACACAATGACTACTGCGACTGTATGGAGGAGCTGAGAGCTGGTGACCGCATCACTTTCATTTTTCGTCGTTTGCATTTTTATTACATCCGAAAACATGGAAAATAGCACCCGGTGTGAGAGGTATCACAAAACAAAAAAAACTGAACGGTTTTATCCGCAACGAACTGCGGGACGAAATGCAAATAGCAGCACGAGCGAAAACAAAACCAAAAGACAAACTGGGCGCCAAGGGATCTCTTTCGCCATCGAAAGCGTTTCAATACGAAAAAACGACCTCTCGTAAAGAATCGAATCGAATCAAAACGAAGCATACATAAATGCAACACCGCGTGGTATGTGGCAAACCGTGCGCGACAGGAACACCGCACGAGGAGACCACTTCCGCTCGACGGCGGGCGTGAAAAAAAAACCCGAAAAACAACAAACACGCCGAAAACGAGACGACCGAGTTGCGCAACAAAAACCGACGACCGATCCGGTGGGCTCATCTCCTGCGCGGTATGCCAGCGTCCATCCATCCGGTTGTCTCCAGCTGCCAAAGGCCACGCCGGGCGCTCATCTTGAGGCGACATCGAAGCGGTTCCGGTGCGCTCCAAAGCGCCGTGCCATCATCCCATCCTGACGCACCGTGATTTACATCTGATTATATTGTTTTTATTATCCCCTCACAAACGCCTCCCCCTCGTGGATCATTGGGTGGGTTTGATGTTGTTTATGTGTGCGTTATGTTTTTTCCATAATCTAACGTAGTGTGGCATTGTTGTTTCATTCCAAGCATCGACTGTGTTTTGTCTTGCAAGCATTGAATTTTATTTATCATCTCTTTCAAGTCTTAAGAGCCTGGTTTTGCGGGACCAAAGCAAAAAAAAAAACCCAACATTGGATGGGATTCATCGGTGCTTCCTCGGCGGCCATTTGATGGCCCCATCGAGGTACGCCTTCGAAAACAAGAAAGTTTTCTTTCCCGCATGGGGGAAGACGAACCAAGATTACCACAACGTCATCTAATGTGGTTTTTGCTTCGAATCAAAAATCAAAACAAAAAGCTTTGAAAGAAAAAAAAACCCTGCCCATCACCTTACGTGAAAAGATCCCGTGTTGGGTGTTTTGTGTTGGCGCTCAATGATTTTTCCTTTAGCACACCATTACTTGTCTAAACGATGCACCATTCCAGTTATCATTCGGTGGTTGCTTTTGGATGCGGGTGTCGTTCCGGTTGGTTTCGAATAAATCACCATGAAACCTCCTTGCAACTTCCTTCCCTGGTACAAGGTGATAATGTGGTAAAAAGACACTGCTAGGAACTGGCGCAAGAGAAAAAAAATGTAAGGGTTTCGTGAAGACAAGAAAATGCACTCCAACGCTGCGTGTGCACGGAAATTTCCATTCAAAGGCCACGCGCTGCGAGCGTCAGAAAGAAAGCAGTAAATAAAATGAAACCACAAGAGTCCATCATTTCAACGGCGTGCGGTATGGTATCCGAAGAAATTGTAGTTTTAGCGTTGACGGCTTTAGTTCGAGTTTCCTCCAGCCGCAAAGGGCTGCCACGATTTTGCACACACAACGAAACAAAGGTACAATGGGTCCAGAAACAAATGGACGTAACGATGGCGCGAAATTCCTCGCCGCGAGGCTCTCTCTGCTTTTTTTATTATTTAAATATCGAGAGTGATCTGTTCCCTACGCGTGAAGCAAAAAAGAAAAATCTGTTAATGGTGGCAAAGTGGAAAAAAATCGTTCCACACGCAAAAGTGACAAATGAATGGACAAACGGGAAAACATCCCATCGGAGGTGTTCACTAATTTTTCACGGCCTGCGAACTGAGGCGTTTGCAAAGGTTGACTAGTCGCACCCCGTCGCACACTCGATGGAAAACACCTTCGCTAAGCTTTGATTTTATCAAGCAGCAAATCACGCTGCAGCGCTGTTGACTGTTGGGCTTTTAGAGGCCACGATTTTGGGAGATAATTTTACAAGAGAAAATTATTGTCCCATAATGTTTACCCAAAATTGTCCAAACTGTAGCGGGCTACAGCTTCACGCCAGTTGTGGGAACACATCATCTAGATTAAAATACAATAAGAGGGAACAGCTTGAGCATCAGAGAGATGAACACTTGCTTCCACTTTACGAGCTTTAATAAGTGTTCATAACGTAGCTTACGTAAACACCGGACGTGGCTTTACCGGACGAGCGGGTAGTGCGAGTGTCATCAAAGCCGACAAGCGAAGTTAGTCAACGTTACACTCTGACTTCTTACGATTAGGAAATACGGCTCAGGTGAGCACTAAAAGCCTGCAGTTCTGATAGAACAGGAAATTCAACCCGACACTCCCCGGGAATACCCGGAACAATCGAACGCTGTTGAGTTATGATGACTGAGCTTCGCGCTATCAACAACTATCGAACGATGCGACGTATACATCATAAAATGCGTCTATTTACAACCCAACCTCATGTACACGAACGAATAATTGATCGATAATTTTAAAAGTATTATCTAACTCGCGAGCCCTTCCCACCATACGGAGAACACAGGTCTGTGTTTGGTGTTGGCATCAAGAAAATGAGTGATGCGCCTTGAATACCTCGGAAGCGACAAACAACTCTGTCTAAAGGCACAATGTAAGATTCCGGAACTGTGGAATGCTGCTAATAGGATGCCCGCCTTGGGATGGTTATAAATAAACACTAGCAGGCTGGGGAATTAACATGGCGAGATATAATAAACGACTGAAGTGAGGTGTGGAAGTAAAGATCAACACTCGCCTCATACATTTTTTCATCGTCCACTTAACATAACCGCCCAAATATGCATAGTTCTGAGGGAAGGCGCCATTCTGATGGAATTATTTGGCTAAATATTCTCTCAAACCGTCCCGTCGTTGTAAAGATTCTGTTTGGCTTCGGGCGGTTAGGTAAATAAATAGTTTAAACCCATTTGCTCCACCCACAAATGGGCTGGAAAAAGAGGGGCACCATTCTATCAGCACCCCAACATTTATGCCTTCCGTTGGGGCTGACCCGCATTATTTAACGTGCCGTAACGTGGTGGCATGAAATTTATTCCATTCTTCCGCCCCGGGAAAGCAGGTCAAACAAAGCGGTTCTCCAAACCCCGTCCCGTTTGTAATCTCGCTCTCTCGTCGTCGGGAAGTGGCCTGGCCACCGGAATTCCAGAATGCAACCCGGGAGAAAACCGGGCGTTAATTGTCGCTTTTGTTATCGTCATCGGTTGCGCTGAAAGGTACCAGTCGACCGCCGCAACACCCCCGGGGCGGTGGAAAAGCCGGGTGAACGGTAACAATGGTAGGGAAAAGTGGGAAAATTCTTATCCACTCGGGGGGAGGAAGGAGAATTACATGCGTGAGCGAGTGTTAGCGAGGTGGTTGTGCGCGTCTGACTTAACACTTACCGACCGTTTTGTACGGCAACTAACGGCAACTAATATGCAGCCACATGCAACCATACCTTCGTAGGGCTGGTTGGAGGTCCCGAAAAAAAATGGAAGACCCCTTTGGGAAGGTGCGTTTGGTAGGAAGTCTATTGTTAATATATTTCACGGGTTACGCTACTGAAGAAAGAACCTAGATCACCTATCAGCGGGGTGTTGGCGCTCGGAAGTAGGTCTACCGGAAATGGTAATTCACGAATGGACGCTTCCACCATAAAAGAATTAGCTTTTCTTTATCAAGACACTGGAATAAATTTCAGGAATAATTTGCGTTTGAGTACAGAAAACTCGATTGTGTACATTGTTGTTTTTCACCAACATTTTTCTTTAACTAAATTACACTAAAAATGAAAATAATTGACACAATAGGGCCTATTACGAAACTCGAACGTTAGAGAATTTCCAACTCAAGCGTCACATTCACATTAAGCCTCATCTTCGAGTTTCCGTTTGGTTCCCGGTTCGAAAACTTTTTTGTCGATCAAAGCAATCTGTCAAAAAATGTGGGAAAATTTGTATTACGGTTCTCGAACGGAAACTCGAATTCGACATATAATTATCCGTATGTCTAGTGCTACGAAAAGTGCCAAAAAGTTCAAATGAAGTGACCACGCGGGAGTTCCAATAGTAAATTCCAATAAATTATAGAAAAAAAACACGCCAAACTCTTCACAGATTTTTCCCAGCAGTTTGACTTTCATCGAACCCAAACAAGTGACCATAATGCAATTTTCTCTAACGTTTGAGTTGACGATTTTCGTGTGATGTGACAATCGTTCGAGAATCATAATAGGCCAAAATATTATATAGCGAGGTATAACGTGTCCGGGTGATCGTGATGGAGACACTGCACCGAACCACCCCGCAAAGGGCAGCTAACGTGTGGAAAACATAAATGGAAAGTTTATCCAACAAGGAGACTCTTGAAAAAAACAACCCTTGATTGAGCTATCGTGTGATTTATCGGTGACAGCAAACGTTGTCTCCACATTGCACGGTGCAGCGGACGCATGAGAGTTGTCAAACATACGTACACGCACATCGGGTGCGGTAGCACGAAAAGGAAAAACAAACCCCCATCTGCTGCAAACCATGTGCAACACCGTTCATCAGCCGTGTTGTGTGCTTTACTGGCATTTTGTTTTTCCCACCATGTTTCCAAAATCAACCTTAACGCGGGTGGGCTTGGGTGGAAAACCGTCGGGGGCGAAAACTGTGTCACTGTGGTGTGCCTGTGGATTGACACCGGTGGCAAGGTGCTGATGCCGTGACACCTTCTCCTCCCCCTACACACACACATCCTGCGTGCGCGTGTGTCTCAATATGGAGAGGTGCGATAAATAATGGCAGGTTTTCGGTGAACCGTAAAAACACGGTCCACTCCCCGACGTTTTCCTTTTCCAACTCGTACCTGTAGTAGCACGTCGTTTTTGCGGCTGCCAAAAACGGTGTAATGACTGAATTAATTAAGCCACCCGAACCGACCCGCGAAATGGATGGATCATCATCGAACAGGTTCGAACAAACGTTGCCGAAGAGTACACAAAGGGGTTGGTTTTAACATCTTGTGATATGTGGTGGTGGGGTGTTGGAAACCATTTCGCAATCATTTGCAGCCAAAGATGAACCACAGGAAGCATGTTTAAAATACAACTCACATCAAAACCTACCACCTTATGCCGCTAGCCCGAAATGTAAAGCAAAATGGTTGCTCTCGTGCTATGATTTTATGCTACACGCATCTCCTCCATCGGGTGCGCTTTATGGTCGAACTCCATGGTCGAAACATAGGGTGTACTTTGTGCACCCAAGGGGGAGGGGAATATAATTTCTACGCTGACTGAGCTTCCCCCCTCTCAGTGCGGTCAGTGAAATAACGCCACAAAAGGGATCGGGGGTTTTGATGGGCACACTTTCACACTTTTCGCGAACTGTTGGGCTACTCAATTAGAGCTACGCGAGTGAAGGTCGCGGATGAGGCTAATGGCACGCGAGGTTCACCCCGTGGCGTCAAAATGCTAACCACGCCAGGTGTGCCTGTGTGCGCTTTCCTATTAACCTATTCTCGGGAAGAAGTAATTGGCTAGTCCATATTTGGGGTCGGCTGTTGGTTTACTTTCGTTGGACAAAAACGAGGAAAACTTGGTGTTTGAGATCACCGTGCCCTTGAGTGAAGAGATGCCCGCGGCTTGATCTCGGGCGAAAACAAAAGGGAAAATTTACAATTGCCACCGGTTCGTTAAAAAACTATGCAAAATAAGACCCTGCTCCGTACTTCAACTCGCAGGGAAATTTCTTAGTTCAAGTGGTAGAGAAACTTTTTCCTTTGAAAACCATTTTCCACGGCTGTGAAAATTGTACAAAGACTGTAAAAATTTGGGATCAAGTGCGTCAAAAGAAATCGTGTATCATAGGCTGAAATACATTCCACTGGTTCAGGTAAGCAAAGCACACTTGACATGGATTGATCAATCGTTTAAAAAAATAAACGGATTGTAAAAAGGAGTAGCAGCAGGTGATGCAGTGTTTGTTACTTCATTTTGAAATAAAAACAATTTTTTCACAACCGATTGGATAACCGGTTAAGTTGGCGGTATCAAAACAAATAAATAAAACATATTCTCTCACACTTTCAAGTTTACCAGCCCGTGAAAGTGACGGTTGGGCGCACGGAGACACGCGCAAAACGTTCAGTTTCAGTTTAAAATCCGACCCATCGACCCTACTACCTAATCCCGCATGGCGACAACGTGGTATAATATATTGTATAGCCGGCAGGCATCGAATGCAGCATACACGTAAAAAAAAGTGCATCACGCGCCGGCGCAGCTTTCCCATTGCGCGCACACGGGAAAAGCGAGCGCAATTCGATACTGCCATAGGTACGTATCGCACACACGCACGTCACGTGTCCGCCACCACAGACGACCTTGGTGATGTGTTCCACTTTCAGGATTCATGTGAGCGAGATATCGGCCGGGGGCCCAACATTGTCCGTGAGGCTGGCTGTGGCACATTCCGCCATTCGTTGCCCCCCATACCACACCAGCTTCCTCGGCCGACAAACGAACGGTGGGGAAGCAACCACAGTGCATGGCGGGCGGGAAAATTCACATCTCACGTAGTCGCGACCGTTTTCTCCCAGGCCCTAGCGTGCACGGTACGTTGGAAAATGTCTGCTGCTTTAAACCCGAACCACCAAGGGGAAGGGAACGGGGTAGGGTGAGGAAAACGGACTATTTTTCCGCCGTACCAGGAGAACTCTCCCAACCTAGCCAGCACACGCCAGTGTGGTTAGAAAACGGAACACAACGCTGCAGAGATCGGTGGCTTCGTGTGGAGAAAATCGCTGTGTGGAAAAGTCGAGCCAGCATTAGCCGCCGACCGTACCGTTTCGATACTTCGGAGGAATTCTTTGTGGTCGCCCGATCGTTTAAGGAATTTTGTACAATTAGCGTACCACACAAACCTGCAGCGCGCACGGTGGTGGTTGAGCGTGAATTTTGAGGGATGAAAAATGGGCCGAACCGATTGCCTCGACGCTTTGAGCGGAAAAATCCGCCGACAAGCTGGAGAAGTAAGTGTAGCGGAAAGTGTCGGAAACATTCCGGTACATATGGTTTTACAACTGCTGGAAGTTGTTATTCCGATTGTGCGAAGAATTTTTCGGTAACCATTTCAAAGAGGCGCACCGAACCGTGGCGTGCAAGTCGCGAAATATTGCACCACAAATACACACCCCCCCGTACAAAAAGGCAACGAGGATCTTCGCGGGGGGTGTTGGTGGTCTACTTTAGGTCAACGAACCGATTTACGCAGGTGCTACCAAGAAGCGGCCACAACAGTTTGACGCCACCGTTTGCATTTATTCGGCCGCCAACTTACATAACTTCCTGCCGAGCTGCAGGTCGAATAAAACAAAATATATTTCACTCGCGTCGATAAGGAAAAAATAAATGTGCAAAATGGTTGTAAAATTCACAACTTTTTTTTCATCAACAACAGTTGAAGTTGATCGATGTGTGACGGCGTCGTGGTCGCTTTACCTCACCCGCATTCGCATATGCTCGATGCGAACGAGCTTCGTCAAACCGACAACCACCAAATGGTAGCGTTGCGGCAGTAAAACCCACTATAAAATCTTGAGCTCAAAAAACTAAATTTCGTTCGACACATGGTGTACAAAGCGGTACCCATCACAACACGAGTGCGTCAAGCAATAACACAAGCCGGGGGAGTTTTAGGCGAGTACCAGAGCCAAATCGATCGATGGACGCCCGATCCGTGTTTGTGCTTTGCAACGTGACGCCGCGTTGGGCCGGCGTTGTTGTGTAAGAGTCCAAAAACCTGTTGCCACAATGCAAACGCTTTTTAAACTTCTTTTTTTTCCGCTACGAGTCTTGCACTGTGGTCCATCCATTCAATAGCGGTTGCAATTGAATTACCGATTTGCCGCACTGTGGGACCATTCAACGGGCGAACGAACATGGCTTCAATTGAAGGTGTAACAAAATGGCGAAAGACAACCCGAAAAAAAAGTAGATCAAATCGTGCACATTTTAAGGTGCAGTTTAGTTGTGTGTTTGTTATTATTTATTTCGGTTGGCGTTTTATCTCCGATCGCATAATTGATTGGTACACAACAATTGGAAAGAGGTAAATCTTCGGATTGTTAGAATTCAATTGACGGGACCGAAAGCAGATTGAATCGGATTTACTTCGCTATTCAAAATAGTTGACATTGGTAATTCCGATGGAATCACAATAAATTTAAAAAAATCAGAACGAAGACTTTAATCGTACTTAAAGGTCACATTCCTTGTTGTTGATGAGATTTGTTGGTTTCCAATTATTTTAAGAAACCTCTTTTATTTATCACATCAATCTCAAAAACTTGGCTACCGATAAAGGATCGGACGAACGGAGCAATGTGATCGTATCCGTTACGCCACCTTCGCTCATACGAGGAACCGTACCGGATGACATTGACAAAAATGTGCAACAGAGGACAGGACGCAGGCATTGTTCGTTCTAGTGGTTTGCACAGCTGCCGAGCACGGTGTGCGCTGTTGTAAAGGTCTGGCGGGCGGGTGCACAATGTCACGGCATTCTTGCCGTACTTGAAACCCTAACTACAAGTACCTACGGTAGCCTGAACCTCCGAGGCACCTGTTGCGGCGTGCCAGCAGTATTCGGAGAGAATGTGCATTCACTTTTCCATACGAGATACGTCGCGCTTTCGGAGAAGGTAAAGCCACCGGAGCAAGTCAGGCAGCTAAAGGCCCACCAAGGTCAGGCAGTAGTAGTGCAGGGCAAACGTGTGTACTTTATATGCATGCACTCCGTACACTGGCGAGCACGTATCCATCCAAGTGCTGATGGGATTAGTCTTACGCAAACCGAGCAGAGTCAAAATCAGAGCTTCTATAGGCAGGATTTAAATTTTTTTCGAAGGAGTGACAAGAGGACCAATCATACCGACATTGCTTCTGTAAGTCACGCACAAATAGCGTATATACAATGTGCCAAAGCTGCCCGAACCAACCAAGTTGATTGACTCGCACACCAAACCAACCTCACACAAGGCAAACGCAGCAAGAAATATGTTCTCTGTTGCGAATTCAATATGTTTGGAACTCCTCCGGGCGTCGTGGGCACACCCAGTTGGTCGGTTCAGTTCTCGCGTCCCGCAAACAATTTGTTACATTTCGAAATCTAATTTTAAAACCTAACCATTTTGTTTGAACCACAACACAACCACCGCCCTACGCGGCCCGGCCCGTCGTACCGGGCGACATTGATGGTTTTTTCCTCCCTTTCGGGGTTCGGTGGGCGATAGCGACCATATGCTACTGTGGCTGATTTTGGTGCGGTGTTGGTGTTGTTCGGTGTGGCCTTTACCGGCTTGCAGTTAACCGATTCGATACGCGATACGGCCGGGCGAGCAGTGTGGTGAAGCAAATCTTAGATCAATAACTCTAGGCCTGTGGTGTGCGGCAAAAGGTCCCATCGGGGGAGAGGTTCTACGAGTTAACCCCTAGGAGAGGTGGTCCCCGCGCCGTAACAATCGTCCCTACTTCAGAGTTGACTTGCAGCCCGAAGGCAGCCCTTCCTAACGCCGCTCGAAGTCGTTAATCTGATCTCATTTAGCCCAGTGTGCCATTTGATGGAGCCATACTGACAAGCCGCCCGCCAGAGTAAGCGGATAGGCGGAGGGCTGCGTCTGTGATCGTCTGGTGCGACGATGGCGACAGCCTTTCAGGTTGAGACGAACCTCGAGAGGAGGGGGAATGATTGCAATCGCTGTCGCGATCCCACATAAATCATACCGGATCGATCGCCGGGCACGGGACGAGGAGATACCGCGGGACGAGGGACTTGTGCGGAAGAGAGAATGAGAGTTGGTGCCGGCGGCGGCAAAAGGCGACAAGACGACGATCGGTGTCGATCGGTTCAAGATCACTTGCCAGCCGTAATGGTCGATCATGGACCGCATTGGGTTCGTGCGGGAGATCTCAGATCTTCGGCTCGGTGCAGCACACTGGTCAGATCCTCTACAGTCCGGGCGGAGTATCTGGTCGCGAATTGTGACCGGTTACACATTCCACGCGATACTTCGAATCTGCACCACTCGACCTGAACCTACAATGTGCAGTGCGCTGTGAAATGGGAAGATCTTCATTTTGTCACGCCGTGTCCAACGTTCCAACGAGATTCTCCATCATTACCGGCGACAACCATTGTGGACCGAGTTCTTGCAGACGGGCTTTCTTTCCCATTCTCTGGACCACGTCGGAAATCGTGCAGCGGAAAATGGCCGCACCGATCCCTGAGAATCGAAGCGCAGGCTTTCGGAAAACTCCAGCCTCCGCCATTATCCGGCCCACAATCGGCGCTGGTCGACACCCGCGATCGATCGGAAATGCGACCCATCATGGATGCCAAGGCAAAAGAGTTGTCGAACGGTCGGCGGAACCGGTCGAACGTTTGCTACGGCTTCAAGCCGTCTTGGCGACGGCGGTACGCCACAGTGAAAACCGGACCTGCCCCTTCGGGCATCGAGGGAAGAATATTAAACGGATCTCCTCCCCCTCTTTTCACGCGCGCCTTGGCCCAGGCAGGGTTGAGGTCTGCCCGAGTGTGTTGCATGTTTTTCCCTCATTTCCATTCGTTTTCACCTCACACATCCCGACGCGCATAATACCGCGTGTGGAGGATCCGGAGCTCGTCGGCCATACATTGTGCACACGTGACTCGCAGCGCAAGGAAGTGAGCGACGGTGTGGAGCTTTCCTACGACTTCAACGCGATCGTCGTCGATATGGGCATGGTAAAATTAATTTAGACCAAATGCTGAACACAAACAGCTCCAAAGGGCCCTCCCCTAATAAAGCCTAATTTTACGGCAGAAAAGGTTCGTGAATGAGCGTCGCCGTATACGAGCCAGTTGACTAATGACCTGGAAGAGATACTATCCCTTCTCTGTCTTCCGCAAGCCGTTTGCGTGCGTGTGTGTGTGTGGGAGAAAGTGCCTAAATTTACTAAGCACGATGGACAAACTAGGCGACCTTAAAGGTTGCGGGGTTTATATCAATTTGAGCCGTTTTGGATTGCTGCGTCCGCCACGAGGCCAAGCCATTTCTCCGGAGCGCGGGGTTTCCAAATTATATCATAACCAATAATTCACACTTCCTGCCGGGATGGCTGAGCATAGACGAGGGCGAAAGCAAACGAATTACGCAAAAATACGCTTTTCTTTACGAGATTAATCAGGTACGGTCAATAAAATGGCTAATGGAGACTTTTATGTAAAATATTTACGCTATGATTTATAGTCACGATTGACCCGAACGGATGCTTATGACTTCGTCCTATACTTCCGCTTGCAAATCATTACCATTTCTAGCCAAGTTAAACACGGCCTCCTGGTGGACAGCGTAAGAATTTGAAGAAAATTGATGATGTTTATGCTCAACACAAATTGCAGTCGAGCAGAACACAAGACACAGTGAAGACGGATGCAAGTCATCCCCGCAAAACACCGATAAGTTGCCGCCTCCCAACCAACCGCTTATACCGTCATCCGAGGCTGGCCACAAAACCAGTCATCCGGACTCGACCACTATCATCACCATCCGGTCACTCCGACCGCAGTTTTCATACGATCCATCGGAAAGAAAAACTGGTTAGCTCCACCATACCCCGCACCACTCGAATTCCCTCGATTTGTGTGAAAATCGAAATGAAAATCAATAAACCAGTCTTTCGCGGGACCCTTTCTCGCCCACCCTCCCCCCGGGGTGGTTTCAAGTACCTCCGGAGTGAAGCGTTTCGATCGATTGACCGGTTTCCGCTGCGGTGCGTTATCCATCTGCAAGTAAATGCGCGACTTCCACCACTAGGGCAGCGAAAGAGAAAGGTAGATCGAAGGGAAAATCGAGCACCATGTGAAGCCCACGCCACACCACGGTGACATTATTGTTTTACCGATCGGGGTTCGGCTAAATAAAGTAACGCGTAAGCAAAAGTGGTTTTTCCAGCGAAGAACGCACGCCCGAACGCGAGGCACACAAGTGTGCAAAAGTGGTTCCCGTTCGATCTCTCGCTCGACAATCGACAACAAACGCGGCCCAGCAAATGGCGAAAGCGGAAAAGGTCGAACCGCACCTTTCGCAGTCAGCTAGGAAAAGAGAACTGTACAGGGCTTGTACGTGCGAAATCTTGAATAGAACGTGCTTTATGGATAGGAAATTTTCTTATACTTGAAGATTATTATTTATAACTGATCGGTTCGCATAGAGAGCAACATTTAAAAACAACAAGTGTTGACGCAAATTAAAGATAAGTATATGCAAAAAGAATAGTAGTTGAAGAACTCAAGATACTCAATCTGATAAACAATTCTGTTACACTTTCCGTTACTTTCTTAGGCTTCAATCAACTCCAAAACACATTTCTTGCACAAATATAAATTGGTTTTTAGTTAAACTCCTCAACAAAAACATATCTTTATAGTCTCACCATCGCAGCCTACATAAGCTAAGTTGCCAAGCGGTCACTGAACGGTTTTTTAGCGAGATTAAAATAGATGACTTTTTGATATCATCTTTTTGTGCGCTTTCCAAAATGTGTGATCCGCAAAATAAAAAAAAATGGCAATGATAAATAATCTACCCACGATCGCGCGATTTCGGCTGAGAAGCGTCGCCACTTCATTAACCTGGAACTCGGTGAGGTTGAACGTAACGGGTCTGGAGATTTGGAACGATTTATTCTGCGCAAGAACTTCTTCACGACGTTAACGCAGCTCATTCCCAACATCGTTTCCTTACCTCACTTCCCTGCTGATGCGAACCCTTGCTTGTGCCAATGGACTGGTTTGACCAGCTATGCCGAGAGCCGGATCCACTGCGTCGGACCGGCAACAGGACGCGTGTTCATAGCCTTAAGGGACATCGGACATGGTTCACTTCGACGACAGCTCCCATTGGCGAGGATTCAATCGACCTTGATTGCTCGTAAACTCGTGATCGTGTTATGCTCTCTCCCTAATAGATGGCGTGGATGGAGAGGAGCAGATGCTTATTTCTTGTTGTGGTTGCGTCTGATGTCTTTTCGGTGGGACGTTTTTGGAACATTCTTCTAAATTAACCCCTCCTTGTTTGCTCCCTCCGCCGATCCTGATTTACGATTCTGCCTTTTCTTTGATTTGCCAGAAGTTTCGTTAGCCTTGGACCTTCTTCCAAACCGAACGCCAGCAAAACCTCAAACGCCGCTGATCGTGATTGACAGAACTCGCCATTTGGAGCCACCGATTTAATTGAATTCTGCGCGCCTGCTGGGTGAGGTCGAACCGTTTGCTTCGCGCTATCACAGCCTCCAGAGCGGAACCGGCGTGTCGTGAAAGAGCTCTTATTGATGCGGTGCTATGCTGGGCGCAGCTGTACAGACACGTTGCGAAAACTAAATTTTAAGTCCACAAAAAGGAACGACAAAATAAAAACGACCTCCTGGAAGCTGTCCAACGACGAAGCTCACAGAAGTTCGATCGCGAAAGGCTTTAAAATTGCGATGGCTTTGCTCCGATACCGCGTTGACAGCTGACTAATGACCGTCGGAAGCAGGCTACCGCAAGCTTTTGCTTTGAGATTTTGCCTTTCGCTCTCCTCAAGCTTAAGAATTTAAACCCGGTGGCCCCAAACTCAACGCGGAAGGTCAATGAATGGACGCGTTTTGTCTATTCGGCCATAGGATAGTAGGGAAGAAAAAAAACCCAAGGAACTTGCCGACCAAAGCAAGATTGGACGAAAATCGTGCCAGACTATAAAATGAACCACGTGGAGTGGCAGATTACGGAGTTTTTGGTTAAAAATACTGTTAAACCTAGCGCGACAAGCCCCTTTAATTTAATTCAACGCAAAACCTCAGCAGTTCAACGATTGAACAAACATAAAGCACTGGTTTGGAAGAATCTTATCAGCTTCATCTATAAATCGAATACTATGGAATGGTAAGTTCGCCAACGTTCTTCAGGAGACACCTACGCCTTTCTGAACGAAATCCTAATTCTATTTTTAGTTTCGACTATTTTGAACGAGCCAAATGACTTTCGAATTCCAAAATTTAGATAAATCACCGGTTGCAAAGGTGTGGTCGGCTTTAGCAGTGGAGAAAATGTATAATTGAACCCGTGAAGGAAATCATTTCTAAATCTATATGAAGTTATAGGTTTCAGTTGCTCGATCCAATGTTTTGTGAAAACTGTACCCCTCGCAGAATTACTCTTCGCTAGACCAGGATGTTGAAATGCATGAAGAATGTGTTTATTATCTTTTGCGCATCGCTTAGCCCATCGCGTTACCTTTTCGGCTCGGTACACCGGTTTCGAAATATGTTTTTCTGTTTCTTGAAAAACAAAACCAAAAACTTTCCAGAAGCAACCTCTGGAACTACGAATAGCAAGCACAGTAGCACCGATTGTGGTGAAGCTGCCGTCGACGGCACGTGAGGGAACAAAAAGTTGCCAAAAACCAGCCAAGGAAGGGTTCCATCGCGTACCTCGGCACATAATGCAAGAAGGAGAAAGATGGGAACCCCGAATGGCCTCGACACGTCTTGCGGACCAGAGCAGACAGCAGCTTTCTTCAATTTTGGCGCCTGCCTTCGCTCGGTCGGTTCTTGCCACGAATTGAATAACAACTTCCTCTTCCTCTCGTACAACCGTAGGCCCACCATTCGATGTTGCTTTCCACCCCGTTACCGATGGGTGATTTTTTCGCTTTATTTTTGCACCCGAAACACAGAGAAGGAGAAAAAAAAAGTCGAAGGTCACCCGTGGAAGCCCATTCCAATCCCGAATGCCCCAAACGTGCGAGAGCCCACGGACAGCAGAAAGCCGGCAAACTCATCAACCTAGATGGGGAACCGGAAGTACGCTCGGCCAACTCCTGCAAACGGAGGGATCGTACGGTATACATCGTGGAAAGTGAAGGAAAGTTATTTCACTTTTATTAGGTCATTCCTCGGGACTAATGCGGCAGACCGTCGAAGTAAGTTTCGGCCACCAAGCAGCGAAAGAAAACGTGAGGCGCCAATGGCTACGTAAACAACAGTCTCCCCAATCGTTCGTCGTGCGGATCATAAAAGTTTAATTGTACACTCCAACGCCGAATTCAAGATCCAAAAGTAATTGGAATCGGTGCATGAACTTCAAACCACAATTAATTCTGGTTTGATGAATGTCAAATGTTAGGGAATTGTTTGTTAATTCTATTACAGAGCTTCATGTAGTGTTAGATGTCTGCTCGCGGCAATCCCAAGATGCGCAGGAAACCCAAGAACAAAACGGTTTTTATAGTTTAAAAAAGAACACAATACCACGCAAAGCCGGTGGAGACAAGAATCTGCCAGCGTTCCAGCTGAGTAAACACGATGTCAATGTGCCCTCTTCCGACTTCGCTTGGTAGATTCCTGGAACGAAGTCGAATAAACAGCGACCAAGCGCGTCCTCCTAATCCCCGACAACGCTATGGAATATGGCAAAGACTATCTGGCAGCAACAGTCAAGTATGCGCTCTGCTGGAACGTCGCGTGCAGCGTAGGCAGGCAGCAAAGTTCAGCTACTTTCGGTTAATGTGAATTCCATGTTGTACTTTTGAGTACCCTGAATGGAAACGTGCATGTAGGAAAACAAAAATTGTTTACGACCGTAACCATTTGTCGCGCATGGGCTGCATGGGAAGAGAAATGCTTACCAAAGATCAATCACTTTTCAGAACACTAGAGGTAAGTCCAACAGCATGTCACACGTAGGAAGATGCGTTGAAAAATGTATGGTTTATGAACGATGAGTAATAGCTCAAGAGTGCTTACAAGCTGCTTACAACAACACCACTTCGGAAAAGATGACTTTGACGGGTCGTGACCGTTCTTGGCCGCTCTTGACTTTCCCAAGAACGGTTTTCAACTCTTTGCCACCGAAAATAGCTCGCGCCTAATCTACCATCGGTGGCATACCGCCGTGCGATGTTCGCCACTTTGTCCAACAAACCGAAACGTATGTGTGACTCACACGCTCACATGGGCTTCCGTTCTGAGGCGTGTGCGCGCGCGCATCCATCGCTTTTCGAGCGTGTGGTTTGTTGAACTCTTGACTCCCGTCGACGTCACCTACTATACAAACAGTGCGCATCCGTAACTCCACGTGCCACGGGGCGCAACAAAAGGGAGGCAAACGAACTGCTCACGCCAAACGACACGGCTCCATCGTTGTCGTTGTCGTCGTCGGTGCGGTGTCGCCTAATGGCTGATGCACACGTCGTCGCCGGCGGGGGCGAGAACGCGCGAGAAAATTAGAACAACGCAACCACAGTTATCCACGAGCCGGGTCCCTTTGGTGTGAGTGATTCTACCGTAGATGCTCGCTCTGACGATCGGTGATCCCATTGTCGATTGCGTGATCGCGTCGAGCAGCAGCCGATTGAAGATTCACCGAAACGCGAAGATGAAGCGCGATCGCCGCAACTCAATAGTGGTTTACAGCAAAATTGACAATAAAACGAATTCATCAACCCACCCCGGTTTACAGCACGACTCATCCGCCATAAGAAAAAAAAGAGACCCAAGAAGAACCAGCCCCGAGTGATCGGCGTACGTTCTTCTGCTCGCAATTCGTGATCGTGGTTTGTGGTGAGACGGTTCTGCATTGTGCATTTTCGTTGGCTGGCATTCAACCCGAACGATGAAGTACGATGGCATCCAACGGTGCACACGGTGCATCGAGGCATTGGCTCTGCACGCTTTTCGACACGCTGGAGCACTTGTCAGCCATTGGTTTTTGTCCCCTGTCCTGTGCTGTTGTTTCCCCCCCCCCCACCAAAAGAAGTGCGCAAGAAGTGTTAAGTAATCCACAACCGCAAAGATCATGAGTCATACCGCCTTCTGTTTCGCGAGGCGAAGGCAAAAGGTAACTCCAACGGGAAACGGGGGTTGCAGCAAGACAGAAAAAACCACGGAACGGAACCGCAACTACCCCGTGGAAGATCTGAACTTCAACCGCGAGTGCGCGGTTTGGTTGTCCGCAGCGAACAAACAGTGACAAACGGGCCTTATAGAAAAGAACAGTCGAACCCACCACCGCCAAATGGTGCGCCATTTGTTGGCCCCCTTTTCGACCGGCGGGAGGACGCCTTCTTTGTTCGATGCTCCGGGTGCAGAGAGGGTGGTTCCAGTCATCCCCCGGGAGGGTGTCCGTGTGGGGCATTTTGCGCTTTATATAGCCCGCCAAAGCCACCCTCACGCCGCCACACGGATGGATCGTGCGAGAACCGTTACGTGCGGGGAAAAAACCCGGCAAACAATTAAAGTACGGCACACAAACTGCCGAACGATATGCCGCCGATTGCGTCGTTGACTTTTGAATACTGAACCCGGTGGCTGCCAACCCGGGCACGACGCCGTCGCATGACACAAAAGTTTCAGGAGTAAAAAGAACAATTGCGGTTTCGTCCGACTTTATGGAGATCAACCGACGGCAGATTGTGGTGCGAGTGTTCCAGAAGACTAGCCGCTCGCTAGTGGTTCGTTCCCGCAGGAAGATTTGCATGTGGTGTGGATAGAAGGGATAGGAACAATAATGCCAATGCTCCCGAAAATCCAGTTTGCTGGTATCTTGTCGTGATGAAGTATGGCGACACTTTCGGTAGTTTTCCACTTTGTCGGCTGGATATTCTAACAGTCCATGCCTAATTCATGCCTACGACCCAACAATTAAAGTAGTCACACATAGATTTCGTTTCGTTACAACATAAACAGTATAGAGTGGAACTACCGTGCACCATCAACATTCGTAATTTGAATTTCAAAACTAAATCTCTAGAATTATGATGTTATAGAACTTAAAATATGACTTTTTTTTAGAACGTTTAGAGCTACAATCAAAGGACTAGATGAGATATTCTTCGCTATAAAAGTTTATTTCCGGATTATTTTAACCAGCATTCAGCTTCTTTCCTAGCCTTAGACGTACACTTAAACAGTCGATACTGCAGATAATCGCAAAACGATGGACCAATTATTTTAAATCTCTGAAGTAAGATGGAGCGTCATAAATCATCTTCGTGAAGGGATAGTTTGCTGTTTTGCTCTGCTCAAGAGTAATAGCTGAACATAACAGTCGGAGAGTAGTAATAATGAAACATAATGAAACATAGTAGTGTCCGGAACCGGCCAACTACGACCAACCCGTCTGTTTTGCCGACAATCAATTATGGTCAGCTATAACAAGCTAGCGAAAAGAAGCACCCCAAGGTCCCACTCACTTGTCTTAGTCGCCCGTACTGCACTCCTGCTTGCCAGCTCCTTCCGCTTGGTAGGTCAGCAGTTGAGAAAATGATCTTCCCCTTACGAAAACCAACCAACGCCGCCACGCTCTGCGATGGAAAATGATGCGCGAAAAAGTTTTACACGGCCACCACACGCCGCCGGAGGGAAGGAAAAGCCTTGGCAGGAAGCAGCGGCTGCTTCGCAACACTCTCCCTGCAGTGCCGGGAGGGCCGCAGCTCATCATCTCCAGCCCACAGCACGCCAAGTGAAAGTACAAACACAATCTTTCCCCGGCTTTCCCGACGGAACGGTGGAGCCCTGGACCGCGGACACTATTGTGTAACTCCGGTGCACGAAGAACGCAACGGATCTCGCGAAAACTGCACGCGTATGGGAACGGAAGACCTCGTGGTGCCCCACGTGTGTTTGTGTGTGTATATGTTTGTGCGTTGGCGATGCAATGCGACCAGCCTCGCTGCCACATGCCGCCACCTTATCTGCACGCCATCGTCATTAAACGGCGTACTTACGATTGCATCTTGACGCGTACGTAAAATATACGCGCGTATGTTAAAGATGTGTAGGATACCGCCTTTCTAAAAAAAATATATATGGGGGGAAAAACAAGGCACAAACTTGCTAAAAAAGCGGGCGACGGGCTACTCTATACCGTCCAAACAATAAGGGAACAGTCTACAATGGTAACCGGTAACACAGCATTGGGAAAGATGGTGATCGAAACGGCAGATATAGCAACAGATGGAACCGTTCTGCGTGGAAGCACGACCAATGCAGCTATGGACTAGTTCTCAGGATCATATGAGCTCTGTATAGATTACTTTATTGCGTAATCCTATCGTAATATCCTTGAAACAATCTATATCCGGGATTGTGCCATTTCACCTGGCAAGAATTATAGTCAGTAAACCCTGTGTTCTTACCTTCCAATCCGAAACCGGCTTCCGAACACCATCTTTGCAGTCGGGCGTCAAGACACCTTCTATGTTTTCCTCTTTGTGAAGCCTCCGACGTTTCTTCAAGCTCTTTGATCCGAGTTGCAATTTGAAACAACCGGATGAGAGCTGCCCCGGATAGTACTTTTACAATCAACCCTAGCTTAGTGGGCGAAAGCACCTCACAATCGCAGGCGTCGCAGATCGACCTCTGAGTGCGTTCTGCTAACCTAATTTTTTTCTGGACACCTCTTCCGGCCCGAGTAACACTTTCTTCATGTCACACACCGCCACTCAACCACTGCACTCATCAGTTGCGTGGGTACACCGTGGGTGCTGTGTGGTCGTCGCACCGACACACGGATGATAATAGCGGATACGATAATAATGGGCCTGGTGGCACGGCTGTGCTGCGGCCGATCGATGATCACATCTGATCGCAGCCGTCACCACTATTAGCAGGTGAAAGAGCCGCGATGTTTCTTACTTATACCTGCTTCTATCGCTTTTTTTTTTATCTCACACTACACGGGCACACAATCTCTTATCCAGACACATTTAGCAAAGTACCAGTTGCTGTTGAAAGATTTATAAATATGATATACACTTCATTCTGACGAAGGTTAGATGAAGCGAGGGAGCTTCCCACGAAAGGTGACACTTTAAAGTTTTCTACACCTTGCTTACGACATCACACCTTCGATCAAATGGACACAACAAGCAAACAAAAAAAAAATACTAGCACTGCGTTTAGTTACTAATTATTTCTCGTCAGCTAAAGGTGGTGCGGGTTGATGATCACTGACAACAACAAGCTTACATGTATTTTCGAGCATGCAAGTTACACCTCACCCCGTGTGCAACGGGAAACTTCGTAAGGCTACGCTTCCGCTGCACTTTGCTCAAGGTCATCCGTTGGATCCGGGAGAAACAGAGTGCAGTAGACCGACCGAAGTGACGGGGTCTCAAGTTACTTTGGTAAGAACCACCACTTGATACATTCCTCTTCTTGTTGTTCTCATCAAACCACTTTATAAAAATGGTGCACGCACAGTACGACATATCCCCCTTTGGAGGATTTATTCGCTTACTTGGGGCACGGAACTGAACTGCACTGCCCAACCTACTATCGTCCAAATACGCGACCAGGTTCTTTTCTCACCATATTAACGCTGGTCCGCGTTAAGAAGTGGAAAGTAATTATCACTCGAGCACAGCAAAAAGAAAACGCGAAATGTACGAAGAGACGTCATCCATGCGCAGCCACTGGGTTGCAAAATGACGCACGTCCGCACGATTTCCCATCCAATGATCAACTGAGCCCCATTGGAGTCGCGCACTCTGTACGCTCTCTGGCACATGATCGTGGCGAGCTAAGACGCGGTTTTACACCACCATGTAACAACTCGAAGAGAAATAGAGAGAACTTGTTTGGTGGGAGAGACCGGCAAGCGGAACGATCGTACGCTCGAGGACGAATAAGCGAGCAAAACAGAAACGATCAAAACATTCCCAACGTCTTCTTGGGCGAAGACCAGCGCGGCGTCCGGTGACATTTAACGCGAGCGATCGCGAGACGGTGTAATTGGACACCGGTGGCGTGCGGTGTAAAAGGCAACCAAATGAGAGATCTGCTCGGTGGGTTTCACTCTCCATGCTCCATGCGTGGTAAAAACGCGATTCTCGGAAAGTCTTTCTTCAAATCCGCGAGATAGTTGAGGCAAAAAAGGGAGCTTTACAAGAAAAGCTTTACGCGCCGCATCAAGAGGAACTAGAGCGGAATGGAAGCTTTAAGATCGGGCTGCAAATTGTGGCAAAAAATTAATGGTTTCTTCTCGGTAATGTTTGCGATGCGTGCGAGGCAGCCTAAACGAAATCGCCAGTGGGAGATCCCAGGCTATTTTAATAATTATATCTGCTGCTCGCATTCGGGAGCAGACGCGAAGGCGTACACAACCCATGGTCTAAGTGCTATGTTGTTTTAGCTCCGGCCTTACTTCTAGATGTTTTACTTCTTTCTGCTCTGTGAAGCGACAACCTTAACACGTCTGCGATCCGGGGGAACTTCAATCGGTCACTTCACGTGTGGTTCAACCCTCAGTATGTTCGCACCAGTAGGTCATCGCGTCAGTAGTGCATATGGTGTCGTTTTGAACCACGTACCACCATACACTGGATCTGTGTTCGTCCTGTATCTATGGTGGAACCCATGAAGTGGTTACACGGGGTTCGCTGATGTGGGTCTGCCATCGAAACGATTGCATATGACGTCCGATGGGTCGCGTTGTTTGCAACATTTAGCGCATTTAGTTCAAAGCGGTTCAGTGGGCTTATTTGAAGTCCACAGGCTCAGACAACTCGAACGAAAACCGATGACCAAAACAAAAAAGTCCAATGGAAACACCCCGCGTTGGTTCTTCGACTGTAGAAGGCTTCCACCCGCGCACTGGTGAACCGTGTGGGCGCCCCCATCGTCTAGCCCGGTGGTGACGACTGCACCTGGTATCGATCTGTCACTCGGAGACCGAGCGAGCCTACCGCCTCCGGGTGGCACTGTTTCAAGACATTTAATAAAAACGACCAGGCAGAACCCATGGGCTTGGCTAGCGGTATACTATGTGTGTGCGCTGGCCAACGCTCCAAATGGATGTCATCTGAATGACCGAAAACTACACACTGACTGAGCCGACCACAAGGCAGCCGGTTGTTGAGTTGTATATATTTGATTTCAAAAAGCCCAAGCGGTCCACGCACGCACGTCGCGATCCCACCCGGACGACCTTACGTGAAAAGGAGAGCGCAAGCGACCGAACCTAGATGCGACCCATTTCGTGAGACCGGAGGCAGCACCGTGCGGACGAAGATTGCGCCTATGATTGATGGACATTGATGGCGAAATCTGCCCGACCGGTGGCAGTTTGGAAATGAAATTTAAATTAGCGAGGGCAGAGACGCTTATATGCGCAGGGCGTACTACTAGATCTCGACCCTTGCGTTTAGTTTGATTTGAATGTTCGTACACAGCCTGTTCAGGTCGGTTGCAGATGAACAATGGTGTTGGATTAGGTTGATTAGCTTACATTGAACTTAACCCAGATCCAAAAAAAAGGTCCATTAGTTGGGGATCATATTGTCACCCAACAGGTTTAGGTGCTGGACGCGAGAACCTACTGATGAAGGCGAGCGCGTGGTCGTTTCGCCAGTAGCAGATCTGTTTACCTATTGCGTAAAGTTATCAGTAGCTAGAGAGATAATCCCTTAAGTGCTTTTACGACAGTTTATAAACCGAACGACGAACCGGTGGGTGTTACGTTGCGTACGCCTTCAATTGAAGGCGAGCATAACGAGAGCCCTTTTTTGTTGGTTCAGAAGTTCAGAATCAGTAATTGAACTATCAGTATAAAGCATAGGCGTGAGACGAACTAAATTGAGGCAATGGGAGATTGACATCCCAAAAAGGGGTTCCATGTTTATTTGATGAATCGTAACAAATTAAATAAATTCCCATCAATACCGTCAGGCAATCGACTTCTGTCTACCACACCAAAATGATCCTATCTTGGCTACAGTCTGTACCCGACATCAGACATTCCATATTTTATTTGCATGTCAACGATCTTGCAGCGCCCCACTGCCTTCTGCCTACGTAAGTGTCCGGTGCCGAGATTATCCGTAGTCGTCCCTTTTTCGGAGAGTTTCACTTTCGATCATTTCTAGAGCACTTCAGCGTCGTCCCACGACGTACTGGACCACCATCGATCGAACGGAGGATGGTGTTCTTTCCTCCCCGCGTGCCATACCGAACGTCCAGGTGTTTCACGCTGAGAGACACTCTGGAGGGAAAGCTGGACCAGCAAGCTTGCAAGCTAGCCAACGCGTTGGTCAGCCTTCATGTCCTCGATTTCCCCTCCTCGCCGGGCTTCGGGTGTTCCGGGAACTGCACTACACAGATCATCTCTCACCTGGACTGTGGCGAGAGTTCGTTACGGGTGAAACGAAACGAAATAACAAGCCAATTTTCTGCATGCAGACGCGCGCGCGCGAAGAAATCATCCAACCCTTGGTGCAGCTCCAAAGTTTACCATATCCATGGCCACTCTGGTACCATCTGGAGCGGCTAGGTCTGACCTATTCACACCGCTTTCTTCACTCCAAACCGAGTTCCTCCACCTATCCACCCGGTTGTGCCATCGGATCCAATCGAACCCAACTAAAGGTTCATCTAAATTGGATGTTTCACCATCCTTCACCGGAGCGCCGACGTATTCTGGAGCATGAAATAGCTTTCGAGCGAGAGGAAAGCCTGGAAACGTGGCTCAGACTGGAGGATAGGTGGAGATTTTTCAACCGACCTCAGTCGAGACGTTCGTGCGGTACACCAAAGTTCAACAGCGACCCTTCAATTGAGATCCTAGCTACTCGAGACGAAGAACTACGAGAGTGAGAGCACTACCAGCGCGGGGCTGTTGGCAATACAATCGGGATCAATATGGTTTTCTTTACTCGCTGTTCGGTCTTGCGCACGTCCACACCGGATCGAAGGTGCGATCGTCGTCATAGGCGCTTGGCAAACATCTTAATGACAGCTTAACCGATCGAAGTAACAGTTTATTTGAACTGACTCCGATCGGGGAGGCCAAGCTCTAAATCTTGGGCTACTCCACGGTTCACCGCCGATTTGCGGCTCTGGACGTCTAACGAAGGAACTCCGCCGGACGATCTGGCAACTCAGATAGGTTTTGACTGAATTCAGACATTATTACCGGGCCGCACACAACAATCCGATCGCAATTGATCCATCGATTCTGCCACCCTTTTTTCCCGCCCGGTTCGCTTCTCACGATTCTTCCCCTCGGGTCATCTGTGCGCTCGGATGGGAGCTTTATTGATTTATGGAGCTCATTCTTCGATTGGACGCGCGGATTCCATCCCAAACGAAGCATTTTCCGCACTTTCAAATGAACCCCGGAGGCACGACGAGGGGAATCTCGCCAACGCTTTCGATCGGGCGCTCGGTCGGGTTTCGATCCATTTTCGCGCCCCCAAGCCTTTTTCCTTTCGTTTGTTGTATGCTAATGCGTAGTCGTCGGCCTCCCATGGCCGCCCGGACGTTTTCATTGCTGCCTTGCATGCGCGCACCATCGGTGTGGATTTGAGTTATTGGAAAAGTTTAATGCTCCCCCCGAAAAAAACGTCCGCCGGGCAGTAAAATCTCACTTTCGATCTAAGGCCCGGCTCGCCCCAGGGCGCCCAGGGTGGAGTCGGTGCAGCGAGGGGCCGGTTGGACGAAAGCCGGTTGATCGCGAATTACCGGCGCGAAGACATGCCGTGCATTACAATCCCGCCCGTGGGCTATCGCAACAGGTGATGAAATTAAATTTCTGTCCGGGTTAGGTTGAAAGCGAGAACACGCCTTGTTGGGTTGTTCCTCTAAACATTTAACGGTGGGTAAGGAAAATTTACACTGTGTACCATAGAAAGTGTTGAGTTATGGCATTATGGACAAACATTTCAAAGAACTGTCGGAGAATTAACATCGGAACCTAATTGGTCCCAACGTCTGACTTCCAATCCCGCGTTTTCAATTAAGTTCCAAAATATAACTGCCCTGCAATGGCCCTTTTTTTGCGAAACAGTAGCAGTCTCGCCGGCGAAGAGTACCATCAACCGATGAATGACCTACCGCCGCCGTTGCTGAAATCGGGGAGAAGCTAAAAGCCACAAATTACGAACCATTGCAATATCAGTGCCCTGCCCGCCGATTCCGATGCCAGCGATCCTCGCGTTGCACAAGCGTACGACGAAATTTCCCGCGTATCATATTATCATTTCCCAGCGCTGGCTCTGCGCAGCAGGATGTTTCTGGGTCGGCCCAGATCAAAACCTGGCCGGGTTGCTTCATCAGAAACAATTCAATGACGTCGCTTTTGCCCTTCCCTGCCCGGCGGTGCCTTTGGCGCACAACCGTAGGCAAAAATTATTCATTTTTCGACCAGTTGGAATAGTTTCACGTTTCCGAAGCATGGACGGATGGAAAAAGGCGCGAATTATGTTCGACAGTCTTTCTCAGGGGGGAGGGTTTTACTTTTTTCTTTTGATTACCGAATTCACGTCTCGGTTGAATTGCGGCATCAGGTGGCAACACCGTAGCAAATCGTGATCGTTTTGAAGTTATGACTTCGATGTTCATGCCAAAGAACCTTTTTTTTTTGGAAATGCTTCGAAATGACCGTAGTTATCGGTACCTAGGTGTGCAAAAGTGTCCGAAAAATATGTGTCATGGGCGAACAGTTTCCCCGGGACATGACACACACACACACACCCAGACAACCCTTCTCACAAAATTGATCATGCACAGCATCGTTGTCAATTCCGTCCCGTCAAGGTCATCACGAAATTGTGGAGAAATGCATAATTTTCCTCTCATTTAAGACGGCCGTAAGTCGTACAAAAAGATCAAATTGAAAACAAAACCAAACGGAACGCACACGAAATGGAGTTGGATTGTGGGGAAGGAAATTATAGGCAGCAGGGAAATAAAACCGCCCCGCCTATCGGGAGTGGAATTGAGAAGTAAACGCCCAAGGGCTCGTTATGATACCAGCAATTATGGACACCCACTTAAAGTAGGAGAGTAGGTGAGCGTGCGTTCCCATTAGCTGGCGGAAGAACGGGGAGGGTGGTGATGGGTTTCCATCTTCACGCGGGGAGCCGCCCGTCAGCCACTTGATGGCACAGTGCACTGCTCTCGCATCAAGTCTAGGTGCATTAATCCCGACGCGCCCAATGCGTGAGATTATCGTAGGGTACACCTAGAATGGAAGCCACCTTCAACTAACCGTGGATGGTGTTAACGAAGAAGGTAGACGTAAGTTTATGATTTCAATTTTAACTGACCAACTGTTGGCACCTTCGGGGTGTTAAGCAAAGGCGCTGATGGAGCTTGTTTGCAGCCGTTGATGTGTTGTTCGGGGTTGATGGCATTCACCCTCGACTGTCTCACGACTGCCGTGCGAAGAAGCACCAACGATTTAAAACCTATTACTGGGTGTTGAAAAATATCGTCACGCTTAACCTTTGCATGCAATCCAGTTAGATTTTCTTCCTCATTTGAAAACCAACACGTTATCGCATTCTTTCTGGCTAAACGAAGGAGTTCAGGTTACGGTTACCTAAGCTAGTTAATTTTCTTTGTTTATTTTTAATTTAATTCTAAAAACTTGAAATTGAAATGAGTTTAATTTGAAGGTAATAAATACAAATAGTTTTATTTTTGTAATATTATGTTTTACTATGGATTCACTCATTTTTTAAATCTCTAAACAGCAGTTTTTCATTGTTGTTCATTTTACAATTTACAAAGACAAAGACTAATATTAGAAAGGATAATAAGAACAATGGAAGGAGTCACCGCCTACCTTGCTGGATTATATGGTAGCTACTTAAAAACTATATCCATCTAATGCTTCTGTATAACACATTTGTTAAGGCTAATTTCCGAGGTTCCCTCCTAGGTCTCCGTCCACCCACGACGATCGCGTGTGGAAAAGGGAAACCGATAGACGACACCCACACCCGTGTTTAAGTGTATCGGCAGAATGCACGATCATAATGGTTACGATCAACGAAAATGCCACCGATGACGTATGGCAGAGGCTTGGAAGAAATAAAATTGAAGGCAGTGGGCTTTCCGAGATGATCGGCCAAACAAAACGAAACCGACATTCTCTAAAGCCTCGCATAACCACCGCTAATAAACCGCGTGTTTTAAGCCACCAAACGCCTCGTGCCATAGATCTTCCCATACGTGTTTGTTTCGATTCGATGCAGTCGAATCGGTTCCAATAAATTGCAGCTGCAATATGTCTACAATTTACTCGCAACACTTCATAAAACATGTTACGCTATCAATGAGCCTGATGGGGGATGGTGTGCATGTGAGTGTATGGGTTTGTCCAGTGGAGGGCAGTCGATTTATTTGGGCGCCAGTCGCCAGCAGTCCGTTGAAAGAGAAGTGAAAGAGCGCCCGAGAAGCCATCCGCGGCACGGCACTAATGTTGTTTGAAAGCTGAACGCCACCGGCGACCGGCAATAATTCACGCGAAACGCGAAAGGGTTCTCCATCGCCAGCGTCCACTTCGGGTGTTCTGTGGTACGATTTTTATTTTCCTACAATAGCACGCGCGCTTATGTCGCGGTTGAGGTGTGAACATACTGGCTTCTTGGCTCTATCCGTCTTTATAAATTGACTATTGGCGCGGGCTGGACGCGCCCTCTTCGAGGCGTTAAATCGCTATCCGGAATGTGTCCCCGTGCCTAAATCGATGATAACTGCAGCGCGGCGAATGCTAAAGTGCCTCCTCGCTAATGAACCGATCCGGGGCAACCTACGCCGCCAATTGCAACATGCGCGAAACGGAAAGGAAACCGAGCCCTGTTTTTCTATATGCAGCAGCTATATGCTTCTTTCTCGCCGAGCAACCACTCACATGAAACGCTTGGCCCGATTCGCGAATGCAATTGATGGAAAAGCAGCGCTGACCAGCGTTGGAAATTTTCTTCGATTTCAATTGACGCCCAGCTAGCCCCCTACGCAAACGCGGTGTTAAACAACGGAGCGTGGAATATGTGGAGTGTATCCCACGTTCATAATTCAGGTCCCGATTTTTGCGCCATTTTCAACGGCCGCCGTGCGGTGAATGTTGTTTATGAAAGGGAAAACAAAAAGGTGCCTGTTGGTCCAGTTGCTTTTCTTTGCCCAGACCAGTTCCAGTTTGTAACGGCAACGGAACGCTGGTAACGGTACGAATATAAATCGCGTGCACTAGAAATTGCATACCTTACGGCGCAAGTGGTTTATAGCATATTGCTATAATCCTTTATGATCTTGCGTTGAAAGATAAATAGAAAGTATCATTTCAAAATCAAAATTTCAACAAAATATGTTTAAAATATGTTTTAAAAATTAAGTACCTTCAAAATCAAACAAAGTACACAAAACAATGTTTAAGTGAATGTGTTGAATAGTTCAGCAAATAAGCAATGCCATTCTTACTGCTAAAACATGTCGGGTTGCGACGATCGATCGATGTTTCAAGAAAGATCAATTAGGTGACCCCGTACAGGATCAACGAGAAAGAAACCTCGGTTTTGGTGTCCGCTGCTTCCAGTTCACGATTTAAGACCGGCATGTTAAACGTTTGCGGATAATAACGACAACATCGTCTGCGCCGCCAGGAGGCTTTACATTGTAGCCATCCAATGTAAACAACATGCGTACTCCCGTTTACCAATGTTCCGCCCTGTAAATGCCAAACAAGCTATAACACTAAGTGCCCTTTGCTTTCCACCGGCATCGTGTAGCATCGCAATAGAAGGCCGACCGTGGCTGTGGACGGGCGCAGAAGGGCGCGACATCGTCGACGAGATCTGTGGCGCTCCAGTTCCATAAATCGTCCCGCCCCGCGTGACGATAGAAAATCGTGTACCGGCAATATTATTGGGGACGACATTCGGAAAATGCATAATGTCACGTGGGAGGGGTACAAGTAGCGAGTGGCATGAGCACGGTGGACGTTAGGACGTTAGCCAAGGGTCAACAACTTTTCTGTTGACCTTAAGCGCTTCCAGAAGGATAGGGTACATAAAAATTGTGGCATGTACTTTGATTTTTCTAATTTTTCATACAGTTGCTTTCTTTGCATTATCGGGAGGAAACGCCAATGGAACGAATCGAACCCTTTCCATCAAACAACGATCGCGTACGACACGATCTTTGGTCTTCTTATATCACTTGGATTGTAAAGCAAGACTACTGGACATTTTCACGATGCCCACGACCATAACGTCACACCAAACGCTCGTGTTGGTCGTGTTGAGGGATGACTCCTTGTCACTTACTCGGTGTACGAAGTGCTCAAGAACTCCAACGCCATCGAGCTGTGCAGAAGCCTGATTTACAAACCTCGTTTTTCCTCGTCGGTCACGATGTTGGACAAAATATATCTTCCAGTCGGCATCAAGATGGGGAAAATGAAATAAAGCCTATTCTTTTTTCGGGGTGGTGTAGATTACGATTTTGCTATTGACGCTGAAGAAATCCTGCTGCTTTGAAAGTGCAAATGGTACGATGTTCACGATTGAAACACGACGATTGTTCTTGGAGATCAGAAGAAACACCGCACTGCAGGCTCGTGACAGATTCCAATTCATTAGCTGTCACCATTCTCTGACTGCGATTGTGCAAATGAGATACACATTTAACTCTGTTTTATGCTTGCAATCTGGTTGGTTAGAGCAAATATAACTTCGCCAAGGAAGCGTTTCGTTAAGCACTAAACGGTCCCGAAGGAGGATGTTTATACTAACGGTACATGGTCAGTGGGTGGCATGAACGTTTGAACCGTATTGTTCTATTTAAATTTATCAATAAACTGTCTATCACCATCATCATCATCATCATTCAATACAAAGTTGCTTAGCTTGTGCAAACATAAAAAAGGAAAGATAGGTTGGGCACGGGTTGGAATCGAGCAGAAAACCATCGCGCCCCAAATGAATGCACCGCGCGCGACGATAAAGTGCAAAAATGTTGCAGCCATTAATTGCTCCTTTGCTGTGACCGTCGGTTCTCCCCACGGGACCGAGGCAAATCCAGTGCTGATTTCCGTGCCGAAAAAGGAAAGCAATCCCAAGACTTGGTGCGGGCGAAAAGTGTAGAGCGATAAAAATCTAGCCATTCCGCGCCATAACTGCGCGCATGCCGCTAACGGGTCTTGCAATGGCCGGTCGGTCGATCGCGACTAGCTGTGCTGCTGCTCGGTGGTGATTTATTCTGTTTCCTAGCATCTCCGCTCGAGAAGATCGAGACCCACGACATAAGGTCGCGAGAAAACGATTCTTTTTTAAGTAACAAACTAAAGCAAGAGCCAAACCGATCGTCCTACGACTTGGTGCAAATGACTTCACTTCCAGCAGCCAAAGGGGAAGTTGTGGAGAAAAACAAAATAGTCCACCACTCTGTACCACAATGACGCAGCTGTAGTAAAAGCTGGTCAAGTATCTAGCCGAGCGTTGGAAAGATAAGGTTCCCTTCGGTGCAACACCTTCTTTCTAAGGTTGCAGTGTTTGGAAAAAAGGAAACGAGCACGAAGTTAATATTTATGGTAACCTAATTATCGTGCCCTGCTCGGCTAGTGCCATAATCAATCAGCCGATATTCAAATGGGGTCAAAAGCTTGTAGGTTTTAACTGGAAACACACCACTGGAACCGATACGGCCCCACCGCAGGTATGAACAGAATGGTTCATCTGCAAGAAGGAGGTCGTCTATGTGCCACACAAGAGTAAAGCAGGTTCCGCAACCGCTTACCGGATTAGTCAGTCCGATCCGATGCTTGGATTAAACGTGCGATCAAACTTTTTAAAGCGCCAAGCCAAGATCAATTAATGTCAATGTTGAGGCACACTTAAAACCACAACAATATTTCCACCGCGTGCACGCGAGAAAAAACGGGGGAAAGAAGAAAAAACTCAGCAACAAAGCTAAAATCATGACCGATCAAACGGCCAATATTAATAGGCACATTGATTTGATCCCGCTGCAACCACGCTGCGAATCGAGCTGACTGCACACAGTTTCATCCACTGCACCACGATCCAAGACCACAACCGTTATAGATCTTACCGCCAGACCACGGTGCACCTGGATCGAAGCCGGGTGCGGGTGGTCATAATTTGATTATAATAAATTTATGCCCATTAAGAATAGGTCAACTGCAGCCGCCGTTCGAACGACGTAGCCGATGTCGACAGGGAGCTCAATCGAACCGATCCGCTTGGAAAAAAAGATAAACAAAAACACCGCAAAGAGATTATACTGCGACTCGACCGAATTCGGTCGGCCTACCGCTTAGATCCCGAATGGTTGAAAATGATTCAATTACAAATCGGTATCCCGATGGTTGGATCTCGCTGGTACAACTCTTGTGTGTGTATACCTAACGACGACCATTGCACGCTTGCTTGGCAACGATTCAATAATTAGGGTAACTACGCGCCCCGCTACGGGTCAGATATCTTAAGTTCACACTGTTCTAATGGCGATAGAACTGTGCACACAATGATGTTGTTAACATGCATGTTTCATTAATTATCGGTTACTTGTATCGCGATCGCATTTATACTCGTCACCTTGTCTAGAAACAGGGTGATAAAAGTGTGCCGGTGAAGCTTACACCGTTTACATTGCTAAGGTGTGACGAAAAACATTTGGTCTGTATTTGAATGCAAAATTGACGCAAATTTAACAGTGACAATTGACGCAAAATTGAGACTTTCCGCTCGTTTCCACATACCTTTTGCTTCCCATGGAGATGAGTTGATGATGCTGCTGTAGCTGCTGTTGATGCTGAAGCTGCTGCTGTTGTTGTTGATGGTGATGCTGGATAAATTGCTGCTGCCCATTGCAATCGGCCAGCGGCTGCACTGGCATGCGGGGCTTCAACGGTGGCGGCGGAGTTGTGCCGTTCAACGCCGCCCCATTCATCTTGAGAAGATACTCGGAGACCGGTATCTGTTGCGAGTTGTGTGTTCGCTTACGGACGGAGATGCGTGTATCCGACTGACGACCGGCAACGAACGCTGGCTGCTGCTGCTGTTGTTGCGGAGCAGGAATCATCACCATGCCCGAATGTGACTGTGTCACTTGAGCCGTCTGCTGCTGCAAGGGTAGCGATAGGCGATGGTTTTGGTGGTCTTGCCCTTGCCTACCACTGGCCAGTTGATGCGAATGTCGGTGATGCTGGTGATGTTGATGGTGGTGCATTGGCATCTGCATTCCGCCACCATTCATGGTGGATGTGGCGGAAGCCATCGAAGGAACCGTTTGCGTTTTGGCCATACTGGAAGCTGGTCGCCGTAGAACACTCATACTTCCACCATCCGACGGAGACAGTGGTTGCTGTTGTTGCTGCTGCTGAGGTTGGTGGGGCTTCTTCGGTACCATAGGAGGTGCAACAATGTGTTCAACGTTTCTTGGCAACTGCGGAACCGCCGGGGGGGAGTTCACTGGCGAGAGGTTCTCAAATGTGGACGCTCGGTAGAGACTCTTTTTGTTAGTCTGCCCGGCGAAACTGTTCCGTCGGCTTGCGGAATTCGATCGACAATCGCCGGAATCGCTCAGTTGGCGCATGTGACGCAGCAGCTCCGGCGGAGGTGGTGGCAGTGGTTCGTCCTGATTGATCAGCAGGACGTCCTCTGTCGGTGTCATCACCGGCGGAGGAGGTGGTAGCTCAGGACTAGGTATCCGTAGCATTGGGTTTTTGGGAGGTCGTTCCGGTACCCAATCGTCCAGCGCAATGATCGGGCCCATGATCATTGGCCCCAGGAGGTCCTTTGACAGCTGTTGACGTTGTTGGATCAGTTTATCACGAATTGACGAGTACTCCGATGCAGATGATGTTCTGGAAAAATAACGAATACCATCAATAAGATGTAGACTATTTTAAAATCAACAATTTGAACTACAAAGAATCAATCATACCTTCTTACGGTAGCCATATGGGCGGAAGGATACGGCCCCGTACTGCCTATAGGTAGCATTGAGGCACGGTTTCTCGGAGGAGGCGGTGGTGGTGGAGCGCCATCTAAAGTAGAGATCATATCATGACTATCATGCATCGAATGTGCTTCGACCCCCGGAACACTTGGCAACCCATTGGTTGGTACAACTGAGGATGAGAGTATTAATGTAGCATTGCTGATCATTTGCTGCTGTTGCTGCTGTTGATGGTGATGATGAAGGTGATGTTGTTGAAGCTGTTCGGCAAGAGGTGAATGTTGTTGCGAATGAACGCCGGGGCTCGCAGGAACAACAACCTTGTTCAGTAGGTTCATCGTGTGCACCGACGCGAGCTGATTACGCAAATTGTTCACGGCCAGCTTATCGAGCTGTTGCTGCACGGCTAAGCTACTTGGTGGCGAGTAGCTTCCCATCGAAAGTGATCCATTCGACAGCTCCATCATACTACCGGCGGCCGACGAGTACGCACTGGATATTGAGGAACGTTGCGAGTGAGACGTTACGCCAGAGGACACCGCCGGCGAAGCACCACCCGGGTGCGCCTTCATCGATCCGGACTGCGGCGAGTTTGACGTCGACCCGGGGGATCCTCCCCCGGAGTGGCTGCTGCCTCCGGAGCTCGTCGATAGGTTCAGCGAGTTCGGCCGATGGTGGATACTCTCGCGGGCGTGCTGCTGCTGCCGCTCGAAGTACGAGATGACGGCGTTCTTTTGGAAGGCCTTCAGCGAGGGGTTCGAAATGCGGTGCGTTTTACTCGGATCGAAGTAGGTGTACCTTTGCTTGCCAGGCGGCGTGAGCGGGCTGGGCGTGGATGCTGCGGCGGCCGCAGCAGCTGCCGCCAAGTTCAGTTGACTGAGATGATTTTTGTTGCTTGCGGTGCCACCGATACTACTTCCATTTAGGTTGGACGTGCTACTGCTATGCTGGTTGATGCCGTGATGTTGCTGCTGCTGCTGTTGGTGCTTTTCCAGCTCGTTTATCCGATCCGCCACTGACTGCCAGTTGTGAGTATTAAGTTGTCTACAACAAAACAGGAACAAAGAAATGCACAATGAAGTAAGCACGTAGATATCGCCAAATGCGGAAGGTAATTGCCGTGAATGCGCTAATGTACTCACTTGAAATCGACCATCGATCCGTTGGCGGAAGTTCCGGCAGTCCCGTTGCCGCTGCCGGGCGGCTCCGTGTATGTGCTGATAGGAAACAATCGATTATTGCTACGACTAGAGCGAGTGTTCGGCGCGGAACCGGACGATTGCGTCGTGGTGGATCCCGTGGGCGAAGGTTGTTGCGCAGGCCCGCCCCCTGTAGACGACGTCGTGATTGTGGTTGTCGCCGTCGACGTTTGGGATGATCCTCCTGTCCCACCGGACGAGACGGTGGTCGAAGGTGAATGATTGTTGCCGCTGGCACCGTTCGTGACCAAATGACTGTGTCGGTTGTGTTGCTGCTGCTGGAGTCGGTGATGGTGGACGTTATGTGGCTGCTGCTGCTGCTGCGAGCGATGCGTCAGCATGTGAGAGTGATGCAGCGAGCCCGTCGACTGGGACACACCGCCGAGCGTGGATTGGTCATCGTTCGACATGTACAGGATGCTCTCGGAATTGTGCCGCTGCGGTGTCCGGACGCGCGAACTGTGCGCGATCAGCTGCGAGGTTGAACCTGTTGAGTCAAGTCGAAAGCAAAGAAAACGAGGTAAGTAAAAATAAAATCCCAAAACTTGGCCTGAGAAGCGCATAAAAAAAACGTTCAGAGAAACAACAAAGACTGTTTGCCTTAGTCACCACCATCATTGGATGGTATGATAATTTTTGCAGTGCCAAGTGGTTTGGAAAACAAGTTCATCGCTTCATTTCAATGGTGTGTAAATGTTTGCCCTATACTTTAGCGGGACCGTCGGTGGAAGTGGCCAAAGCTTTGATTGACCGTACCAGCCCGCTAACACTTTGTATATCTATTTTCATCTGAGTCGGAAACAACGCACATACCACGTCGATGGATAAAGGGTGTTTTCTTGGGTGTGTAAAAATAGTAATAAAGTCAATTTCTCCTCCAAAAAAGGGATAGTTTGTGACTCATGTGGACAAACAATAGTACTGGCTTAAGGATATGTTGCTTGGCTTATTCGTGTATTTAAGCTCAGTGATCGATAAGACAAATACAATTACAGTTTCGCATAATGCGAGGGTCGTAAACTGTTCCCACCCAAGGCCATAAACTCCGCACAAAGTATCAAATGATTCGTACCACTCTCGTTCAATCGGCCCTCGCCTGTCAGCGAGCTCAGGAACAGTAAATCAGCTCAATTTCCTGGTATGTCAACAAACATGATACAATACACAGAATTCGTGTTCTTCCACGGCGAAATCGCTCGCGCAAGACATTCGAGACCGCGCCACATTGTTTTAGAGGCAGCCACTGGGACCATCAATTAGACCACTCTGGTCAGCAACCTCCGGTGCGAACCGGCGTGGCTCGTTACCGGGTACCGGGGGAGGTTCTGAATTCTTGCACGACGGTCGCCCGCCCCGAGGGTGACGTCTTGAAATCGGAGATCGAAATTCCTTCCCTCGCCGGCGGCTTCCTCTCGACAGCTGGAGCTCATGCGATCTTTTACCAACCACCACCAGTACAGTTCCAACATCGATCAATGATCTTGTGCCGTCGACGCGGTGCACGCCGTTCTTCACGGTGGCGGCAGCTTGCGGCTTATGCAAATGATGCCGCCCCGCCGAATTGTGCATTCTCGCGGTGCGCCGACACACACGAACACCGAAAGCCCCTCGCGCCGTTGTTGTGATTGATTCATTGTTTCGCATGGGGTCTCCCAGGGTGCGATGGCGCACACCCGTGCCGATCGACTGTGTTGCCGATGGAAAGTGGATCACTTTCCGAGCGATCGGCATCGGCGATCGCGAAAGGGAAATTTACGTCGATCACGCAATGTGATTTACATAGCCGATGACGTACCGCCGACGCCACTCTGCGATCGATCGAATCGAGGACTCCCGCTTCGCTGGAATGCGAATGAACTAAAATGTTCCCCCCCCCCCCAACCCAGGCACACTCCACACTTCGACCGCAGTCAATCGGTCACTTTCGGTTTCATTCGACGAGGGAGCCATACCAACGCTTCCCCACCGGTTAAACACTTTCAATGTCAAGCCGTGTCAAATCCTCCGGGCGACGATGATGAAGTCAGCTCTTGTTGCGAGCAGAGAAATGGAGGCGGCGCTCCGGATCTGAACCAGAAACAACACCAACCATGCGGATGTGTTATAAACACGGTTACATTCAATTTCAGCACCCTGTCGCCTGCGGTCGGGCAGTCTCTCTTTGGCGCCTTCTTCGGACGGCAGGACCCGGAATGAAGCCCTGGAATGGCACCCAGGATCGACCGCAGGAAGCAACCGCAGCTTCCCCGTGCGAGTGTTGCCCCGGAGGTACTCATAAAGCTTCACTCATTAGCGGGGGAACGCGATCATAAAGCAGTAAACACGATGACGCCGCCGTTCATAGCTTTTGCAAATAAACGAGCAGTTTGGTTTCAATAAGTTGAATGGAAAGAAATCGAATTATTACAATAGCCGAATGTTATTCACAACCAATAACTTCTCGAACTGGAGAAGAATTAGCCCGTAGGCAGCACAGACACCCACAATAGAAGTCTCAGCACACAGCAAATGGATATCTAACTCCAAACTCCATTTAACTTTAGGACCGCCTAGGAGAACTTTATATGGAAGCGATTCTAATTGCATGGTTATAGAAAACTGTTGTATCCAAATAATAAAATTAACCACGCTTGGTCGGAGACCGGAAACCGAAGAGGCTCGAGGATGACATAAAACGTGAAGGATAATTGCACAACGGTGCCTTTTCCAGATGTCAGCTTCACCGTGTGAGATGCCCATCGTCGCGTAACGCAGTAAATAAACTGTCCAATGTCCTCGAACTCTATGGCTGCCCTGCGTTGGCTTCCGAGGACTTAAGCTGCAACTTGCGGACCGTTAGGTGGCACGGGGGCGTATGTTGAACCGCACGGACACATTTCTTCTTTGTGCGTCGCTTTGACGCATGATTGAATTATAATTGAAATTTTACTGCCTTTGCCGAGGCGACGTGCGAAAAGCCTTTGCTAACGAGGGATGGGGGATATTTAATTGTGCATCTCTTTGGTACCTCGGTGGTGGATTTTAAAAAGTGTTTACTCATAAATAAGGCGGAAGATATACGGAGCTCGCGATGTGATTGCTAATACTGCGCGCCTATAGCAGTCGATATGTCCTTGAGTGTCTACTTAGGCAAAGTACCAGACAGCGTCAGGACTTTAATTAAGACGCACTACATGAAGATATATTGCAGAAAAATGTCAAGAACGCTAAGTGGAATTACTATAAAATTAAAATCACTCAACCTTAAAAAGCACGATTCTGTAAGTTCCATACTTGAAACCGTTCAGAATGAAGCACCTCTTCAGGCAGATTAAAGTCTTTCAATAGCGCAACTGCTTGTCGCAAATAAGTTAACATCTGAACGTAGTGATTTATGTAGTGATTTTTTGCAGAAAATGGGAGGAAACATGTGTACATAGTTTGAATCGTGTTCATTCTTTTCCCGCCCATCGTATTCGCGGGGACCCTTATTAGAATCAATATCCACCAAAGCTCCATCATCATAAACGCAAAGCAGAATATGTTGTGTTCGGGTGTAAAATTTATTGGTACTTCCCCACCCCCTTTTTGTAGTAACACTTTTTCGTACCGTTGTCGACACACGCAACGCGAAACACAACTTGTAGATTGTGCGCTCTGACAGTATCGATCGGTCGCGATCGTCGCTCTCCCTTTGCTCGGATAGATCTTTCAGATCATTTTATTGCGGAAACCGCGTTGATTGCAATATTGATTCGTGGCTGTGCGCCACCAGCTTGCAATACAGTCGTGCCTGTCGCAGAACAAGACGCATGGCGGCCGACTTGGAAGTTCTTTTGCTCGCAGTGAGGTACTCTGACCAAGACCGAAGGCACTCGCGTCCCGTTCGACCCTCGAAAGCAACCGACGACGGTGTTGGTGGTGTTTTATTGATCACCTTCGTAATTGTTTTCGGTACGTAATGGTTTTCCGTTTCGTTTTTATTTTCTTCTCTCTTCGCCACTTTACCAATCAGCCGGTGTAAAAATTGATGGCCGAAGGGATGCCGATCGGAAAAGTCATTTCCTACGCGTCTTAAGTAGAAAATACGACAGAATTGACCATCACTCTCGCCGGCACCAAATCTGCACACTTTGGATGCGTTTGTTGCATCGTTTGTGTGCGCTGTGCAAAAACCATGATGGGGCGTTGGATCTTACGCAAAATTGCAACGCGCGAATAAAATACGGCGCATCCGCCTCTAGCACGTCCCGGGAAGGGAAAGGTTGGTCGACGACGGTGGACTACCGGCACAAAAACTCAACACTCAGAGGGGTCCACAGGGCGTCGATGATCGCGCTCGCGGTTATGATGGATCGATGATTCCTCAATTCCGTTTAATCCCCCCTGTTACGGAAGAAATAATCCGCAAAATTATGGCCTATAAAGTTTGTGATGAAAAACTCCACTGTGAGACTGGGGCTTGGGTCGTCGTGGATCCCTAAACTGTGGTGAGTTCCTCGTCGGCCAGCGGGATGAACTCGATGCAAGTACTGCAAAGCGAAATAACTTGACAGAAAATCGACAAGAATTACACAAAAGTGGATAAATCTCTCAGTGCCACACAATGTTGCAGAATGTTGCAGAATGTATCGGTTCTTTTTATTTCGACATATCGATGTGCTTTCCGGTGCGATCGCACTCTTCTTCTCGCTGCGGCCCTAGAGAACTCAATCGATCTGACCCAATGGAGCGCAGGGGTTGGTCGAAGTTTATGACACCCATTTCCTGATATCACGAATGCGCATGCTCATTGGAAGCAATCAAACGATAAACTGTGTTTGATAGTGATCCGACAGAGCCTTTGCGAGGATCGTAAAGAACAGTTCCAACGACGTTAAGCAGCTATCAAAAGATTCTCCCCTATAGAAAACCATCTTGCTTGAGTTGTATTTTAATTTTCACCAACATCCTGTCATTCGATGATTAAACCAAGGAATGCAGTTACAAGGTACTCCAATCGTTGGCGCCAACTGTCTGCGTAGTTGTTTTTGCAAAGAAATAAAAAAGAGAAAGAATACAGAATACTCGTCCCAAAAGAAGCAGATACGCGACCGCTGCAAAAACCGATGCCGCAAGTCACAAAATAATTAGCAGTAACATTTCGCAAAAGCCAACGCATCCCTACTAATTATCGAATGTGTGTGTGTGTGGTGTGTTGGTTGTGCCAAACTTTGGTTGCGTAGCATAAACTAATCGTTTCTCTTAAACAAAAAACTACGCCATTAGTTAAAAAGCCATTTGTTTTGTCCTGCCCCGAGGGGATATAGAACTAAAACTTGTGTCCGGTGGAACAATTTTCGGGGTTGGGTTTCCACCAAAACGGCCCTTTTACCCCGTATCACGAAAATTGCACCTGCCACAAACCGCAAACGTTAATCTCCAAGGTCGTGGGCCAGCATGGAGATGCATAGAAAAATAAAGAAAGCAACACGAATGAGGCTGAAGGAGAAAAACAACCCTGTAGCCACCGGGAGGCTACGCCATCAACGGCACACTGCACTTCTGCCCGTGCACAGCTCATCGTTTCAACGAAACGCTCCCCAAAACAATTGCAATGCTCGCAGATAGGGCTAATCATTGCCTGGAGGAACGAAACGAAACAAAAAACACGGCCATATTTATACCCCAGAGCCAAACCGTACCATCATCACGCACCGGATGGTTGCAGACCCGAACGTCGTGCTCTGCGCGGAACGAAAACGGACCATTTTTGCAGCAGCATCATCATCCTTCTGCCTGCATTGAACGTGCGCGCACCCCATCTTAACGTGCAAAGGTGTCTTCCCTTGATCTTGGACGTTTTTTTTTTTGCTCATCTTTCTCCCGTCCGATTCTTTCATTTCTTTCTTTCTGCTTAACCTCGCCAACATTCCCAACCGGGAACCGCGAGGTCCTAAGGGAGGGTGGTAGTGGGGTGTGTGTATACAAACTCGTTTCAGTTTCTTTTTCTCGCTTACGGACGCCACAACAAACCTGTTCTCTACGGTCCCGGGGCCAAAGAGTTTTCGGATCTGACGGAGGGACCTTCGGGGAGCCCGACTCTTATTCCGTGCCATCAACCTTCTTCCACCAATCCTTCCGCCGGGACGGGGGACGACGACATAGAAATCGTTCTCGTGCATCAACCCAACCATTGCCAAACGCGCCATACAACGAAGAAATCTGCCGCCGGTGCTGCTAAAGAGGACGCTGGAACATCGAAAGCATCGGCAACTTCCACACCGGCACGGAAAGTGCATTCACTTCTGCTTTCGATAATATTCTGAACGTCCAGAGTGTTAGAGTAGTCCCCCCTCCGGGGATGGTGGAAAATGCTGCCGGGGAAGCAGAAGTTTTACGACCTCCGGGAGGGCTTGATCTGCTGCTGCTCCCCGTTTGCAGGTCCCTTCCCCCAACTACGGGAACTTTCTGCTTTTCTGCCAAGGAACGAAAAACCGCGTAAAAACTGACCGTTCCGGAGCAGGCAGGCACACTCATTATAGTCCCTCGGCGAGAGGTTAAGCTGGCCGATCGTTTAACGATTCGGAAAGTTTCGACTTCCGTTCCCGAGGGAGGAATTTGTGTGTGCGGTTGAACGGCGATCAAAGCATGAACCCAATTGAACCCCACTGCCTCCATCCAAACCGGCAGCCGCCATTAAGCGGCTCAGATATTTCTCAAAAATAGAACTCAAGGATTTTGCCGTAAACAGTCTTCAGTCATCAGCAAATCAAACAGAGTTGTGTATGTGTGTGCTAGTGTAACGCTATCGGTGTTTAGTATAACTTCTGGACAAATTAGCAATTAGCAGGCAATGGAAGGAGTCTTTTCGCCTTGACGTTTGTGTTTGACACGAAACGAATGGACGTTGAACCTTTGCCGGGGAGACGCTGATAATGGTGATCAATCGTGACTCAAATATGACTCCACGTTCTGTTCATTCGCTCCCTATTCCACCCCCTCAGCCGCTTAGCAGGCTCCTCGTCGAGGGAGGGAGGTAAGGCGGCGTCCGAAAGGCGTTGATTCTGGTTGACCTCAGCGTGTTGTCTTTCTTTCGGCATTATTTTGTGCCAAGTTCTTGTGCGGTTTCCACTGTGGACCACTCCTTAAAAACGGTGGTCAAGACTAAAGCCGACGTTAGAGATACGGCGCTAGTGTTGAGCCCAGCATTTGAAAGCCGAACAACAAGGGTCTACATAGCTAGAGCATGCTGTGTAGCTGATTCTACATTCAGAACTCCACCCCAGCACCCCGGCTGCGGAATGGGTCAAAGCTCCGCGAAACGTTAGAGCGAAATCCTTTTATCGGACTACCGGAGCCCGATATCGCCGACGGGGGAAAACCAGTTCTTTCAACCGTGAACCCCCCCTTTGCACCCAGTATCCCATATTTCGGACCCGGCCCTCCCGGGGTGGAGAGTTACACCAACCTTTTCTTCACAACTCTATTTCTTGTTGTCATCGGTGGGTTCGGTTTCGGCGGGCTCGCTCTAGAATCATGGCTAGGCAGCACGCGATCCATGCTGGCACGGCCCTTTTCGTGGTCAAACGTGTCAAGAGTTTGCCGAGTACCTCCGAGGCACCAACACGAATGTCCAATTTAGCGAGTGCCACTGCGAACAACGTTTTGGGACCCAACTCCGCATGGACTCAACTCTGTTGCTTCTAGAACATTTCGCCACCAGGACTCTCTGGTTCGGTGTGAGGTACGCGTAGAGTTCATTTTTTGCGGGGAGGGGCTCCTTGGGCGTGCTTGTATGGCTTCCACCATCAAGAAGTTTCCCCCTCCCCCCATCTTACTACTTCACCGTTTTTGGCTAGCCGGTCATCTCGCTCGAAACGCGGAGCGCTCTATGCCGAGGGATACTGCAACACCCTCCGAGGCACGAAGTATTTTTGCGTTACCCGTAATTTATTGGCAGCCAGATCGAATTCAAGGTTTCCGGCAAGGAAAGCAGGCAGCACGCGCGTTCGGCCGTTTTCTCCCAGCCGCGTTCGGGCGTTGTCATCGGGGCGACATTGCGACAATGTTCGCAGTCGCAGATAAATACTCCGTATTTCCGTGGGTTCAGCGTTGGAACGCAGAGGAGGAAGTTTTGCGTACCAGCGTCCATTCTTGTTTTGCTTTGCGCACTCGACACGACGATGGCGACGACGAAGGGGGCAAAGGATAAGGAATCGATGTGTTTATAAGAGGATTGCAATTCGTTCGAACATGGACATTGATCAGCTTAAAGGGGAAGGCAGAAAAAAGGCATCGATGCTTGCGCCATGTGACACATATCCCTTCGCGGTTATCGAATGCGTGCAAGAGACACGCGTCGCAGTGCCTCTGATAGCTTGCTGGACAACACACTGCCATATGGAAATGTGCACCGTACCGGTTTCGATGCTTCAATTATTCATTGAGTTGTTTTTTTAACGTACCACTATTTCGAGCAGATGCTTGTTACTAGCAACTACAACACAGTCCATCGTTGCAGGGTGAATAAAACAACGTTGAAAGCTTTTTTCAGGATATCAACCGGTCTACCAAGAGGCCGTACCAAGAGGTTGTTCAATTGGTTCTTCGTCACCGTCGATAATGTTTTGTTAACGCCCACGGCAAACCCGGGTTTCTCACCTTTTCGCAACACCATCTGCCACGATTACTAAACTGCGTACTGCTCCTTTTTGTCACGCCAGACGTGTCGATACATCTAAGCGGACGGAAATGTGCCAAGTAGAGACAGCCAACATCCATCTTGTTATCTTAGCAATGTTTATGCTCTGACCATTTCCGTCTTCGCGCCTACCCTAGGCTACTGAGTTACGCCTGGGTTCGAGTTGTGACCTACTGTCCGATGACGTATGCTAATTTGACAGGACCTATTTCCGCGCACGTTTATTTGGAGAAGAAACAAAACAGCAAGGAACCATATAACTCAAAAACCGAACGGAGCATTCACGAAACGGAATGTTTGTTGTGCGGTGGAGGACTTTTTGCCGAATTTTATTTTGCGGATCTAGGCACGCGCGTCAACCGTAAAGCCGTAAATTAATGCTGAAAGCAAAAGTAGAACTCGTCAATGTTTTATGGAACGGTTGTAAAATGATATCATCACAGGGGAATTTAATTATTTTCCGCTGACGCTCAATTAATACATATGTGTGTTGGTATGATACGTTGATACTGAAAGATGTCAACCGAACCGGGCGTGCAATAACACGTCATTGGTCCGGGGGACATAAATACCAAGCCAGTGCGGGGACCAGAAAAACAAGATTCTCGCAGTTTTAACGACATTCCCGGTTAATACAATTGCAAGTGAATGAACTGAATACATGGAACATTTATTCAAACAACCACTCGTAACATTAAAGAAGGTCACTTTGAATGCCATCAAATACGCAATACGGGCCGCAATTGCAGTACAATGATCCAAGCCGCCAAGGATACGCTGGACCGAATAGGACGATAAATTGCTTATAAAAATGTAATAAATTGATCGTTTCCCACTCCTCGCGTCTATGGTTGGTTATTGGCGACAGTCAGACGTTGGCAGCACACCGTTATGCAAACAATCTTGACAGGATCCTTCGCTACCAAACATCGATTGGCATCGGGGATGGCCTCTCTTAAGCAGTCCGTCAATCAGCTCCAGCGTCCCGAGAGTTACGGCACACTCGAAGCGTTGAGAGACTGTAGTGTAGAAAGACAGCCATTTTCCAGAACGATTCGCACCGCACCGAAACGGGGACCAATGGTTTTCCAATGCAGCGTCATCATTCTGCCAGCACTGCCACTATTTTAGCTCGAGGATATTCGCGTGCACGCCGGGAAACTGAAATGCTCCTTTGCACGCAGATCACCCGTCCCGACCGAGAGGTAACCTTTTCGGTCGATAACCTTTTCCTTCTTGCCCTGCATGCTTTTTGTTATGTTGTTTACCCCGTTGTCCGCCGATCGGCAGCAGTCGCAATCACAATAAATCCATCAAAATAAATAGTAAACATTTTAATAAGAAAGCAAACAAACGGAGAGTGAGCCCCTGAAGGCTACCCTGCACAAACAGCAGGCGATCAGGGCTCGAGACATGATCAGTAACTTCCTTACTTTCAATCAAACTGCCCTCGGACACTCGCACCGCAGGGCGAATGCACCGACCCCAAACGGTACCGGTAATGTACCGGGACGGTTCTGTCCGACGTAAACAACAACAGAAAAGTGCATTTCAAAAAGAATTACTCCCCAGCAGCTAAAGCTTGCTTCCACCGACTCAAGGCACGTTTAAAGATCGCCAGAACGGCGTGCGAGTGAAAAGGCTTGCGTGTTACAATTTAACATTCTTCGGAAGGGTGAGAAAGATGGACACGAGCAGGGTATGATTTACTTCCTTGCGTAGAGTAGAGTGTACAACACCTCGCACACCGGGGCGAGCGCAATCTCGGGCGCGAGCGCCCTAAGTGGACAAAAGTGATCGTAATTGCACGGTCGGGTGATTATTATCGGGCTTCACACTGAATCATCATCATCACCATCGTCGCCGGATGCAAGCAAACAGGAAGACAAAAAAGGAAGATGCTTCGAGCCGCGGACGAGGCTCAATTTACCCGCGGACGAAGCTGCATTGCGCCGATTTGACATCCGAGCAGTGGCGAACGGAAAAGAACGCGAAAGAAATCCGTCTACACCCACGAACGGCACCCACAACAACCTAGACCCTTCGGCGGATGGGCAACAAGGACATCGACCTTTCGCGGGTGGGAAAAAAAGGTAAACACACCGCCCGCCCTCCGATCATTCCGCAGCTAAATCATTTTTCGTACTTGAAACGCACATAAAAACCACTTCCTCCTTTTTGCGCGCCTGAAACGTCAAGTGAGGTCACCGTCCTCCGGTGTTGCCGATGGTATATCGGCGGGTGTAGCTTTTCCTACACCTTTGTACTTCGAGCAGCACACAACGCGCGTTTTCCAATAGGCTGGCATTAATTTTTGCCTATGTGTGATTCTAAAGAGTGGAATAAATAATTATCTCATTACTCGCTGCGTGGAAAGGGAAGCATTGGGTCGTTGGGAGGGAGGAAAACGTACAGCACTTCACCCCCACGTTCTATAATTTATCGCTAATTTGCATGAAAATGGTTTCCTCCTTTCGTGCTCATCCCTAAGAGCCATTGGGTGCGAACAAAATGCCACTTAACCGATCGATGCTCACTTGTCGTGCGCTTTCGTCAAACGACGTGGGCGTCGGACGTAAGGGCATTAAAATGAAAAACCAATTCATTTGCACCTACCTTTCAAGCGAGCAGCAGATGGAGGGAGCGAAAAAGAACCTAGCTACTGTTTCCTAGCCACTTCGAAACGAAAAGGGAGTGTTGCAGAGCCAGTGCCGGACTTTCGGTTGCAGTGCCCCATTGCACTTCTCCGCGAGTGGCAAAACTTTAAACCATCTTTCCCTAAACCGGCACTCAGGCAGCACCTTTACACCGGCAGGCTGAGGCTGTGGTGATAAATCTTGAAAATAAATAGGAAAAGTAAAATCCATCCAACCAGGCCCAGCCCCGCCCGTTCGCTTCGTTTTCGTGTTAAATTTTACTCGCACCCAAAGTGGTGGCAGCGAAAGGGCACCAGTCCATCACTCTCTCAGGCAGGCAGGCAGGTAGGCATGCGAGCGGGGGAACGTCCAGAATGGAACCACAAACAGCGCATGCTTGTGAAAGGTCAATCCCGGCCCGGCACGCCATCCGAGCGGGTAAAGAACGGCCATTGAAAACGAAAGACTTCAATCGAGAGTGCTTGGCAGCAAGCAAGCGACGAACCCGGCCGGGCGCATATGGTGAATTTATCGGTCGGATTGAAATGAATACACTCGCGGATGGTGGATGCACCACGCTCTGGCGGTGGTGGTGGTGGTGGTTGATTGCTTCGTTCAATGGGCGATGAAGTAGGAAATATTCATTCAATCACCACCGAGAAGGGTAAATAATGAGGCACCAGGCTTCCACAGCAATGGGATGAAGCGATGTAAATTGCTTCCAGCAAAAAAGCAGCACGCTCGTGTGCACCCGGGAATCGATTAAGTTGTTCGTAGGCAAAAGCGATTTTGTTCAATAAAAATTGTGCGGTGATTTGCGTGGAGGAGTGCGTACCCTGAGCTTTTCCTTCCGGGACTGACCATTATCACTCTGTTAAAAAAACGAATTGAACTCATTTTCCCGAACGACCGCAATCACACACGCGTGAAGTTCTTAACATTGTTCTTTACTTACCGGCACTGGATAGCGCGGAGGTGCTGGTGGCATGGCTCGCCACGGACACGTCGCTCATCGAGCCGAGCCACTTGAGCGTCTCCGTCGAGGAGCTGTTGCTTTCCGCCGAGCTGTGATTATCGCCGATGCTGCTGCTCGTCGAGGACGCCAGCTGCTGCAGGTCCTGCTGGGACCAGTTGTGGGACGATCGCGATAGAAGCAGCTCACTGTCCTGGCGCAATCTGCAACAAAAAAGGGTGGAGAAACAATACACGTTGTAATCAGTTGCCGGTCGGTGGAATAAGGTCTCGCAGGATAGTTCAGGTTTTCTAGGCAAAATAAATTACCGCGGGCCAAACGAAAAGGTACGAAACATGACAGCGTAATACACACGCGCGCCCCGCAGGACCTCTCTCGCGCTTCGGCAATAAATAATTCGATCCGTGCCCTGAAAGGCGTTACATTTAGGGGCTTTGATCGAGTGCTATATGTTGCCCTTTTTTTTTTAAGCCATGGGGGTTTGTTTTTCATCTGCTACATTTCTGTTGGCGTTATTATTGATGGGCCCGCGTGTGGTGGCAAATTTCGAAACGGTTGTCACCCGGGCCGAGCACGACAAAAAAGAACCGAAATGGCATGCCAATTCCACACACACACACACACTCCTAACCCTGTCAAACAAAGGGCAGCCTCTCCTCTACTGGCTCGATACTACTAAATCGCCTTACACCCTTTTTCGCGCGACACCTCGGGGAGAAGGATCGCGCCGGCCAAACATAATAAACCATTCGAAGCGATCGGGCACGATACGTGGCCCCTGTGTTTCGGTAGCGGGCGGGTTGAGCGTGATAAACTTTGACTAATGGTCGGCGGAAGATTATTTATTTATTTTATGGCTTAACAGTAGCACAGGATCGGGCGCGGCGAGAGGGCCCCACCGTTCCAGACCGGTGTTGTTGCGCTGTTCGGTTCGTGTTTGCACGTCATGGCTACTCATATCTACACACCTCCACTTGCACGGCTCGGGTGTCTGTGATCTGGAATGTATTTTCGCTCGCGGAGTGACCATTGTTAAGCAATTGTGTTGCGGCAGCATCCTTTGTGCATTTTCCATGTGTTGCCATTTGGGAAAGCATGCAAACACCACCGCAAAGGGAGGGGCCCTTCCTTTATTTGCATTGCCTTTGTCTAGAGCATGGTGTGAAGTGAGGAAGAAGAAAACAGGATCCACGGAATATTTATGATTTTCATGTAAAGCACCACTTTTAACATCAGCTCTTGGGTAAAGGAGCTCGATTGTATGAGGGGCCGCTTTGAAACGAAAGGCAATAATGGAAATAAAAATATGGGCTCCCTTATCATACAACCACCAGCACACGTCGTTTAACGTGAATACAATTAATACTGCACCAAATTGAATATCTATTGTGCAAGCAAGGAGCCATCAATTTTACTTTATCTTGTGCTCATCCACTGCAGGCTTTTATCTTTTGACATGATCAGATTGTATTGAAAGAGGATTCATTCCATTTTCGGAAACATGTTTTCCCAAATAAACATGGATGAGATCACATCATGGATGTGCTGAAAGTAGCTAGCAAAATGGGCAGCGCGGTGACGTAATGGAACGGATTCGTGGAGGAAACGTGCAACTTTTAGTGTCAATTTTCCCCGATCACGACTGGTGAAAAACGGAAATATGATGCCGGCTAGAAACACGTTTCTATCGAGCGCGCTGATCGTGGCGGAACTCACGCAACCGAAATTGGAAAGCATGAGTGCTAAAATGTTATTCCAAAAAGCAACGAATTACACGCGGAAAGCATAAAGTTTACACATAATTCATACCAGTGGGTTTAGAATGACTAACATTCTACGTTTGCAACAACGTCAAAGTAAACGAATAAAATAATCATAAAAGTAGACCATGTTATCATACAAGTTTAAGCACAAGATTGCTCAAGTGAAAAATAAATCTCAGCTCAAGAAATATAAACACTGTCGAACAAAACTCCCTTTGAAGGTGAAGCGAACCGCGTTGCAGTGCACCACTTGAGTCTTCCGTGGGTACAGGAAGCTGGCTTTAAGGGAAGAACTGCGCACCACCCCTACAGCGATGTCTGCGGTGATGTAATAGAATGTAGTCCACCGGGAGATCCATCCGCAGCCGTCGTGGTTTCTCCTTCTACCGGTCTGCCTTCACCTCTAACCCCAAGCTATCGACGACTACGCAAGTAGCAATTTGCGAGCGTAGGTTTTGTTTTAGTTTTAGCCCCAGCCCGGGCATTACGAAGAAGCCCACAGACACGGCACAGGAGCGCGGCGCTGGCTGAGCAAACGCGCTCGAAGAAGAAGCTCCCACTAAGGCACTAAGGCGATGGGCGCCGACGAGTGGCTTCACTAACCCGACCGACTTAGGGCTCCTCCCGCAAGCACAGGGAAGGAAGTTACGCAAATCGGTGTCTACCGCTCGCGCCTCGGCCGTGGAAGCGCTAACGGCGTTTCAACACCGCCTCCGTGGGCTCTGGAGGGAAAACATTGGGCCGATGTAACGGTGGTTTTCGGCTTGCGTTGTGTCTAACCTCCATCGCGTCGCCTGCAAAGTGCATTGTATGTGCATCGCCGGCGCCCAGGAGAGCCCTGGAGGAAGTGACGCATTATCACATTGTCGTAGCCGACGCACGAATGATTGATCGGGACGTACCACAACGATTCGAATTTCACACAGTCTCCACCGAAATGAGGACAAACGCATCGCTGGGTTGAAGACCAACATTTGTTTCATTTAAAAGCGCGTATACGAAAAAAAGCTCTAAAGAAAAGCATTGGCTAACATTGAAAATGAATGTAAAAAAGGTAACAAAGCGAAACGATAGAAAGTGATAGACAACAACCTGCATAAAATTCATTTTCACGGTATGATTGAAGGTAATTCAAGACGTGAACAAGAGGTAACCTCTGTGTATTGAACAGTTGTCAATAAGTATTGCCAACATGGTAATTTAAAACCAGTGATTGACTGAGGGAAAAAAAATTGCCTCGATCGAATGTATTAAACGTTGCAGCAATCAGTTTTGTTGTTTTGTATTTTTATGTATCGCTTCCTTTACTTTTCGAAGCGGTCAAATCCATTCGCAGTTCGCAAGGCCATCGGAGGATATCGCCGAACAGGATCTATTTAACACCAGGATGTGAAGGGCTACGCACAATCATCCGATCGCCAGGCTCGAATAACCCTATCGGAGGCATGGCGCAGTTCCGGTACGATACTGTGAGAGATCTTAACGCGTCCTGACACTCGACAGTTTTATGCTTTTCGGCATAAAAGCTTCCACAGCACTCCTCGCCTTCTTTTAACCGCATTGATTCGATTTGGGGATTTCGTTGGAATTCTGTGCCATCGTCGGACGTCGTACGCAGTAATACCTGCCAAAGGGTTCAGTTTCACTTCAGTTCACACGCATGTTGAGTTCCGTTTGGCAACGGTTGTCTCCTTCGCTTCCTGAGAGTCAACGGGCCAGGCAAATTAATTCCCAACCGGCGGCGTGTCGGGTAAGGGGTTGGTGCTGTCTGCTTATTTCAATTTGCAACCCCAAAACATACACAGGAAAATAAGTGCGCGCAAAGCCGTATCATTATGCTGAGAGGCGATATATTTTTAAATCCGCCATCTTCCATCGGAATCGATCGCGCGTTCCCGTGGCGCGCGATCGTTTACCCCAAAACCCGACCCCCGGTCCCCAGGCACATGGGAATGTGAAACGGATTCGCCGGTTTTTTATTACCGAGGTCATGAACTTCTCACTTTCCACCCGTACGTTTTATCATTCAAATTGCACGTGCGCGATGCTGTTTTCTCGCGAGCTCCCGAAGAACTGCCCGCGCGTTCCACCGTTTCGCACCTCCACCCGCTACACGTACTGAGCGCATCTCAGCTGTGTGTGGTACATGTACATGAACGCATTATTCGCGAGCATATTCACAAGAAACCCGACACCACCTACACGCTCGGAGCCAAGGCACAAAGTGGCAAATTGCGGCAGAAAAGCACCTCTGCCTGCGCTCATCGGAAGGCGTTGGGCCTTTTTTCTCAGCGCACTTTACCGGATGCTTTGCGCCTTCCCCCTCCCATCGGCAATCAAAAGCACACGTATGATGAAGATGATTATTTTTATTACCAGCCCTACAACACCAACATTACCCACCCTCGACGAATTGAACGCTTTGTGATATTCAGGGGGGAGGCAGGCTGAAAGGGTGCTGGCCAGAAGCGATATGCTACAACATAATGCACAACAATAGCGTGATGCGAACGAAAGGTATGAAATATTTTTGCAAAGGATAAGAGAAAAACCAATGGATTAAAATTACGATCCGATATCCAATGCGGAGTTTTCATGCTCACCCTCAGTTGCACACTTTTCACTTTCTTGCTTGATTTACACACAAATCGACGGAGGCTTGTGCGATCGATAAAATGGTGTCTTTGAAGCAACTTTTGAAAAGCATCTGCAAACTCAAAAGGAATGTTTTACTGTAAAATCCTTATCTAAACTTGATAAGCAGAAATCATTGTGGCAGTAAGAAATGAACAAAAGCAAACTAGTATAACCTAGAATTGGGTCTTATGGCTCTTGGGATAAGATTCATTCATGTGTATCTTTTATGAAAGAATCATTCAGAATGATTCATTAATCTTTGGGGGTTCATTAATCTTTGGGGGTTCATTAAACTTTGGAGATAAATAATCTTTATTCATGATTCTTAGAAGGTTTATGACTCCTTAGAAATTCGAATCATGAGATTCCTGTATCTTGAAATATTCTAGCTACGCTATGAAAGGTTGTGAAATTAGAAACGACAAGTTTGTGTGCATTTTGTACGAAATTTTGATAAATCGCGTCGAGAAAGGAATTGTCGTTTGTATTTCATAAATCTTGAAAGATTCCAGATTCATTTGGAAGAAGAAGAATCATGTCATCAATCCCTTAAGAATCACGAATCTGTATGATCCTTCGTGAATTTCGAAAGATTCATGAATCTTTATGAATCCCTCAACCATAATGGATTTTGAGATTTCTGAATCTTTTGGACAAATTTAATTTGTTGAAAGATTCATTGATATTCATGAATCTGAATCTTTGTTACACAACTCTAGTATAGATCCTTTTCCTAAATATTCATTTATCTAATCGACCCGTAAGGAATGTTTATTCCCAAAGGGCTAGAATAGGAAAAGGTTTATCCTAATTTCCCATAAGACCACGCCAACACGCAAGGAAAGTGTTACCCGAAAGTTATATTTGGCAACCCCGACACCATTCTGTGCGTCGGTTTCACTGCAAGTAATAAAAAGGAAAAGCGAAACCAACGCATTCCAAGCTAAAACTTGCAAATGCCCGTTTGTTTGAGCTGTCGGAAGAATGTTCCGCATCAGCCGGCATGATGCGGGTAAAGTGTTCCACAGCAGCCAAGCCAGAGCCACAGGTAGTGCTGGCACTTGAACCATACTTTCCCCCGGCATACCAAACGGAACTCGCTCGCCACGTTCGCGAACCGCTGACACATGTGTGCCGATTCCGAGCCGCGTGGAAAATGGTGGCTGCCCAGTGGAAATCGAAGTGTGCACCGCCGTCGTGCACTTGTGCGCCGGCAAATAGTAGTAGTAAGATGAGGATCGTGTAACGATCGTAATCGGTTTCGCCAATTTCGTGCGAGCCGGCATTCCCGGCTACCAGGTAACCTTTTCCCAGCGGTAGGCCGGCCTGCTTCCTATCGTTGCCGTTCTTTCTCCGCGGCCGAGAGCAGAAACAAAACCAAAAGTGAACCATGAAATTTTCCCGACACTTTTAGGAGGCCACACTCATGATCATCATCATTATTTTAAAGAGGAGCTTTACATTCCCGCCGTGAGCCAGCGGCGGTTCGGTAGCGGTAGCGATAGTAAAAGCCCTTACTCCGTAATCCGTTCATCCCCGGCATCGTTTCGGACTGACCAGCATCCCTTGCTGGCCAGAGACGCGTTGCGAAAGACATCTCCAAACCTCCCCAGCAACCCCGGTCTGTTGTTGACGCGAAAAGGGAGGAAAAACTTCAACGCTTCACGGAATTGCGCCGAACCGCGCGGTGTGATCGTAAAAAAGGGCCATGGACATAAATGTTTACCTCCCTTTCCCTTTCCTACCCACACCCGCAATGCAAAGCCTTTTTTCCCGGCGATCCGACACGACCCAGTTTGCGTAAGCTTCTGCCATTCGGGGGGCACGATGGTGAGAGTCCCGAGCTTAGAGGCTAAGAACAATGACTGCTCATCTCCGTCCGCTCGCCGACGCCGAAAGCAAAGCCGCCGTCCATCGAAAGGGAAGTCTTGATAAATAAAAACCATCCTCATGTTTATCGCCCAATTGGAGGCGCGCTCAGAATGGCGGACGGTTCGGCACGGTCAGATTGAAGTCACTTTCGCGGCTCGGAAACACTTGACAGGCAAGATTTATAATCGGCAGTAAAAAAAGAGCAAAATGGTGGAATCTGCCAGAACCGTAAAAGTGAACGGAAAAACGGGTGGCCGCCGGTGTTGCATGAATCATGACTCACGAGCGGTTCGAAATGAAGTGCCAACGGATTGGTGGAGCTCTTAAGGTCGTCTTTGTATATTTAAACTGATTCAAGTGAAGTCTTCAAGTGCATTTACCAATGTGTTGTCATTTGGTCAGGAAGCAAACATTTGATCAATACCATTTTATCAGAAAATCTTCGTCGAACAAACTTACATTGCATCCAGGTTGATAATATCTTTTGAAAATAGTCCTCCCTCCCAAGCCTCAAAGTTTAATAGACACACCTGACAAACCACGTGAACCAACTGTTTCTCTCTTTTGCAGGAACAAATTAAATTTCAAGCTCAACTAAAACACGCCACCCAGCGAAGCCGTTAGCTTGTGTTAATTGTGTGTTGATTTTCGTCTCGATTTAAATACCATCAGCAGTATAGCAAAGCGGGCGACAACAACTGACGGTGATGAAGACTATTACCTTTTTCTTTCCCCGTTCCACTTCTTTCTGTCACTACCTTCCCTTCAGTGAGCTTGACCTAATCCCCCAGTTGTTGGTCGCATAAAGCTCGCGGACCCCGCTAGATGGTAGAGAAATCGTTGATCTTCAACGATTCCGAACCGCACCGCACTTAAGATTGTTATGATTTTCCAAGTGGGCTTACGCACGCCTCGCTCGCGCGCGTTGGGCCGGGTTTTATGTAAGCGATTAGTGAAAACAGCAGCCGGAGGGACACTTGAGATGAGGTGCAATAGAGGGGCCCGAAAAAAAAAATACAAACGACACTTGGACAAAACACAACCCTTCAGCCTTCGAATGCCTCCGAAATCCGGTTAACAGAAGAAAAAAAACATGCTCAACCCGAACATCCGAACGACATTCGCTCAGCACGGTTTCGGCAAAAAGGATGGAAAATGATTCAAAATAATTGACAAAGGAAACCTCCCCACTCGCCTCGGCTGCTGCAGCTCAAGTGACACGCTAATGATGACAGCTTGGGACGCGTGGCGCAATTGAGGCCGCCGAAATTACTGGAGCGCATCGCGAGACGCATCGGAGGCAACGGTCAGCAGAAGATCGGCGATGATCGATTAGAACGAGTGCGATACAATTGCGACTCCCTGCGGATAAAGTTTTTTGCATTCGCCCGGCAAGGTTGATTGTAAATTACCGCCCAGCAGTCGCCACTTCTGGGGTAGCTTAACCTCAAAAAGTGACAGATGAAGATTCCAATTTGAAGGTTTTCACCAACGAGATGCGATGTCTTGGATTGGTGGAAAACGCAAATTTTTATGCATTTATTTTTGTGAACAGACACGAGAATCAACGAATCAAAATCTTCTCAAAATTAGAGCCGGCTCCGTTCCACAATGCAAAACATCTCAACACAATGTCACGCCACTCGTCAGGCCTTGATTAAAATTAGAGCGATATCAGATCGTACCAGTTCACGATCCCGGTGAAATCTGCCAGCGAACCAATTACCTGCTTGGGGGGGGAAAAACATTAATTCTACTCCTTTCACACGCTAGAAACACATCGAGATGTAGCTCGCAAAACGCAGGAAACTGAGTCGATGTGTTGGTACGCGGTCGTAGAACACAATAGTGAAGGCAGGAGGTTGGATTTCAACTAATTTGCTAGACGCATTTCAGCATCACCACCTCACGCCGAATGATAAATGCTTTTTTAGCTCCACAGCACGAGGTCGTATGTCACAATCTAAGATTCCATTGCCGGTAATCTGCCACCCGATAAGCCCGATGGAGGTATGGGCGAGATTAATACGCACCACCCGCTCTCAGATGGGCGTAAATGAATCCAATCAGCCCCGCACCCCCGCCGCCGTCATTTGTGGCGAGTTATTGCCAATCCATTTGGCACTCGGCTTGTGGCACAACATGATGCTACTTCTCTTCATGGAGTAGAGAGACAGAGAGATGACGAGGGCGAAAGAAGACGCACACAACCGGGCCGGAGATGGGCATCGGTGGTATCCACCACCAGTTGGATGCACTTTTCAAGGTCTTAAACTCCCCACAGCTCGATTACTCGATCAGGCGCGAGAACAATTGACCGGGTGGCTGCAAATTGATACGCCTTCGACCAATGGACCAAAACGACAACCACCCAATAGCTCGAAGACCCGGAGATATGGGAAGAAACCAAGGCGTTCAGGTAAGGAGCGTGCAGTTCAACGTCTTCGGCCATGCAACCGACCCCATTGGCACTTGTATGTTTACACTTAGTAAGCAAATCGCCAATCAGCGTAGCAGCCCATAATTAACCCATCCGCCGATCGCGATCGTTGTGGTCCGCGCCGGCGGATCGTTTAGGCGCTCCATTAATTAAAGTCTCCCTCTCCCGGAGTAGTAGTAGTTAGACGACGACGCTCCCAGGCGCGCCCGCTCCAATCAGCAAAATCTCAAACTCTGATTGACCGGTGGTCGCAAACCTGAACACAGATAGAATACAGTTTCCACGACTTCTTGACGTCGTCTCATGGGGATCTCAACATCTGTGCGTTCCCAGGTTGTTTCGCCTTCGGGACCTTAACAATCTAGATCGGTTTCAGAAAGAAAACAAGTCTCAGCCACCGAATGGGATGGGACCTCCCTGTCGGACGACCCACGCGCCCGCATGGAGTCGATTACAACAAAGTTGCGGCAGAAATATATATTCGTTTGCCAATTGTCAGCAAGCGATGGTGCAGATCTGACACTCGGGGTCTCCGTCTCGTCACGCTGGGTGTCTGGGCGGGCGAGCAGCTTGTTCGCAATTGTCCGCGAGCTCAACCGCGACGCGTAGGCTCTGATTTGTGATCCTGCCGGCACAAATGGCGTGCAGCGATGTTGCGGCTGGGCTGGAAGCAGAATAACAAACAACCAAGAGAATCCAAACCCTCGGGACGTTGGTATAACAATTGCGAGGCGACAATGTTGCCGCGGCGATGGTTGCCTCAACAGACACGCCGTCTGGAGCCGGGGGAGACGCTGACGATGACCACGACGACCGGACTGCGGTGTGATGGTGGTGGCTCACGATAAAGTCAATCTGCGTAAATTACGATCGCTAATGATCGCGAGCGCGCCTGACCATCGAAGGTCCATGTTCCAGCAGGCCCCCATTTTTTCTACTACCAGAACGAGTAGGACTCCCACCTGGAACGGCGTTTTTCAGCGCATTATTTTCGTTCCACCAGTTGCAAAACCTCGTGGTACCCCCGGGGGACTGGAATCATGTCCACGACCGCCGCAAAGCAAAAGACAGCATAAAAAAGGAACCTCATCTTCATCCACGTCCTGGCCGCGGACGACGTCACGTACTCGGACAGAACGGTGATGATGGCTTCCGCATTACGGCGAGCGGCGGTTGGCCGTCCTCCGCAGTAGAAAGTGAGTGAGCGCTTCCTTCCTGCAGCGCGCGGCAGGACGACTAATGACGACTTCGGCGCAAAAGTAACACGAGCGCGGGAAAGTACGCGCCCGGGAAAAAAGGTCATCGAGAGTGAGAAATATTGAACACCTTCCCCAAACGGACACGCGGGGGGTTTGCATTCCCCCGGGACGTCCTCCCTCGAACTCGTCCACCCTCTGGTGAAGCTCGGCTCGCGAGGTTCACCGTGCGGTTCTTGTTCAAATGGATCGATCCGTTATTCCTCCCCCCTGGGGTTAAGAAAGTTGAGGCTTCACCGGTGAGTTGGTTGGTTCCCTTCGCCAGCACGGGATGAAGAGACCGAAAGTCTGGACAAGACCCGACCAACCGATCGTTTGGATCGCGAAGTCTCTAGCCCTCGGGGATGGAAGTCGGCCTTTCTTCGAACCAAGTCTAATTAGTCCGCGCGCGCCTGTCCGTAAGTCACGAAATAGAACTTTTCCCGAACCTAGCATTTCTTCTGCCGCACCACCAACCATGCAGAGAGCCAGTGCACATGCCCCCATCTTCACGCCGCTGTGTTCGCCGGCCGGTCATCTGTCTGCACGAGTCTCTCTGTCTCTCACACTCTTGGTACTCATCAACGGCATCGATCGATCGATCGACACCAATCCACGCCACGAGTTGGAACGAACATGCACTCGCCGGACAGCGATGCTAAAATGAACGAGCCAAACGTTTGGTTGTTAGCAACTGACAGGCGCACAACGCAGACTCGCAGATTTGTAGTTTTTCAGTGTAGTTCCCTTACAACGAGCGGGGGGCTACAGGCTGGCTGACCGTGGTGTGGCCTTTCTCTGCTCACGATTCTTGACGATTTCGACGTCAAAACTTCCGCCAATTCGGCCGGTGGCTTGCGGCGCTCGGAAAAGATCGACCGTCCTGGGCCGTGCAACATCTTCTGCTCTCCTCATGTTGATGCTTGTTAGCATAGCTTCAACCGGTAGCTTTCCTACCGCAGATTCCAATCGCAGAAATTGACATTCGAAGATGTGGTAAAGTTAAAGCTGAACAACAGTGTCAAAGTGCGATCGTTTCGCTAACCTCGCCGAATGTACTTGGCGTTGGAATGCAATGTTCGGCAAACGTGTCCATCGAGGTTCCAGCGGATGTAATAAATTACTGGAAAAAAAGTGAACATGAGTTGATTTAACCATTTTTTTAACTAAACAACTTCCTCTGATGGCTTGCCAAGTGAGAGGACTTCTTTCGAAGAGAAACAAAAGACCACTTGAAGACAACGATGTCAGCAGCTCGTCAGTATCGATGTTATTCCTCGAGGCGGTGACAAAATTGGGTCATCGGCGTAGGACCATCACGAACTCACGAACCCCACGATATCGACCGACCGACCGACCGGTAGCCCAGCTAGACAAAACCACGTAATTGACCCGGTCATCCTCGAACGGGCGAGGGTAGCGTTGCGCCGTAAGGTCGTAACTCCGGCATCCAGCAGATACACATAATTGTCCCTCGGAACGAGGAACGGACTCTGGTATGTCTTCCTTTCGGAAAAGGCAGTTAAAATGTACGTTCTCCAATGACCTTGTGACCCGAATAAGGATGATATAACCGAACTCCCGTTCCCAGTATGCGATATATAACTGTTTGTGGGAAGATTTACCGGAACCCTTAGTTCTGAACAAAATATAGCTTAAAACCAGGTATCGTAACCATTTCATGGAATTTGAAGTCCGCTGGTCTACCAGCTCCTGAAACATTTTAGCATCCCAATAAGTCACATAACTGCCTCTTCCCACATATCCCATTGTAATTCCAAACGCCGGCGAGGCTCAATCTGACCCGATCGTATCGCAAAGAACCCCGGCGAGGATCAGATTGTATCATTCGGCGGGGAGAAAGTTGCCAAGTCCTACAGCTTTTCCCACTTCTGCCGTCAAGTATGTTTTACTTTCATCCACAGACACCCGTCTGTTCGGCGCGCTTCCGTAAAGACCCTATAAATCTGCATGCCGGTGGCGTGCGGTTCTGAATGCTTTCGTTTTCGATTCCTAATAGCTGTGGTGCGGTGTCGTGCGTCGCCACTTCGGCCCGACCGTTGGTCCACTTATGCTAACGAACCGCAAAATCCGACCCCTCCAACGCCACCGTTCTCCTCGACGCGGATGAAGGCAGCGGCACAATCGACTGCTTTATGTTTGGGCTTTCCTCCCGGCGGGCTGCAGACAGCCGCCAGCCGAATCCAGATGGGTCGGTGGGACCCCGTGGGCTCCGGTGGCTCTTTAGCGGGTCAAATCCGTGGGCTACCGGTGTTTATGGTGACGGTGGTTTTTTCTACTTCTTTAATTTCTGGCCGGTTTTCCCACCCGAATCTCGTCTCCGGCGCTGGTTTCTTCATGCCGGTATCAAACACTGCAACCGCGACCACGCGTTGCTCCCAATTTCGATCTTTTATGATCGGCCCCGTTCGGGAGAGATTTTCCACGGGATCGATCGACGGGCTGATAGGAATGAAATTGACGTTCTGTGAAGGCGGATGCTTTATAGCTGGACTATAAACTAAAATTAAACCAATGACCTTCGGTCGAAGGGATGAATTTTTGTCGTAAAATGCTAGCCCAGGAAGCTTAAACCGGGACTTTCGTTGCTTTCTCAGGGTTTTTCGAGGCGATATCAAACATTCGCGTGGACCAAAGGGATAAACATTGTGAAAGTTCAACCTGCGGGATTAAACATTTGCGATATAAACAAATTATAGTTCGCTTCTAGTTGTTACATACTACTTTATATTTGAACTGCAAAACCTCTTTGACGTTTTCGTAGCTTCCTCGCGTCTCGAGAACTAACTGTTACTCAAGCAAACAATGCTTCGGGCAACCCCGAATTCCACCCAGAATAACGTCAAACTGCTCCCAGTTGGGCTACCATCATTACCACGATCGTATTCTGTTTCGTTTTGAAAGTGAAACTGACCCCATTCGTCCCCATCGGCATCAGACATAGCTTCTTTCCCTCTAGGGGACTTCCAGGTCGATGAAACGAACTTCCATTGCTTGTTTTTTAAATCGTTTTTTAAACGAGTACACGGCACGTCAACGCAGATCAGGCAAATGGAGGATGGCCAGGTTGACCGAAAACTCCTGACGACATCGGACGCGTCCACGACGCGTACTTTGCTCGTTCCGCCACGCTGTGCCTCCCGGGGACGGGTCAATTTCTTGGTGACAGCAATCCCATTCCCAGCTACAAGACACTGCAGACATCCTCCAATGAACGGCTCTCGCTTCTATTGGTTTGTCAGCGATTGTGTAATTATGCTGCCGACACTGCCGTTGGGTGCATGATGTCCATCGCCGCTCGGTACTGAAGAGATCCCGGGACCGAGAGTTCACGGAACCCTTCATTGAACAACAACCTTCTATACTCGCGGTATACAAGGGGTATTTACAGTCTGCAGGAAAATCCTGCCAATCGCTCCCCGGTTAGGAGGATGTTTGAAGCTAACAAATTTCATTACAATCGTTTAACGCCATCGACTGAGCGTGATACAATTTTCCCTGTTCAAGAATCGATTTTCGTTCCCCCGGAGTTCATCGCGATTCGATAGAAACGATATCCCGGAGTATCGGCGCTATTAACATTCCGCCACGAATCTGACGGTGAAACGAAATCGAAAGTTCATAGCCAAAGAATACCTCCAAGACGGACGCAGTAGTACGGATCCGCTACAGGATTCTTCGTGATGGGCGACAACGATTTAGAGATTCGTCCGCGCTTTGTCATCCAAGGTGGATAGAAAACCGAAACAGAAAAAAAGGAACCAGATCGGTCTGGTTTGTGCCCTTAAGGCAAAGCAATCCAAGCCGATGTCTCCGCAACACCACAACGCCGAGGTAACAAAAGGGAAAACTTGCTCCATTATGCACGGGGGGGATCACAATCGTTAAGCCGATCTCGTCAACACGCTGCCACTCGCTCGCGTGTGCACTATTGGAAGATGCAAACGGAACAATAGAAATGTGCACCCATAAGTGGTGGTTTGTTTTTTTTCCCTCATCATCTAGTTTTCATTTCAACCGTGATCCAGCAGCCAGTCTGGGCTAACCGGAAGAAGGAACTGGTCGAAAGGGAAATTCTATGCAACTTTCACTTTTTCTTCCGGTCACGTCAACGAGCCGCAGACAAAGGATTGATCCGTCGGCTCGTGTACCTCTGGCAAAGATCGACTGCAGACAATCTCGAAGGGTGAAGCCAACCGGCCGGAGCTGGGAGCAACAGGCCGAAGTTCTTTATGAGAAAGCATACGACTGATTTCGCTGCGCGGTGGAGGTACCGTGGGGTCCTTGAATTAATTTCACCATACCCGATATAATAATTCGTGTATCCCCGCTGGACTACTTTCGCGGCGGTTTAAGGAGATAAAGATGCCCGTCGAGGCTTTTGCGGTCGATGAGGTTTATGTCCTGCCGCATATGCGGTACTTGTTGACTGTGGCTGTTGCCCGCCGAGGAAGGTGTTGCTTTCGCCAGGAATTTCCCTCACCGAAAGGGTCCATTTTGCGAGCTGATATGCAAATAGCCGGGTCGGTCAATCAGCAGGCTTCGATATGGTCGGTGAAGGAAAGCGACGCGAGATTGACTACTGGGTCCAGAATGTAGCCTCAGTGGCCGAGCTGGTGAGCTGCCATGTCACACAAGGTACCGTGCAGTACAACCTTAGCCCGATCGCAACCTTAACTACATGTGTTACCGTGATCGTAGCGGCCGATATCACACACACGGGACAGGAGAAAGACCCCAACTGGCGTCCGATCCACTTCCAATCGACAACGACTAACAGTAGGGCAGTCGGCTGGCCACGCTTGTTCGGCTGTCAGTCTCGTTACGGCACTACCGGCCACGACCAGCCCCAACACAGGTATAAACGCCTGGGATCATTAATTTGGCTGTCAGTTTGTAGGGATCGGGCCGGATCCCTACGGGGTGAGCGAGATCCAGAATGGGGAGGAAATACGTGGAACTTAAATATCGAAATCACAAGTATCTCTCCCTCCCGTTAGCCCAAGCGGATGCAAAATGGCACACCACCACGTCCCGTCGTAAGGGAAGTCTGGGATCTCAGCGTTCTCTACTTGTCGTGCCAAAATTTGCGTCCACAAACCAATACAAATTTGCCTTATGGTTCCCGAGCCGGATACCGGACTCCCTTGGGACAAATCCCAGCGTCCACCGATGTATCCCAGAGTCCCACACTGTGGGGCTCATTAAATGTGATATTTTAAAAAAGTCACAGAGCCACAATTAAACGGCCGCGGGTGTGTGCGTTCCCCTCCCACCCCAAGGAAGACGAGAGATGCAACGAAAATAACGATATGGAGCAAAGAGAAAGGGTAAACAGCGGCGAAAGGATGAGAGGGCGGCGCCCCCCAACACACCACCACCATCGACACTGTTGGCGCGGAACGCGAAACTAGGCCAAACGCAATTTGCCAAATGAAAATGACAGCAGCACATCGTTCAAGCATCGGCCGGGAGTGAGTGCGGTGGCGCGGCGTGGGGCATATGTTTAGAGAGCATAAGATTGAATGATGGTGGCCCATGAGCTGTCGGTCGCCATCGTCGTCGTCGTCGTCGTCGGAGTCGGTCGGTCAATAGGTTGAAGCCGGCAAATGGTCATACGCATGCGCGCTTCACGTTTCCCATCTCGATCGCCTTCGGTGCGCTATTTCTAAACAGTCGATGCGCATTCGGTCCGTTAATTACGTTCCCATGTTTTCAATCTCTCTCTCTTTTCTCGTCTGTCGCGGCGGATGAGCTGCTGGACCCGCCGCGCTTCGGCAGGCCGAAAAGCCCAATGGGCTGGAAATCGACGCCGACGGATCGCCTACCGCCGGGGATGTTGTTGTTCGAGGCATCCTAATGTACGCAAATGAACGCGCAAATCGAACTCCATGACGTACAGAAACACTCACACACGCCAACCTAGTGATCGATCGCTTGATGAACAATTAGACGACGGCCACGAAGGGGTTTCGTTACCAACCGGCGGCAGATGATGGCAATGCTGCCCACGAAGGCGACTGGCGACAGCAGTGGCAGCGGCAACAACAGCACCCGCAAATAAATCACTCTAGGGCGCGCGAACCATTTTGCTGCTCCCTTTGTGACAGGTCAGTGTCAGCAGACTCCCTTCTTTTGTTCCGCGAGGAGGCGTTAAAGGTAAAGGGGCGCAGAAAAAAGATGGATAGATTTGTGCAGAGTGTTCACTGGTGACCTATCGTAACTAAGGTGTCAATAAATCACACGACTTGGCGGAGAAAAGCAAAGTGATACTCTTATGCCGCATGCATGGAAGTTCATATGAAGTACTCCGAAAATTCAGAACTGACCCGAGTTGCAGTATGTTGTAGAAAATGTATACAATGTATTTGTAATTTACCAAAGAAGAATAGTATTCTACCACAAATCTAATCGAGTAACACATCACGTTGTTCCACGTGGTATCTAAACACTCTTCAATTTTCGGAACAGATCTAATATTTCACACTAGTTTGATGAAGGGGAATTATGGTTTTTACTCTTTAATTGAGAGTTATGTTTCTATTTAATAGTTACAATCATGGAAATGTTTGAATGATCAATATTTCATCGATTTCCCCGTGTTGTATAAAAAGAAAGTTATAGACAATCTTTGGTTTGTGCAACACAAAATTTTGTACATTTTTATGGTGTGTTGTTTTTTGTAAGGTAAGTGTAAAATGTGAAAATTCTTGTTTCGTTTTCGTTAATAAACACCTGCACAGCTTAAACTTAATATGTGGAAAGTTTAAGAATCGACGGTTCAGTATTGGTCGAGTTTTTAGTGTACAAAAAACTCCGTGCAAAAAAAAAACTAAAATATATAATAGATAACATTCGTACAAAAAGGAAACAAAACTTACTATAGAAGAATAATGCGTAAAATAAATACTCTAGCAAATGCAGTTATGCTAACGAGAACTCAAACCTCATTAGACTTTCGTAGGTAATTATCCCTGCAAAGCGTGATCAAGATCAAGACCATCGAATGGACCAAAATGGGAGTTGATTACGTGATCGGTATCCGATCCGCAAATAAAACCGTGAAACAACATCAACAAACCGAAACAAAATGGAGGAAGCGGCACTGACTGTGAATGAAACATTCTACACCCCCATATCCAAATGTATCCAAAGTGCTGCAGGAAATGGCAGCAAGGAGGAAGTTTGTGGAAGGGAGCGCGGGAGTGCAGGAAGTCGGCAAATAAACAAGAAAAGTAACAACAGTTTCTCTCTCCTATCCTATCCATCAACCTAGTTCTCGACGAAGGGCGCACTTTTGAATATCAATCCCAGCACGAATCGGGATCGCTTGAAACTGAACTGTAGCAGCATCCGTTTCAAACCGATCGGTAGGAGTTGGCGCAGAATCAGTGTTCGAGAAATTGTATCGACCTCCCGAAAGATGATTGGTTTTCAGATATGCTCAGCCATCATTAGTTTTATTTGCTTCTTGGCCTCAGGAACACTCTTCAATGAATGGTGGTTCATTTATAGAAGAAGGAAAATATCATGCTTATGTTCTTAACGAGCAACAACTGCTGGCCTTTCCTCCGTGACCTTTAGCTGTAAATCTGGCCCCAAACGAAAGCAGCAGCGTTACTACCCATCGCATCTAGGGTTGGTCTGAACAAAAACAAGATCGATAGAAGAAAAATGGCAAACAGATTCCCAAGACGGGAAACTCTAGGCAAAGCGTAGAAAACATTTAACATCAACATCGACCTCAGACTCCTATTGTACTCTGGACTAGCCAACGCCACACATGCGTTCGCCGGCAAAAAGGCTCGGCCCCCGATCGGATGGATTAGTATCGTGCTCTTGGCGTACGGACGGCGTCGTCGAACATTCGCCAAAGTCGTTCCGGTGCCGGTTCTCCAATAACTGCCGGCTTCAAAACCACTCCCTCCCATTCTGCGGGACATATTTGCGGACGTCCATTCATTCTGACCTCACCGCAACGGAGAGGGCCTAAAAATAGCAAAACTCAAACCGTACGCTGCTAAGACATTGCATTGTGTTCGGGAGGGCTGTGAACAACGGAGCAAAAGAGCCGAAATTTGCCACATTCGTGACCTCTAGACGAAGGGTAGCGAATATCTGCCGCTTTGGAAGGGCATCGTACAAAATGGCAAAGAACTTCAGTGTATAGGCTCCGTTGTCAAACGATCACGATTGTTTAAGGCTCTCCGATGCTAAATCAATGCCGTTTCAGCAACAAGACCCACCCAATATGAATGAAATGCTTGATACAGTTTCTGACCTCAAGACCCTTAAACAGAGGTCTCCATCAGAGGGCGTTGGTGCTCCGTTATGAAGATTAAACTCTCCGTTACTTAGCCTTGTGGTGGTGCTCGAACGGGGTCAGATCTTATCAGACTTTATCCCAAAGTTCCAAATCTGACTCCATCGATATCGCTCGGCCAATAGAAGACCGCCAAGCGTAGCGGAAAATGCGGACCAACCCTTTCCGTAGATCTAAGTTCTCTCCGTGAGCGAAAGTTTGTGCAGCTCCGGTGGCGGAACCAATCGTCCCGCTGGGACGTTTCCTTTCGTATTCGCGCGCGTGACAAGCAGCCACCGCCCGGAAGAGGAAAGTGAAAGGACGGGGATCGATGGACACGGGCGCAGGATGTTGATCTTGACCTGGAAAAGTCACAGCCAGATGAAACCATCGCTTCACTTCCTGGGCGTTAATTTGGCTCGTTAGAAGGTTGATGAAGGTTGTCAGATAAGCGCTGTTTGGCACGACTTGCTTTAGATTCAGTGAACGATACCTCGTTAATGTTGTTGTTGATGTTGTTTGAGGCTGGTGAAAAACAGATCGATTGAAAAGCAAACCACAGTTCACTGCATCCTCAGCCATATTGAGGCCTTTGTGAAGAAAATTACATGCTTCATACAAATGATGTACATTTGGAATTCAATTATTTGTATCCCGTTGAAATTTTGCTGCAACTAAAGTGCAAGATGCGCTTTATGTCTTTAGGAAACTTATATCAGTAAATCGGGAACTATGAGGTACAAAACCAACAGCGACCTTGGACTTTCGGTACACTTTTCCACGTCTTTTGAATGTGCCTGCAGTTCGTTACCAGCCTCTCGATCTTCCAGACATTAAAGCCTATCAACTTTGGTACCATTAATCAACTTCATCAACGAGTTACCAAATGAACTTTTCTGCTCCCTTTTTTCCCAACATCCCACCATCAAGTATCAACTGATGGACGGGAGGTTTTGTAAGAAATGCTTCATTAGACCGAGCAAACCGCACTTGCGCTATCTATCTCATGCGTTTGATTACGCCGCAAACTCCAGCCAACTCCTACCAACTACCCAATAAGAACCTGGGCACAAAACGATCCAATCGAGCACGGGAGCCGTCGAAGCACCTCGGGGCGTTTTTCGAAGGTAGGTAACCTATCCCCCGGGGGCGTTTTTGGAGGATCCAAATGAATTCAAATTGAACGTAATATCATTCGGTATTTCGGTTACGCGCTCATGCCTCGGAATCGGAACGTTTTGTGGGCCTCATATCGAAATGGTTGTGCAGCGCTACGGTTCGATTCAATCGGAGGAAATTGAAAGGAGGAATAAAAATATAAAGCGAAAAAAAAACAACGACGGGATGCCAAGGTATATTGGATACCGAGCGGACGGTGCTCATAAGCATGAATTTATAACGATTGTAATATTTTAACGTTGTTTGATATGCCGCCAATTTTCAAAGTAATTTTGCGCCACCGATTGACATGAGCAGCAAAGTAGCATGACGCGGAGTCGTTCGTTTACTTTGCAACTCACTTGGTCGGCCTCTGCTAGGGGTGAGCCTTGGGGGAGCAAATTCACCACTTCGGCCACAGAGCAACCGAGATCTATGCGAAACCGATCGATGCTGCCCCGCGAGCTTCGTCCCGCCGGACGCTGGTTGATGGAATCCAACTAAATGCGGCCCATTATATCATCTTAAAATGTGAACCTCACGCGTAACCTAAACTAGAGCCCGACTAGACCACACCAGCGCGATCAGCGTGTCTTGACTGCTTTTCCTTATTTATTTTGCCCGGCCATGGCCAACATTAAACATTTTTCAAAAGCGGAAAACCGATCAAAGCGTCCATCAGCGATCTCCGGGCTTCGGTTTGATGGGGCAGAGCCGAGGTAGGAAAATCCGGACGAGTGGTCCCCGCAGATGCACGCCCGCCAGGAGGAAATGAGAGAAAATATAATATTAGATTTGATTCATTCGATTCATTTGCCTCACCGTGCGATCGTCCGTGCGTGTGTGCGCATGTGTGGCTGCATGATCATACGAAATGGGGCCGGCCGGGGGTGGTGGTGGTTCCATGCCGTTTGTGTAACATTTCCTAACCCAAAACTTCTTCATCCTCTCCGTACCTCTACCGTTCCCGGCACCCGACGTACCTCGCGGCACCGTTATTATTCTGCCGAGAGGGGTAGTAAGGCGTCAGATATTCGGCGTTCATTAGTGACGGTTTTCATACGAGGGAATCCATCATAAAGGGAAGTGGAGGCATCGGCCAAGAGAAAAAAAAAACCACCACGATCTGTTCAAAATAAACAAGCGAATCCAAAGCGATACACTTTTTTCCCACACATTTTCCCACACGAACCAATCGGCCTCCTCCCTGTTTGGGCCGTGCTTTGGCCATTTTCACGCCATAACCGATTGATGCCGGAATCAATCACAGATTCGAAGGATTTTCCGGCAATCGATTGCCACCAGTTTCGCCAGTGTTATGTTGCGCGTTCGCGTTCGTTGCCTTGAATGTTGGATATTGGTCCAGCCGATTGCGGTAGCTGGCGATTAGAATATTAATGAGCCTGTTATTTTTTGTCTGCTTCGTTCTAATGATTATGATCGACTTGCTAACCAGAAAAAAAGAGTAGATTTTGGTGATAATCGAAACAGCGCGTTTCAAAATTAAAATTCAAACAAACTGATCGATGAAACAAAGATGAGATTAGATAAAACACCATTGCCTCGTTCAGTTAGTTTTCTAATTTAATCACAAATTAATTCACTCCTGAAGGATAGCATCAATCGATCCATCTAACCTCTTTGCATAACAAATAGGCACACGGAATGCCCCACCAGAAAGTAGGCAACTCGAATGAATCCAACGCTCCCCGAAAAGCTTCGGCCCCAAAAATTGCACCGTGACCGGAGCAGCATGATTCATATTTCAACCGCCCCGATGCTCGAATGCTCCATTTCGCAAATTTTAAAACATCCAGCGGAGTGAAGCGCCGGCCATTCTAACACACGCTGCCAAACTCCTAGGAAGGAATGTATGATGAGTAGTGTCTCTAATGAGCTCAGCGTCATCCTCTCCCCACACCCCCATTTGATGTGGGTGGGGAGGAAATTTGCGTCAGTCAGTCCGCGGAGCCAGCGAGATGAATATGATGGGTGGGAAAAAAAAGCCTCACACATGAAAATCTAATCCGCAACAACTACAGAAAAGAAACCAAACCGAACGAAATTACACCCACCCACATTTCAAGCGCGATGCAGCAATTTGCCTTTACTATATTTCTCTATTTTGTTTCTCCATACCGGGCGTGCGCGCACCCAATATCGTGGCCGGTTTTTCCCCCATTTCTCTCTATGTGTGTGTTTTCCTTCTAATTCACGCCGAATCTCGTTGGAAGTTTTTTTCTTCTTTGTATGTTTTTTAATGCTCAATTCCTACCTCATTGGCTCTATTGTTTGTGTAATAATTATATGCATCCTCTCGCGGTGCGTATGTGGAGCACATACAAGCGCACCAAATAATGTTTTCCCGTGCAAAGTCTCAATTACTTTAACCCACAGGCTTCTCGCCGCGAGGTTGGCGCGGTGGATCATGCACTCGGAATCAAACCTACGTATGCAGACGCGCTACGGTAAAAAACACTTCTTCCACTTCCTCCAAACTGAATCTTCCCCCCCGCTGGGGGTGGCAGGAAGTAATCTGATTTTTTTATTTCTATTTCACTTCATGCATAAAAAGGTTGTTTACCCACAAATATAAACTTGTGTTTGGGCCGCACGCAACCGCGCGTAATTAAGATCCGCAAATTATGGCGTGGATTATACATTCGGCCGCGATGAGCCTTTTCATCTCGATGATGTTTTTATTTGCCCCGAACAATCGATTTCGACAATAAGAGCATACATGCTTTGCATGTAATAAGGAAAAAGAATAAAATGTATCATCCATTACGGTCAATGGCAACGTAGATATAGAAAGAAGGAAAGGTATCACTTTTTATTTCTAATTTCAACTCTGTAGGTAAATTATAGAGTTCAAAGATAAATAAAGTTTTAAATTCAAGCAACACTTGACTGGCCAAATAATGCATCAATTAGCAAACTATGTGTGTCATATGGGCAAATAAATAACTAATCTACATTTACATCGGAAAGCTGTTCCGGAACATAGATTTTTAGAAATCTCAACATCGAGATCGACACAGTCGGAAGAAAGCTTCCCTACCGAAGGCTGCGTGTTGCTTTCATTAATGCAAGTTTTGTTTTGCTCTCACTTTCCATACTCAATGCCTTGGTGAAGAAGAAAACAGCTTCTGCCATTCCAAAACCTTCCGTCTTTAAGTGTTTTGTCGTGTCTTCCGGAAACTAACGGTTCGCAGCATTGGGCATTAGAATTTCAACAGTCCTTCGTTTTCCACCGCCTGTTTCCTATCAATGACTGAAAGCGTCCGTCTATTGTGTGTGTGTGGTATCGATAGGTTTTCATTTCTCTTTCCGCTGCGCTAACCCTGACCGAGTGACAGACATGGCGGGTTGGGCGTGCAACCATCATCACCCAGCTGCAACTCTGCCCTCGCCCCGTCCAATGGCATGATGGTGCAGTGTTTGATGATGCGTTAAATTAATGACCATTCTACTGACCCACTGGTTCCGATGTGATGAGTGTGCCCGCCTACGGGCCTCAACTATCGCTTTCGTGGTCCGTAGGCTCTTTATCTGAATGCTAAGGGTTAGGGACCAGGTGGACATGGAAGCAACATGCATTTTTTAAGTCGAACTTGTGTGACGTCAAGGGATTTCAATTTCCTTGGGGAAATATTTCCATTTTCCCTCGATACTGCTCTGTTGCTACAATTAAATAAGAGACCAGATGAAAGGCTGCATTTTACTCGAAGGACTTCCTTCCTCTAAAAGGAGGAAGTCAATCCATCACCTTCCTTTATAGAAGTCGCGTGCCCGTTCCAAACGAATCTCATGCTTGTATCTTCACTGTCTAAAACGAAAGGCAACTTCATCTCAACAACATTAGCGTAACTTACCGATCGAGGAACGGCGTCGAGCTGGAGTCCGAGCTGGAAACGTAACTGTGGTAGCCCTCCGACTGGGCGTAAGACGACTGCTTCTGGTGGTGGTACATCGTCGTCTGCTCGTAGTACGACCGACTGTACTCCTCGAGGCCAGCCTGCGTCAGAATGCTGTTGCCGTTCGTTCCGCCGGGCCCGTTCGGGGGCGTTGGCGTGTGGTGGCCATTGCTACTGCCGTTGCTATGCTGCGCTCCACCCATCAGCAGCATCATCGCCAACGAGGGACCTCCGGACGTTGGAGTGTTGCCGGTGGATCCACTGTTGCCATTGGCGGTACCGCCCCCAGTGGAGGGCTTGCCGTTGTGCTGATGCTGTAGTGCGGGATGCAAATTACTCCCGGCGGGACCTCCGTTACCTCCTCCTCCACCACCGTTTCCAGTCAGCGATGCTGTACCGTTGTACCGTACATCCTCCTGAGGATGAAATAGATACATTCAATTAGTAAGGGTAATGAAATTCATGCTTTACGACCATAGTGTTCATGTTCGAGGATCTGCGTCCATTTTTAAAAAATTTGGAAAAATTAACCACCTCCTTTAGTTTGTATATCATCATGAGAAGAAAAATAACAACTATTCTTTGTTTGTAAAAATATGTGATTTATGAGTTTGAACCCAGTGAACTTGGTTCGATGGATCGACGCTTTCGTGAACCAAACACATAACAATATTTCTCCTATAAACTCTGATCATGATCTCGGCACGAACAACACCACCGCTACCCTCACCACTCTCCTTCGTGCTAATTTTCTCACGAGGGCAGCCACACGATCCAAAGCCGCACACCGATCGGGAAACAAGAGAAACATTTTCGTGGAAAGTAAGGCGCCGGACCAACGGCCAGTCACCCGGCCGAGAAAACTGGGAAACGGCCACGCAAACAGCTGTAAAACAAATTAACCATCAACAACCACCCCAAAGTTTCCACCAAGGAATGGGATGGGATCCTCGGGTTGACAGAATTGAATCATCTTTCTCAAGACGTTCGTTTGCTTTTTCCGTTGCATCGTGCACTGAGCGAGGGAGCAGGGTGTAGGTCAAGAAAACGTTTGCGTCTTGCTTGGTGGTAGCAACGTCACCGGTTGTCTTAGTATACTTTCGATCGACGGGGAGGGTGGGAAGCGAGAGCGTTCGAGAAAGTCGAGTCAGTTGTGGTAAAATTTGTGCAAAACGGCAAACAAATTATCTCATTACCACTCTATCGGGGCACGACTCGCAATTACGGGCTGCACGGTCGCGTCCTCCAACATTATGCTCCCGCGGGCCAGCCGAACTTCTTCCTCTCCCCCTCCACGGTGAACCTACGGGAAACCTTCCGCCCAACGGCACGGGGATCGTGCGACCACCGAGATCTCCTCCCGGAGGATGGTGCCAGGCATCGACGGGGAAATGTCCGCGACACTTCAGACACCCCATCGAAGGAAAGCGAACGAAACTTCCTCACCATTTCCCACAGTTATTATTTTGCTAATTTTTTCTTTCGTCCCGCATCGGTCACCCGTTCCTTCTTTCTCCATCGGTGAGCGAAATTGTCATCGACAGGGCGAAGCGGCTGAAACGATCTCGGAAATGGAACATCGTGTTGCAACCCATGCAACATGACCGCTGGTTCCGAAGGCCACTCGTTTTTAAACTGGCCTGCGCTTTATCGTAATGAACCTGGCATTACGTTTACTGTCTCTTTTTTTCTGGGCCAACCATTTTCGTGGCCAGTTGGAAGGAAAATGGTAACGTGTTTTTCTTCGAACTCGTCTAATCATTATTTGCTACGCTCTTTTCGCATCCGGCCCGGAATTATCTTATCGGGCTAGTCTTGGCTTATCTAGATGGTAGTGTTTATTATAATTATTTATTTTGCTGATCTGCAGCGGTGTGTTTGGCATTCTATCGGTCGGTTAGCGATGAATTGATAAAGGTATATATTTTTTTAATTTGGATAGCATTGCTTTTATAACCAAGCAATATATTTAATCATGAATTGATTTTAAAGTTTTATGTATCATATGAATCTTCCTCCCAAGATTCATTCCATTTGCCTTAAGAAATATTTGAAAATTTGAATCATAAAACATCGTCGAGTCTTTTCGAAACTTTGATGAATCTTAACAAATCTTTAATGAACTCGTCGATCTGCATGGATCCAACAAAAAAAAGGAGGACTTTACTTAGAATTCTTCGTAGGCCCTTAACGGGGCAGGCATGACCAACAAGGTCGTTACGCCAAGAAGAAGAAGTTTTACTCGTCTATTCATTTTACTAAAATTTGTATCTTCGATTTTTACATCCACTAGTTTACACACGTTTTCCAAACAAAGCGTTCCTCGAATGTTATCCATCAACGAGAAATAAAAAAAAAAAAGCCTTTGTATTTTAGTTGAAAACAACTTTCTTGGATGAAAAACACGCTTTTTAATCGTTTTATTGTCGGTAGGAACATCATTTACTCACAAGAAACGATGAATTGGAAGTTTGCTCCTCCAATCGATTGCAAAGTTCTCCGGTGGGTTTGCACGATTTCCCTTGCTATTTGTCATACTCCCCTGTGTGATTGCAACTTCCCCGATACGTCTGTAAAAAGCCCCTGTGTCGATGAGCTTTTCGCTCCACCGCTTGAAGCATTCCATTATATAGATCGATATGTCCATTTATAATATTCGGTTGCCTAAATATGACTTTTTTACGTTTCTGAGAAGCTAACCACTCATTTAAAGTTCGCCGTAAATTATGTAGATTCTCGTATTTTCTCATTTAGTTTAAATATCTTTAAGTTGATGCGCACACGGATATAAAAACCGACAGGCGACGACAGGACCTGGTCCAGTGGAAAAGTGAACTCCCTGGCTTGCAGAAAGGAACCCACTGGAGAATCCTTCTTCCCCATCAGAAGAAGTCAAGCCACATTCCGGCGGTTTGGTGTAAGGCTTTCGTGCACGTCGAAACCTGAGCCGCTCATGATACGCGGAGGCGGATCTGCGTTGTTACCTTCGGCTAGTGGAAACCCTCTCCCACTTCTCGGCCCACGTGACCAACGCATGAACCCGGGGGGAGCTTTAAAATTATTGCCCCAACCGGCGGCGCGTGATGCTACCGCTGCGCAAGTACTTCATGTGCGCTTCACGCTTCCGGGGCCGACATGCCGGCCGCCTTTTCGCCTTATTTTTTTTAACTATTTCCACCCTTTACTGAGGGGGGGGGAGAGCCCTACTTAGCACGATATTCAAATTGTAAGTCCCCAACCCTGCCCTGGTATGCTGGTCCGAAAGCCCCGTGCTCGGGCTGAAGATATCCTTTTCGCGCATGATCGTGCGATCGCGTGCAGAGACGCTGTTTGCTCTATCAGGAAGTTAATTAATCTCTCCGTTTATCTCCGTAACCCCTCCGCCCCGCCCAGGAGGCTTGCCAGCGATCCTCCGCATCCGACATGCAACACACACATCCAGGTCGCGAAATTCTTCCACAGCTTTCCCCGTTGACCACCACCGAACGGCACCCCTCCTTTCGTTCCGTGTTTTCGAAACGGTGCAGATCAATTTCAGATCGACCCCGAATGCAACCGCATCCCCACACATTCTCCTTACCCGCGAGGCCGAGGAGGAGTTTGAATTTTTAATTCATTCGCCGTCCCGGAGATAACCGTCCGAAAAGGGCGTGCTGATGCTGCTGCAATGCTGAAAGCCTCCGCCCCTAGAACGCAGCAGTGGAGGAGATCTTGTTACCTATTTGCAATTTTAATTGCAACTATCTTTCCTTCCCTACCGTCACCGACCGCTTGGGGGCACCCAAGATGAAGATGATCCAATGTGGTGGCACGCTTTGCATGATTTACATCTCTCTCCCTCCTCTGCTCACTTCCACCCCCGTGTCCCCGTGGTCAAGCAGCGCGTGCACCGGAGGCAAACCTTTTTGTTTTTCTTGTGCCAAGGAAAGGTTGTCAGAATTTTTCTGCACCTCCGTTTGGTGCACGGCTACCGGTGTTACGCGCAACGATAATAATCATGCAAAACCACAACACGGGAGAGAGTTGGGACAACACCGGACACGCTCCCCGTGGGTCGGCAGGAATGTAGAATTAACCGAACATCGCCAAACTGCTGGCAACAGAGGATGATGTTGCAGCAGACGTTTTGTAGCTACCGTTTGTTTGGCGAAAACGCACGGTGGAACACACTACACGGCTTCCGTGTAGCAGCATGTCAACAAAAAAAAAAAAATGGCGGCTAGTGGGCGGTAATCATGTAAAAATTAAAAATACATGCAAAATAAACATGATAGCCATAAATTAAAATGTGTGCCCTGCGGTTCGAAATCGTCGTAAGAAACTTAAGCTTAATCGCTTACCAGCATTTATCAGGCGCTTGTTCGCCTCTTTTAAACAATTCCATAAAACCCGCAGAAACATTTTACCAGAATACAGAATGAAGGAACATTAATTAAGCAAACTACAGCAAGGCCATTGAAGGGCATTTTGAAAGCATCGTTGCATCGTTGTTATTGAATGTCAAATGACCACCAATGAAGCCCCCTCATGTCCAAATAAAGTAAGCAAGGCACAAAACGAATGACACCTCTTCTTGCGATCACAACCACGAACCACCAACCTTGCACACTCCCTCTGGCACTGTCTTCGAAAATGTTTTTCCATTTTGTTCGTGCCTCGAATTTCGCCCACTCGAAATCCCTTGAATACGGATTAAGGACAATATGGATATCGAACTGGTTATCCAACCGATGCGGATGTAAATGTCAGCCAGAAATGTGGTGCGTGGTGCAGCAGTCGCAGCGAATTGAAACTCTTGACAGATGCCACACAGGGGTTTAGCCCTACATGGCGATCCGACGTAATACTTGTAAAACGGAGCAGCAGAAAACAGTTCCAGAGCGGAGCAATTATTCAACCATCTTTAAAATAAATAAACTGTTTCAAATCGAACAAGAATGAAACACATTGCAACCTCTTTTTTCCCAATCCAACACCACGCCTTATAAAGATTGATCTTTAATTGCGGTAATTCCACGTTTCAATCGCTTTCTGTGCTTGCCAGCATAATGACCGTGAAGCAGCAGCATTGGAAAACCAGTAGCGGAATTGGACCAATTATATTGTCACGCAGTTGAAAGGCTATGCCTTATGATACCTACACGCGTGCGGAGCGCGTTTAGAAAAACTGGTTCCCTTCCTTCGGTTCCACACTGGAAGAAGAAGGTACCGTCAAGATTGTGCGAGCATATCATCAGTGGGTTTACCTTTGGTCCGTCGAAAGTTGTCCATTTTATTTGTTTACCAGCACCATTGGCCCACAAAACTGAAACCATCACCCACCTCTTCTGCTAAAAACGGTGTACGGGGTGGTGTGCTAACGGCTTTTCCAGATCAATCATAACAGGTACGGGCGAACATATTTTTCATACCTCGCACACCGAACCGCCGTCCCTTCGAGGATGAGAAAGTACATGTCCGTTTGGAAATCTTTACCGATACGTTTCGATTAGCGAGAACGATTTCCTTCGACGACGGCGCGTTCGATCGCGTTTATCGCGGAGGCAAATCTCTCTCTCTCTCGCCGTACAAAACCCTTTCCCTCCTCGAAAAACGGCACTCGACGGAGGAACCGGTTCGACCCGTGCCGAGCCGCACCGGATCGATAGTTGATGCATCGATCATGACGATGATGACTCCTGAGGGGGTGTGGGGGGCTGGAGGGTGTCTCGGGGGCCTCGTAAGCGGGTCTCATCCATCTGTCTGCAAATGCGACACGGTAAAGAAGGTGGTTCCGAGCGATAAGCGCTGCGGAGGGAGGCGAAATGCGGGACAAAATTTGTTTGTGCACATCGGATCTATCAATAATCAACGAAATCCTCTTGCAGGGAGCCTCTCTCCGCACACGGTCTCTTCAGGCTCTGGGTGCAGATATCAAGACTTCAGGTGAAATGCGACTCGACCGCCGGTAAGATGGCGGTGCGTTCGAGTGTCCAATCGTCCCGTTGGTTGGTGAACAAATTGACAAATTGATGCCTTCCTAGCCGGACCCATCTTCTCCGTCGTTCACTCTGTCCCCCTTCCTTCTGACCGGTGATGGTCGTAAACCGTTGTCGTCGTCGTCGTCGTCGGCATATGCAGCCGCCGATGCGGTGGCGATCGCCGACCGGTAGCCGACAAACGGACAAATGCACGCTCCCCCCTGTCAATGTGATGTGCCACGGTGTGGCCTAATCGTGGCTCCTGATTGACAGATTAAGCATGTTGGGCGATCGCATAACGGGGCGCGCACACGGACGGACGACGTTGAGCTTCTGTTTCCGCCACACTCCACGAAGAGCTAATGAGCTGTGAGTGTGAGGGTCGTGCGAGCTTAATCATTATTATCACCCACCGTTAACGAGAGGAGTGCGCACTCCTTTCCCATTGCAGCGCGATGATGTTTGACCTAAGAACCCGGAACGTTATTGACATTGGCCGCTCGGATCCGTGATTGACAAATTCATATTCCACCTTCACGGTGTGGGCAGCATAAAACCGATCCCCCAATTAGCATTAGCTACCTTATTCCAGTAGCCAACCTTAACGTGCCGGTCACGTGGGGCGGATCGCGGAAAGTGTTACTCAACCGATCGGAATGTCTTAAGTCTTCGAGTGCCCACCTGCCCTCACCCCCCTCCACCACCGCTGGTGACGCGTTCCAGTTCACACCAAGAACGGCACGGACCAGAAACGAACGGGACTCCGGCCGGACAAACTAACAAGGTTTCAGCGACGTGCCTTGTGGAATGTCAGCGCAGATCAGACCCTCCACCCCATTACGGCCCGGTCCTGGTGGTGCAGCAATTGCAACCAGTTGCTGTTGACGCCATCCGCGAAACCCTGACGTTTCTCGTCGTTCACACTAAGTTGCTGCATGGTTCTTGATTTTCTCGTTACCGTAAAAAAACACATCTCTTAACACAAGGAAAGTCTCAGTAAAACACGTTGAACTTGTTGCTCGATGTCATCGCTGGTGTTTGGTGGAATGTGCTTTTAAAATCGATGAACCCCAATTAGCCCCACGTGACAAGCAGGCAACCGTATGTGTGTGCGGACGTGGACTTCCGTGGACATCGGGGCAGTGTGTCGAAGGAGAACTACGGAAAAACAGACATAATCTTCGGGGGCATCAAGTACCTGTAAAACTACTTCTGTACTGGGGCAAATATGTAATTCTTAGACAGTAGAGTTTTGTATTTCCGATTCAGAATCAAGAATCTGAAAGTTTCTTTGCATCGTTTTGGAGATACATGAGTCTTTTAATGAGGGATTCATGAATCCCAAAGATTCATTAATGTTAAAAGAACATAAATAAATCTCGCCTAAAGATTCATAAGGTACAGCACATTTAGGAAGCATTTAAAGGCGATTGCTTTTTACTTCTTTAAAACGCTACTTCATTATTAAATGCAGTTGATATTTATGATAAAACAGTGGACCTTTCAACGTAGATATCCTGAGATCAAAGATTTTGTTGTTACACCTAGAGTTTCAATATTTTTAATCAACCCCGTCCCCATCCCTCGTTCTTACATCCACGCCGGTCACCTTAATTCGACGAAAGGTTAGCTTTAGTTAATCTGTCGAACAACAAATGACCGATACACCTTAACAAGACACGCACGACTCCAATATCTCATCTCCGTCCACCAGTCTCTCCTCTTCCCCTTCATCTTATACGAATTCACGCGGTGGCAACAGCGATGACGAGAGACGTTAACACCGCCTCCCCCGGAATATCGAAACACACGAAATTTTATTTTCGTTACCCGTTGGAACGACAGCAAATTTGAGGTTTCTGATGGAATTTTCTTGTACGGCAGTCGGCGTCGTATGGGCTTTTGTCGTTTGTTTCGCTGGACGACATATTTGTTTCCCCCCCAATCCCTGTACACCTCTATCACCTTTCTCTTTCAACAACGACAACACAACGAACGCCAATAAAATAAAAACACACTCTGAAACAAATTAAATTATGCAACTCTCACTGCGCCTGCGTGACTTTGAACCACGCGGTACAGCTCGGTCGAACAAGCGAGCAGCGCATTATTTCTTCCTACCGTCTGTGGCCCGGGTTGGGACCCCCAACAGTTGATCGCCGGTACGATCCCAAGGTTCGGCGGATCGATCGACTCGTGCGTTACGCTTCGAATGAGATCGGAACTACGCGCCGTCGCAACAACCCCGGTCGGTTCTGGGACGGTCTCCTGACTCCCCCGGCTACACACGAGTTCGACACGATATACGTTCACCCAACCATCGTTACGCAGGTGATCGATAAAATGCATTTCGAATCGAACAGCTGGAACACGCGCGACCTTGCAACCGGCGGTATTGTTTGGCGCATGTGCCGGAACATGTGGCATAGTCCGACCTTCCCTGGGAGGTCCTCATGCACGACCGGGTGTAAAAAAAGTTCCAATGGACCTTTTTTTGTTAATCAACAAATTTATTTAACACATGTTTCCCAAACATGACACGAGACAGGGGGAAAATAATTGAAATCTTTCAAATTTAAAAGTGAAATAAAATATTGACAAGCCACTGACTTCAGATGAAATGGAACGGAGTAGGTTTCGAATATCTCACACCTTCTTTTCATAAATAACCGCAATGCAATTTAAACACTCCACCGGCGTACAAAAACACTTCCGTCAGTGGTTTTCCAACAAGTGTTCATAATTCCATCCCGATCTCACTGAAGGGTGGCGTCCGCTAACGAAGTACGTTCGAGTCCAACGAGATCGAGCATTGCTTCACGCCAGTACGTAACTACTCCACGTCCACCGCCAGTTCCCTCGAGCGGAGGGAGACGCTGAGTTATCGGTTTGGATGAACGGTTTCAATAAGCCCATATCCGGTGTGGTATCCTGATCAGCGCACACTGTCCGAGCAGGGCGGCAAAATATACGATCACTTCGAGGCGTTCCCACGTGATCATATTTTAGGCTAACAAATTGGCTCCGGCGACGCAGACTTTTGCTCCCTCGTTCGCCAAAGCTGGGTGCCATTTTCAGTTTTTGGTCTGGGCACGCAAATAACTCTTCCACATACCAACTTCCGGCAGCGTACGATCGCCAACGCTTCAACCCTCCTTCAACAAACCTCCGTTCAATTCCGCTTCAGCCTATCTTAGGGTTAACTAAATACTATCCGTAGTCCTTTTGGGAAAGCAATCGTCTACCATCGGCATCGTTACATCGGCCGGGAGGAGTTGAAAGATTTCCACCTCGGGAACAAGCAGGAAAACTTCCCACCCTTCCCCCGTGCGTGCGGGTGAAAATCAGTCCAAGGCGTCGTCCTTCGTTTCGTGTTGGTTGGCAATCAATCGAGTCGGGCAGAAATGTTTCACCGTTCGGAACCGGGAGGGGAAAAATTAAACCTGGAAGGCTGCTGCCACATTGCTCTGCTGCACGTGAAAGGTCGAACCGATGAGACGGTTAGTAATAAATATACCCTTCATTGATGGCACGACATCTACCGGTCCTTTCTAATGGACCGCAACGTCGTTGTGCAAGGGGTTTCGGAAGTGGTATAAATCATACCGTTGGACGGACCTGGTGAGTTGCAACAGAAGGGAAAACCCCTAGAAATGACATTTAAAACATACATTTTAAAATATTGCGACGATGAAAATATCCATTAAAAAGACATGATTTAATTTAAGAGCATATGTCAGTTTGAAACACACACTGAAGACAACCTTAAATGAGACGGAGCACATTTAAACGCATAAGGGTGACTCGGACTCGGCTGGACTTCCAGAAAAGGTAGGTGTGATGCGTGAACATGAACTGTGTCGCTTCCAGATACCGCCAGATAGACCAGCACCAGTCGTTACCGACGTGGGCTAGAGACCCACCTTCGATACCGATCGACGTTGCTCATTTTGGAAAAGAGTTTTTACTGTTAGTATTTTAGCAAAGGCACGACTGAAACCTGTCCGGCAACCATGGCACCGCCCAACACCGACAAAGTAACGGACCTGTAGCTCATTGGACCTGTCGACAGCGCTTCTTCTTTAGTCGCTTTTCCACCGAACACATACCAAACCCCTGGCTTTTCCTTCGCCACTGCCATCGCGAGGGCAGAATCATTCTCCACGAAGCACCATCCTCCACAAACTTTTACGCGCCGGTACATCTTCCTCATTGCCAAAAGCGCCTACGGACATTCGGCCTTACCGCAGCGCCATACGACCCTCCGACCCCATAACTGGGGCAAAACTGGAGCATCACACTCCGAAACTGCCCCCAGAGCAGATACAGTTAATTGTAATGGTAGGGTTGCGCGCGTGACGCCGTCATTCGCACACACGGTGCGCGCCGCAATTGTTTTCCTTCCTTCACCGAAATTGAATTCAACCCGGCACTTCGCCACCCGGGCGTTATCTGGTTTTCTTCGCGAGACCAAACGATGACGCTGGTTTGAACCTATCCAGTTGATCCGTTCGTTTGCCACCGTTCGCACTCCAGATGGTTCTCGACGAGAGTTCTCGCGTAATTTGCTCGCGCGTCCATATAAATTCGGGGGGCTAGGAAAACAAACGGAGCCGACGATCATCAGCGCACGACGCAACAGTAAAACAATTCATTGCAAAGCTTCCACAACACCAGCACCAAAACAAATTCGGCCACTGGGAAAAGGTAATAATTTTGCCTCAGCGGTAATGATTTATGACCTAGTAAAATCAATTCTCGCACCCGGTTGCATTATGGCGCGAAAATGCGGCCAAAAGAATACGGTAACAAATTATTTCCTTTTCAGCGGTTGGCTGTTGGCTGTTTGCCGCAAGATCACAGCAGCTCAGGGACCTTTATAGGCCAAACATGGGGCAAACAATCGCAAAAGGCGTAATCAACAGGCAGAAGATGGTTGCAGCAGTTGAGAACGGGCTTGATTCGGGCCAGTACCGAAATGATGAGTGCACCCACACTGGTGCAACGAAAATTACAATTTAATTAGAAAGGAGAACGCACGAGCACGAGCAGAATGTTCAGAATGGAGAACCATCACCCGGGCCAGAAGTATGCCGAAAAGCCCCACAACATCGGAGCGAATCCACTTCGATCCGATGCCGTCCGTAAACAGTATAACCACCCGCCGCACGATGGATGAATGGGTAGCGAATGGGTATTAGTCCGAATTCCATCCCGAAGCCTTAGGAGTAACCAGGTAACGCCGGCAGCCTTAGCCTCTGGTGAGACTCAGTGTCTTCGCCGTTCTTCTTTTCGCATGCCTTAGTCTAACCAAAAAGTTTAGCATATTGACAGAGGATTAAGATTAACGGTCATTAGTACGCGGGCTCAGAAGCCCAAGCCCCTTTTCTGAGGTGGTCGAGTCAAGTGTCATGTTTAACTCACTTCCTAGGAACTGTTAATCCCGCCGTTGTTTTGCGTCATAAGGCGCTCTACTGCCAGACGACGGCAATATGAAGCTAGTAGTACCAGTAGCTAAACTTTGCGTTACCTTCAAGCGATATGAGAAGAACGAATATGTTTCATTTCGACATGCATATTCTTTTACATGATAGAAATAGGTTAAGCATGTCCAAGTCTGTCGAGTTATCCCCATGAAGACGTGAGCCAAGCTCTACTTTTGCAAAATTCTGCCTATCCCTTTATCCCCAGTGTGAGTCCCCGACGAAAGCCAGGTAACAGATATCTCCAACAACCACGCAACGGACATCCTCATTTTCGTTTCAGCTTCGACCCACCATCACTCCGTGCGAGCGGTTCAATTAATCAATAAAAGGCAAGAATTTATACCATTTACAATTCAATAAAAATAAGTCAAACGGAAACGGTAGGACGCAGCAGCGAGGCCTTGTACGGAGCTCGTCTATAGATCTCCCACCGGGAGACGATAGCCTCTCGGGCGGGTAAGTTTCATGGTAGCACCAACCGAACCGGTCCGCCGAAGGTTGGCTACAGGAATCAAGGGCATTGGAGATAACCATGATGATGATGATGATGATGCTCATCATTATCATGTTGACGGACGGCAGATGGATGAGGACGAAAAGCTAAACATCCAAAGAATGGTACTGGATTGACGAGAATCAGAACTGGTACTGGTGCACCTCCCCATATATAAAAGAGTTTTTCATCCCTCAACTCCGGGACCACGCAAAAGACATACATCCGTGCGTCACACATTGCTGCCACGATTAGATTAGATTCCTGAGGGCGAGTATACGGTGCTGGGATGTGTATCGATCGCGTAACATAACCTATAGATCATTCGGTGCCCGGTTCCCCACGGTGGTGCCATTCCGGGAATGTCTGGGACGGGCGGAGGTTCCGGTGCAATGTCGCCTCGGCACGACATGAGCAATGTTTGCGGCCTACGGTTGATTGCCATTCCCTGCGTTCCCCGATGATTCCGCAGCAGATGATTCGTTGGATCATTATCAAACCTAACTGTAGCGTGTGGGGTGCACACATCCAAACATGCTCCCGTTGTTAGCCTAGAAACGGGAGTAGCATACGATATATCCAGCAACCAGCGCACGGTAGCGACCTAGGAACTCATCTATTTCTCCAGCCGAATGCGTTCCCACTTCTGCCAAACGACCTTCCGTGGTTCGACTCGTATTAACACTGCACGCTTAAACGCAGCGCTTAGCCACGCAAACATCTCCTCCCCGCGATCCTGATGTCTCGGATAGAAACCTTCTGCAGCACGCGATACAATTAAGAGATAATAAATTGAAATCATCTTCCTTCACCTGACCACGCGAGACGCGTACATCACCCCGTGTGTCCCGGGGTGGGACTTTTTAATCGGCCGAAGAAAGATTCCATTCGCCAAATGGCGCGATGATGTCGACAGAGACGACGCCGAGATCCCGCACTCTGCTGCCGATGACGGTTGATGATGATGGTGATGGTGATGCCACGGCAAGCGGGATAGGGGGATCCATCTTCATGGCATCTCCCATATCGTCGGCGTCGGTTGGCGATCCCGTTTTCTCAAGCTTGTGCCACAGCGCTTCCATCAATCTTGGGAAAGCGTGTCCCGTTCGTTTTGTTTTTTTTTGTTTCCATTTATCGCCCAACCTCCGCAAATGCGTGCGTGCGTGCGTGAGTGTGTGCGCACGTCAGGTGTGGGTTTTTGTTTTATCTTCCAGACTCGTTTTCCCGAAGCTTTCCCCGCGTCAACCGCGCGCCGCGTTCTGTTTGTCTTCTACCTGCTTCGCCGCATAGAAATAGAAGAGAAGCAGACGGGGGAGAAAAAACCCACGATCGCGACCAGGAGCGCAATGGAAGATTGTTTGTGCTGAATTTCCGTTCCCCGGACCGTGCTCTGCCACTTTCTTTCTGCTTCATATGGTGCCAGCGGCATTGGACCTGTTTTATTAGATCGTTCAAGGTCATATGCAACCTCCTCCCATCCCCTCCCATCCCGAACAGCCGATCCTCTCAACGGATACCGTTACCAAAACGGAGCGCAAGACGAAACGAAAGACCTCGATTGGCAACAAAAACCTTCGCAAACACAGGCGACGAACCTCTCTCGAAAGCGTCCTCGAGGCGGTACAATCTTTCGCCTTTACACATATGCACACACACACACACACGCGTACATTATTGTACTAGATTTTCACCGCGCGGCGTATGAAACGGAGCCGCTGTTTGCGCAAAAATCCAGCTTCACCTTTTCCAGGAGAGGTGCGCACAAGCGCAAAAATAAAGACACCATTCGTCGTCCAACGTTCAATACCGTTACTGCCGCTTTATATTGTGCACAAGTGCTGCGGCCGTCAAAGCGAAGAAGAAAGATGGTGGGCTGCAGTTTTCAACCCACCCTAGACAAGCGCTACACATTTTGAAGGATCCCTCCTGCGTCATGTGTTCCCTTCACGAGGGTGATTTGTGTGTTCGGTTTTCAAAACGGTTCACTTAGCTAATGGTCTGCCGAATGGGTTCGGGTTGGAAATGAACTTAATAAACAATTCCATGTCCCTACTCCTGCGGGGCATGCATAAAATGGTGCCGGTGCAACGAAAACATCAAGAACAGAGGGGGAAATCTAAACGCCTTATAGGTCAGGTACTTAACCAATATTAATAGGAGGAACATTGCAGTACTATGTACACTGATTCATACTCAAATTTTCAGTTTCTAGAGATCCAATATTGAGCTTTAATTAAGTTCAACCCTTCAAAACTAAATGGTGACATAAAAGGCCTGTCAATGGTCGTGTTACTGCAGAGTAAATTCTATTTTTACTATAAACTCTAAAGCAGAAATGCAATCAATTTCCACTACAACGAACCGCTTCAAGACCACTTAGGCTAGATAAAAAAAAATAAATAACTCACCCAATTTCCACCCCACACCGCCGTGGCCTTTCGCTTTTTTGGAGAGTGAAAAAGAGGAAAAGTGTGAAAAATCTCCTCCAAGATGCAAGTGGACGCTGGCAAAAACGGATTGGAAAAGCTTAAAAGCTAAATTGATCTTCAACACAAATTGGAAGATAAACAAAGAAATGAAAATATTGCAAATTGAATGGACCCACGAAAATGTGACGTAAACGATTTTGCCGGTTTAAATTTCCTCCGAAAATACGCATCGTGCACAATACACAAATCTGGATCAAACCCCAAAGATGCTTCACTTCGCTTCGAGGCTTTACCGCTTCGAGCTAATCAACGTTTCTTTTTTCATCATTTTTTTTTTACTTTTCCTCATTTTGTTTATCTAAAACTTGTTAATCGTCCCAAATCATTCCGTCTAACATTTCTCTTCAATTCATTGAAAGCAAATGCATGTTTTTGTTTACCTGCCTCCCTTCCCTACTAAAGGCGCGTGCGGTTAAGCGCTCGCTAATCGAAAAACAACAAGCGCTACTGATCGATCACAATTTAATTAATTCAACGAAAGTAAACTCTAATTTTATTCACCTCGTTTCGTTTAGTTTTTTTTCTCGGGAGCTTCCTGGCTTGCTAGTGGAAGATATAAGGCAACGGATTTCAACCCATCTTCTCTCTCCATTTGTTCCATGAGTAGTGAACCACGTACTCTACTAGGTTAGCCGCTAGTGCATACTGTTTTGCACTTTCTTCTTTGCCGCCGTTGAATGAGTTTTGGCCAATAGCCATCGGGTGGTATTAAGTTGCAAATTTTCCAACCCATTCTCTCTGGCACCCCCTTTTTCAAGAAGGAAGGCCCCCCGAAACGTGAAGGTTAATGGCAATCGATTCGCATTTGGTTCACGGGCACCAAAAGAGTGCGTTTCGGTGTCTCGAATGGCTGACTCTACAAATTAGTTCTGTAAAGTGTTGAAAGTGAAGCTCGGACACTTTCGGCCAGCTAAATGATGTCACGAAATAACGCACCATACCGGCCCGGAGAAGAAAAACCCCAGTTGAGGTTTCTATTTTCGGACACCCGATGCCCTGTATGCTGGAGTATTTGGCACATTTGTTTTCCAACATTTGCATTTTCCAACCTTCGTTTGTGAAGAGTGTTTTGTTTGTTTTCCTTCCCTTGCAAGACACTGTGTATTTGTGTGCTTCGAAGATAAACAAACACTTATGCTCAGGTCAGAACGGAATTACGATTTTTTAAGATGATCAAACCCGCACCGCAAAGCACCGAAAGTCACACACGCAACTGCGCCTAGTGTAAATAGTATTTTTTTATATCATAACCATTAGTTCCGGACGGATACCGAATGGATTGCCATCAAATAGCCGTTTCCGCTCGGCATTCACATAACATAACTGCAAGTTATACGACTCAATAAGTTGGGTAGTGTAAAAACTGAGAAAAAAAAACAACACCAACCATAAAAACAAACAATCGTTCAACCAAGCAAACAATTGGCAGTTTGGAAGAGAAAATTACGAAAGCCGAAACGTCCTCCCAAAAACTTTAATCCACTGGAAACGCGCAAACCATTTCAACACATCCCGCCGATAATAAGCCCAATTTCCACGCAACAGCACCGACGACAACCGATAGGTCGATCATTATCTTCTAGCACCAGGCCAGTTAACAATCTGTTAATCTGCTATCTGCACACCGACCACTATCGTTTACAACGTCTGACCCCCGCTTCCCTCCTGATGGCGGCGGAAGGGACGACCGGGTAGGGGAGGGGGGCTAAACGACTCTTTTTTTAACGAATCAATAATTTACTGCTACGGACGAAAATTGAGTAACCGCGTGTCATCGAGCATCGGGCAGGTAGTATCGTAAAGTTTTATGCACGCATGAAGCTCCAAACATCAACCCGAGAGCGTTGTGTTTGGGGAGCTACCAAAAAGTTTTCCAATTCCATAAACAACCAATAAACGGTCTTGGGACCGAGCTCGGTGGTTGGATGCTTCAATAAAGCTTCAGTTTCATGATCTCGGAACCGCGCGTGGAGGAAAGCGCTTACGGTTGTAGGAAGCACGAGAGGAAATAAACAAAAACCAGATACCATCGTATACCATTTTTAGTCAAAATACAGTCCTCTCGGGCACCCTACCCGATGGTGATCACGGGGTGGGGTAATAATTTAGCAGAAATTACGAGCCACGAAGGGCAGCGGTTTTGGATTACACGCGCTGCTGTAGCGCCATTGTATATCACTCGTCGGAGTTCGGGAAGACATGGTATGTGTGCGTTTTTATCTTGTCCTTCCCGTGGCCGATCGAACACCTCCTCCCTGTTGGTGACCTGTTCGGGTGACGGTCGACGGTTCCACAGCTGGTGCACAGAGGTCTACTGGGTCCACTAATCGCGTGTCGCGCGTGCTGCCGCCGAAATCGAGACGCTGCTACTCCAGTGGTCAATAGTATTACGTGTTAACCTTCTTTTTCGCAGGGGCGGTAGCCGGCATGGCTGTAGTGCCACATATAATGAGCATAAATTGGGCCGGGCGCAAATCTCGGAACGCCTGCTGCTCCCTAGACTTAGCACCTCGATTTCATTCAGCTGTGTCCCTGTGTTATGCTGTTGCATAACTGGAACTTTCTCGGATGCCTTCATCAACCTACGCTGGAGAGGGGCTTCGCAGGGTTCAGGGTACGCGTGACAACTTCGCTGGGTTCCCTCCTTTGCGTGGGCTGGAAGGTTGGTTACCGCCCATTCATCTGGAGCAAAAGCCAGTCGCCAGCTGGACTAAGGAAATTCAAATCTACTTGTCCGCAAAAAACTAACAGGCGGCAAACGACACGAAACACACGAACTGGGTTCGGTATGGCGTGCACGATCAGCCACAGAACGCTTCAGTTGAGCAGTCAAACACTAAAGGGGAACACATTCGCACATTTTGTTGAGTTCCCTTTGGCAGGAGTAGACACTGGGCTGAGGATTTGATTTGCAAACCGGCGTGTTCAGCAGACGTCAACGTCCTCCTCGAAATGTCGACCGGTTACCGTTCTGGGATGTGACTTGGATGCGATAGAATCTAGACTTCAGCTCACCGCGCCCCGTGAATAACCTTTACCGCGCGGTACCCGCAGTATCCCGCCACAAACAAGCTGTTGACAAAATGTCACCCAAGAAATAAGGTTATTGCACACCCGCTTCAGCGCCAGAAATAGCAATCGTGGCGTTGTCATTTATTACCATTTTTGGAGAAACCCCCAGACAGACTTAGCAGCTCACTCGCGTCCAGAAGACGTTGATCGAACGCTGTCCGCCGGTCGGGATATAGGCTGGTGGTGCTAAGCCAACAAATCCAAATCCTTTACCGACCAAACGGCCCAAGATCGATCGATCGCGGGACCTAGATTAGAATGATTGAGCGATTCTACCACCCCTCGAGTGCCGGTTTTTGTTCTCCGGTCTGTGCTGGTGATCGGTCTGGCAGGACCTGATCCACATCATCCATACTTGGTGACATTGCATCACCTCGGCCAGACCTGCATCAAACCACCCCCCGGAGTGATTCTTTCGCGACGGATTTAGCGGAGCAGCGGTAATCAACAAATTAAACATTGCGACACGCTGTGTAGGTAGCAGGCAGTCGGTCCGACTCTTCTGTCCTGCGGTCCAGCGAGTGCGCCAGGTCAAAGATCAGCCGGTGGGAGGCTGAAGAGGTAGGCAATCAATTTGTATTATTCGCCCGTACAATTTTACGCATAAGTGGTACACCGGGTTTGCTCCGTAGGGGGACCTACCGTCCGCTTTTGACATGCAAAGTTCAGTAAACATTTAATTTTACTGCCGCCTGGTGACGATTTATCATGACTCACAGGCACGCACGGTACAATGCAATTCACACGGGAATGTTTCGCAAAATTTTATTTCAGCTTGTTTTGTGCAAAGCAGCATTTTTATGACATCGAGAGCTTGTGGTCCCCCCCGCATCCGTCACCCGACAACAACATCCCATTGGGTTTTATTATTATTTCAAGCAGGTCGCAACACTCAAACATCGTACGGTCACACACATCCGAATGCTGCAATGATTATCGATAATTTCATCCACGGGCGGCACGCCGCTAAATAGAACGCTCTGCATCACATTCGGGGCGTTATGGTTATGTCGAATAAAATTTAATATCGAGCAAACCATGTGTGTGTGTGCGTGTGTGCGTCGGCGCACTCGGAGCCCAGCGTTCCCAGCGGGTACGCAAATTACTTTCCAAATCGAACCCATTTTACAGCCCACTTATATTTACGATCGATTTATAAATCATTCGATTCGGGCAGAGCATTGTGTTGTGTACGGTTTGCGACTTCAGAAGGTGTTGATCGCCGCCAGAGCATTAGACGACATTTAGCACAGTTTTGTGACATATCATAAATAACCTTGGTTATTTTCCATATTTAAGGAGACCCCACACAATTTTGCATTCATATTAGAGATGAAAATGACAACTCTTTTTAAAGAGCGAACAATCATCACGATGATTCGACTCTTTAAGTCACTTTTTTGTGATTTATAACATGTAAAATGAGTTATAAGTCGTCGCAGAGATTTGAGTCTAATTTCAGATTAGATTCAAATGAACTGAACTGGAACTTTACGTTTATATGAATACACATACAGTTTGGGATTCGAATCCCTATTGGAGATTCGAATCCCAATTTAAGATTCGCTTCTCTGTGGCGACTCTTTTACCAACTCTTAGGATTCGAATCCTTCATTGGGATTCGAAACTCCACTTGGGATTCGTATCTCAACTTAGGAGTCGAATCTCTTTGACGACTAGCAACTCATTTACTCACTCATTTATGCTTGTGGAAGTCAAATCATTGTAAAGGGTTCAAATAAAAAATGAGTAACAAAAACTATCCGTTAGGATTTTAGTCAACCATTCAATAGTAAGATTCAAATCATTCTTACTCAGCACGCACATCACTAATTCATATGCAAACCAGTGGTATGTTAGGTAGCTTTCAACTCAACTTCGCCTTGAGCAGTTCATCAAACGAACCAATTTTAAACTAAATAACTAATAACCTTCCCCTTCAAACTTTAGGTGATTTTTGCGCACACGAAAGCCCTGTTAGGCTGAATTGCAAACTATCAAATATTTAACCTTTTTCAAACCTTCATCAACCAAAATCGACCCCAATAGCGACGATCCCGTGTTTTATTTTTCTTACGCTACGAGCTGCTTGTGCACCTTTCGTTTTCGATGCACTCGCGCATTGGGAAACGCATTCAATTAACACTCAATCATTTCCATGATTGTGATGGAAACACGCGAAACATTTATGACTGGGCGAATAATATCCCCTTGAGAGACGTTCCTCCAGCAGCTCCCCGTGTCGCCCCGTAAATTATAAACAAGTTTAACTTAATTTGCAGCCTCTTGAGCCAAAGGTAGAAGTAGCTGCCGCTCGCCGAGCGTTGCCAAGCAAAACGCTCGGGTGAGCGGAGGGGTGTCAGACTGGAGTGTGTTTACTTAATGCAAACAAATTACCTAAAAATCAGTCAATCTAGCCCAAACTTTTTGGGAACCCCCTCCACTTCCACACTGGCTTCTCTTTCCCGCCTAGTAAAACGTGTTAATGACTGGGGTTCGATTGTTGTTGCGCCCATCTCCTTCTTTCCAACCCATGCGTTGTGCGTCGCAAAGGTCAGTACTTTCCCAAAGCGCTTTGGCTTTGCGGAGACCAACCTCCGTACGAACGATGGTGCGCGGCCAAGCTAAAACAAAAGCGTAAGATGTCAGAAGATCACAAGAGCGAAGAATGTGCAAATTTTGTGGATGGAAAAGGTAGCCTTCCGCCGAACTCAAAAACGTCTGAAATCGAAACAAATGTTTCCTCGAAGCTCCGAAGATTGACTAGTCCGTTGCCTTAACCTTTTGCGAGCAGAACGCGAAGTTTGAGACCATGATTGTTTGACCGATGTTTCCATCTGCAAATGTTCAGTGCGTTTAACCACTTTAACATATTTACGAATGTACCAGACTGCTAACTAATAAATCAAAGTTGAAAATAACATTCTGTCTCTATTAGAGTCGATGAAAATTCACTTACTCAACTTACTGAATGAGCAATGCAATGCTTTTCCTTTACTACCTCCCCTTCCGTTACGGTGTATGCCCGCAAGGTGCGTGTGAAGACTCGTCAGGTTTAGTCAACCTTTACCAACAGCAACACGCGTTCTAAGTCGGCATACTCCAACGAAAACGCCCAGCGAACCGCAACGGGGCACGTCCTCGTTTTAAACACGCCCCCGAGAGAAGTTTTATGCAAGACACAAAAACAAACTATCGGGTCGTGTATATTTTACGCGAAAGTCACACGTTCCGTTTTGTTGATTGTCCACGCACTTCCGCAGTGAGGTGTTACTCGCTGTTTTCCAGGCAATTCTATCGTAAAATCATCGTCACGCATCCGATGAAGCTAAAGAAGGCGTCGCACGACTCTGCAAGCCCCGGGAGAGATTGAACAGCGCCCGATAAGTAAATGTTTGTTGGTAGCGTTTTTTGAACAATTGCAATGGATTGGTTACACTGGAAGAATTGTTCGGCTCGTAGAACCGTTACAAAACCTTTACGGCGAGCCGTGCGATCAAAGCTGATAAGTAGGATATACATTCGGTGTGATGAATTAATGAAATTCAAATTTAGAATGACCATGATACGATCCACCATGAAATCAATTTTCCCCAGCTGTTATCTAACACATCTATTTGCTTGTTTCGTACCATGTTAGCTATTGAATTCAACCATCGTATAAATTACTCACATAAGCAGACTTGCACAGGCAAACCTGTAACCATTTGACAGATGTTACTGCAAAGCTTATTACCACGAGCGTCACCTGTACGGGCATCCTCACTCACATGCTCATCATTTGCAGATTTGCATATGGTTATTTCTTATCACCCTGCTTATTGCACCAACAACTTTCACTGACTTATGCAACAAAGGTAAGCGTTAATGCCTATGCATCCCCATTAGTAGTTTTCCACACTTTTCCCATTTCCATCTGCATCAACGTTTGTGGTGTTTTCTACGGCTCACTCTCCGATTGCAGGATTTATAAGTACGAAACAGGATTGGAAACACACACACACACACGCACACGGAGCGGAAACAATGGGGAGAAAAAATCCACCGGTTTGCCGTAAAACCGTTTCCATCCGGCAGAACAGCAACCGCTTTCCTCCTATATCCGTTACGGCGTTATCGTATTCGTACGTTCATGCTGTCAAGTTGATCGTGCAAAACAACTGTCACTCGATCGCTTTAGCTTGATTGTCATCCGTTTGGCGATGTGTCTCCCGCCATTGGTGCAATGAGGGGGTAAAAGCAATGTAATGGCTTGCAATAAGTCATATCAGTGCTGAGCCCTCGTAGTACCCCTCGCTCCCGATCAGCTGTAGTCGCTGCGAACAATCACATCCTCCTCAAGCGCCTGTTCGCCTGCTTCCGGAGAGTTGGGGATTTATTCCAACCCATCAGGGTATAAGCATGCGTACGTGCGCGCCAGATCTTACACACGCACCCTGGAACCAGCTGAAGTGGCGGTCACAAGTCGACCGTTGTCATCGGGCATTGAAGTTCCCGTTTTTCCCTTCGCTTGAGAAGGATTTCCGCCCGGCTCTGAGCGGCACACAGTGGTTGTTCCGTTACCTGCTTCTAGGCGACTTCTGTGCGTTGGAGAAGCCACACGGAGAGGACCCTCGTCCAGAAGATCAACGTCGAGTTGGTTTAAAAGATTGCGTTGATTTCGCGATGTGTTCATGTGCGAGTCGTTCGACGGCTCACAACCTGCGTAGGCAAATACTTTTTCCAAGCTTTCTTTTTTCTTTCCATAGTTTTTCTCCGCAAAGATGTGGTCCGGGCTAGGATACCTTTTTTCGTGTTCATTATCAATTCTTATTTGATTTTTTTACGAAAAAACTACTGTTGTATACGCCCAAGGCGAAATAAACAGCAACTAGAGCTTCCAGTTTCTTAGTGATCCCATCGATATCATTTAAAAAGAACTGACCATCGAAGGATGGAAAGTATGGTGTTTTTATTTTCTTCGCACTCCACCCGGATCCTAGTTTACGAGAGTCGGATAGCGTTTGTTTTTTTTTACTTTGCAGACATTTTTCTCTCCCCCTGCCAATCGCTGCAAGCATCCATTAAAATCACAGCTGGATGGAAATGCATAATCAAGCAAATGGAAAACTCTACCATTCATGCACACACACACATACACGCGCGTGGAGTGAAAAGGGGTGTGCAAACTGACAAGCGCGACCGGACCACCCCCAACGCGGAGGGCGTAAGTGCAGATCCATTCCATATGAATTACGGCAAACCCGGACCAGCTGCTCGCGGGTAACAATTCAGGTGGTTTTTCCTTCCTTAAGACATGTTAAAACACACATACATTCATTAGAGAAGTTGATGCTTATGCGAGTAAATTTGCTTGCACGAAGCGCATAACTTGGAAGGTGTCAGGAATCAATAGAACCTGCCCCGACCGGGAGTGTATAGTAATAATAATTAACCAGATTGGTTTACTGTTGGCTAGAACCGGCACAAGCGAGGTTGCCGCTACTCGTCGGTGCGTCTTAGAAGGTGTTTGATCTGGGCGCAACAAGTGCATTGCTCTCCCGGGTGCAGCAGGCTAATTGATTTCTTTGTCCGCTGATGATTCCGACTCATTAATCATAACCGGTTACGAATGAAGTAGCGTAATGAAATCAAACCACTCTCTATGCTTTTATGGTTCTTCTTATAAAGCCAATCATCGCCCATCATTATGCAGCAAAAGCACACAAGCACCGGACCCGTTCTTCCGCAGAAATATTTAGTTTTCTTAATAGTTTTGGAGCATCAATTTCATTATTCCATACTTTGGCTACGAACGTTTCTTGGCCAACATTTCGCCTATGAGATAAAGATGCTAAACCCAAAGGTGAGCAACGATCACGATAACATATTTGATTAGTAGGTCTGTTCCATGGTGCGTAAAATAGAGCTAACTTAGTGAACCTACGCTGAATTGACTCTAGTCTTTTTATTCAAACTGCGGAATGTGTCGTCCAAGTAACAGAATTAAATTCTAGTATCGAGCGAACTAGCGAGGTATAGAGAGCATTTAGGTACATTGAGTCCTTTAAATCCCTGGAGTTTCTCATAATAAAGCCCAGTATACGATTTCCTTTGTCTATCAAAGTTTTTTAGTCGTCGTTTAATGTGAGTTTATCGTCAAGAATGGTGCCAAGGTTGCGAATTACATTTTTACAGGCCAGCTCATGATTATTCAAGCAACAAATGCTATATTTTAAATAAATTTATATCGCAAAACTCATCGAGAAAAACGAAATGCTTGGTTTACACGAGACACAAAAGACTGAAAATACAAGCGAAAATATAATTGTACATCATCACAAAACAATATTTTCCAATCGCTCGCTCTTTATACCATGTGCGCACATTTCAGCAAATCATTTTTTCACTCGGCGACCGAAAAACATATTTCGCACATTTTGACATTTGCCTGATCAACTGACATTATTTTACCGTTTGCAATGGCTGCTTTGCGCTTCATGTAAACTAAGTAAAAGAAACAACAGGGAGAACAAAGTTTCGCCAATTTTTCATCCCACTAATTGTCCTAGTCAACTATTATATTGCGTTGAGAGAAACTGATCGAATCACCTGCGCACATCTTCTGCCTCTTTCGTTGGTGATAGTTATGATCGCGAAAAAAACTTCGCTTCCAACACAATATGGAAACCAAATAAGCAGCGGATGGTTGTACCAAAAATCTGAGAAAAAAAAACTAAGCCGATGAGTTGTATTTTTTTTATTTTCTTCCTCAAACAACCACCGAATAATAATTCCACTTTCTAGTGCACGAGGCAGTACTTTTCATTTCTTTGCTGGTCAAAAATTTTAATTTTAATTCCGGCCTGCGAATGACCTCGGCTGGTGGGTGCCGTACCCTGGCGTCGGTCGGTCGGTCGGTCGGTTAACTACGATTTCTAATCGCTCATCGTTCCCCGTCACACTGCCCCGAGACCAGGGGGGGGGGGGGGGGGGGGGGGGGGGCTGGGAGTAACTCCTGAAGAAAAAAGAGGCCGCGCATCATAAAATCCTCCCACCAAGCGGACCACTTTTTGGTAGAGCCTTTTTTTTTCTTCGCTGCTTAAAATCTGTCCAGGTGGAGGAAAGCTGGGCTAGAAAACGAAAATATAACACTCACTATCTCACATTCGAGTCAAAGTCGTGACCGTCTTCCTGTGCGTCGAGGCACCGACCCTTTGAAAGCGCTTGTTTCCGATTGCGCGTTATGGTTTTGCCGGGCCAGCAATATTTTAATATCCATCAAAAGCCGGACCCCATCCGATACGTTTCGTTTGGCATTTCGCGCATTATGCTGATGTGCTACGTTTTTCGAGGGCTCTTGACCGTATCTTGATGTTTGCTTCTATCGAAGATCACTTCTGACATAACGATCAACGCATCGCTTCGGGACAAAGAGAAGAAAGTACAACGCGGAAGACAGTTGCAGTTTCTCATCAACCCCTGGACCTGACTTGAGTTGGCCGCACTGCCCCCCTCCTCTCCTCGAGGATTTGGAATTTGAATATTTATTTTCGCTAACGGCAGCCACGATGGAAGGGTAAACCTTCTTAGTCCAGCTGCATCCAGGTCCTAGATGCAACCAGCTGGTTGTCCAGTCCAGTCCGGTCCAGTGATTTCCGTAGCGTATGTTTATGCTATCCATAAATTTGATTGGACGACTCCCATCGGTCTTCGGCAGACCGTCACCCCTAGCATGCTAAGGGGGATGCATGCTAAGATCAATGTTTATTTACATTTTATAGCACTTTGGCGAGCTACCACTCCGTGTTCTAGCGTGCTGTAACACGAAATCAGCAGCCGCTGCTGCTGCTGCTGCTGCGCGCGAATTGTTTATTTATGCAACTGCATTCTGCATACACTTTGGCCAACCCAAGAACCCAGGTTACCTTCTCACCGATCAAGAGGCGAGGAGGTGCGCACTTGTGCGGGGACGATGATAATTTTGCTGGCTCAACCATTATCCATCCGGGTGCATCCTACATTGTAACGATCTTCACAAGAGCCTACCCAATCTGGGGTGCATACATATGCATTAGGAGGGGGAGGAGGAGGACGCCCTACCAACCCACTGGGAAAGTGTTGGCAATTTTCTACGGCACTGCCCCGTGCCTGTCCCTAGCTCTCGGTCTTTCGTTCTTAGGTGATCGCGACTTGGTTCTTGGATGATTTCGTCTCCACTTTCCCGCACTCCGTTCGATTAGACACCGTGCCCCACACAAGCCCGCACACTTAACACACTTCACGACCGTACCGATTTTGCGGATATATATATTTTTTCTGCCAACTCACCCTACCTTTCCCCAATCCGAAACGAAGCCAGGAAAATCCAGCATTTGCAGCTCTCCAGAATCCATCCATCCTCGGCCAGCCCCTGTTGAATATTCAACAGTGGAAGCAGAATGGAAGGGAACAGCACTTAAGAGCCAACCAAGAACCCGGCCCCCATTGCATCATACGAAAGTGCATAAATTTTCCTGCCCCTTGCCCACTCTCTCTCTCTCTCTCCGCGATCCCTCGTGCTGCATTTTGCACTCAAACGATCTCTTGCGTTGGGGCAAAAATGGGACAAACTGATATGGCAGCAAAAGGCGGCAGCCTCCGCCGATCTGCGGTCGTCGTCGTCGTCGTGGGCTGGAAAAACGGTACTTCCAGTGAGTGTGTGCTATCGATCTTGTTAGTACTTGTAGAAGGAACCCTCCCCCACCCCTTCTTCCGGTCACCGATCCGGCAAACAAAACAAACCACCTAGATTGCTGCATACGATTCGGTTGCGATTGAGTTAATGCAAAATAATGCAACCCCGAGAGCGGAATTGGGAGAGAACACGGGAGGATTTTACAACACCCCCCCCCCCTCCCCCCCCCCCCTCCCGGGAACCAATGCAACTCTATCGGTAGGTTTTTTTTTCATTTGCATGCTGCTCTATCTATTCTTAGGTCGATCTCCTTTCCTTTACTCTCGCACGAGCGAGTTTGGCTGGGAAAATCAAACCGAACGAAAATGACGCCAGCCGATGGAAAATTGCCACCGCCTCAAGTGGTGGAAGAGTGAACCTTAACACACAAAACCAAGAAAAGGTTTTCCATGGCGAGAAAGTTCCCGGGGCGGGTGGGATAGAGGGGAAGAGAGTGGGTGGTTCAAATTTTGCATTTTTATGTAATTTCCAAACCACAAAATCCTCCCACTTTCCCAAGCCGCGTGCAAAGGACCGTACGTCGGTTGGTAACCCCGAGACGCGCGCCCGGTACTGTGTATCGTTATGATTGCCCCTGTTTGAAGCGAGTTGGGGATGAATTTTTATGCTCGTTTTTAGGTTTTGTTGTTTCCTGCGAAAATCACGATCCGGAGGGTAATTTTGATTTTTGTGTATGTGTCGGTTTTTGTTTTTTTGCTGCCTTCATCTCACGAAAAGTCAATAATGTCCGTACATCTCGTGCACCTGATGCCCGCTCCATCTCCACTCACCACACTCGCCCAACGGTTGCAACGGAATCTGCATCAGCGACGCGGTATCGGGCCGCCCGGTTGGCATGAGCAGCGCGAGTAATGTGAAACGTTGGAAGCATGCAATTAAAGTCGTATCATTTACACTTTTATGGCTTTATTTTGCTTTTTATTTTTTTGCTTCACGCTTTCTTCGAGCCGTGAGCTTCTTTTGTTGCTTCTTCAGTGCTTGGTTGCAGCTGAAGTGCAAGAATTATTATGGAGATGATGAACGAAGAGCCGCGCGGGTGAATATGGAATTGATGGATCCGGAAAAATGTGATGATGACACGACACGCCCTCTCTCGCTGGGGTTTGATTCACACTTGTTCGTAAGTGTGCAGGGGGAAGGGACTGTCCGTAGTCCAAGAGATGCCGTTTGGCGCCTCAAAATAAACACCAGTCCGGAGGTGAAAATAATCCAATTTGACTGTTTCGGAGCCACACGGAACAGGCGCAGGTGGTCTAAACAATGTGACACAACAAAACGATTTTCCTGCCGTTCCTCGAACTCCAAAATGATACTCTCCGCACTGCCGTTGACGGGCATTTTCCCAGGGAAACAATCAGCGATCCGATAGTTCACTGACACAGCAACAAACAAACCACAAATGGCTTTGCGTGTTACCAAGAAACAACTGAAGCGTTGAAAAATGTAAATGTTCGTCTGCCGAAATAAAGAAATTATTTCCCATCCTGCCAACCGATTCCATTCATCTTTTTATGTTTTCCCTGCCAAACTACTTCCCCCCTCGGGAGCATCAACTAATCACGAATTGTATCGAAAGGGGAAAACTTTCGTAAGACATGAAACGCGATTGTGTCACTCAAGAAAGTGTGGTAAAGCCGATAAAATGATCTAAAGATATGTGTAACCACTTTATTTGCGCAATTTCATTTTATGTAGGCTAAATTACCTACCGCTTCATTTTACATTTCAGCAGCAGATCTTTCTGCAATCCACGGCACTAATACTAGAAACAGTGGCAACTTTCGAAATATTTGCTAATCGACTTCAATCAATTGGTTAATTCATGCAATCAACGAGTCAATCGATAATTAATGGATTCTATCGTCCAATTGTTTTTTGTTTTGTTTTAAGTTCTGGTAGTAATTTCGTTAAGAAACGTTGTCTATAGACACATCTTGTACAAGAAACCTCCATACTCTCGACGCATTAAAGAAACCACTGTGACAGTTTAATTGCACGATAACTGTAGCTGCAATTTGCATACGGATTTGGAGCTGAAACAACAATTAACACCGTCGTTTGCTTTTCACGGTATCGATTTGTCGATCGATTTCATTTCCCTCTTCGCTGTGGCTCTTTCAGTTTGCCTGTTTTTTTTTTCTGCAAACCGAACGATCAATTACCCCCGATCGACCGTAACATAACCCAGCGAGCGAGACTCCCAAACGTTGATCGCCAATGCGCGCCGATATCCATCGCAACTTCCCAGCTGTCCGCCGATTGACGATCGATTATTGCGCGCGGAGTTTGTTTGTCAATTGCTGCCTCCACAAATCCAATCCGGAACGCGGCTGGGCGGTCGACTAATTAACGGTGACATTTCTTCGCCCGACCGCTAAGCAGAAGAAAAGGTTTGGTAAGGAAGAAATGTCTCAACCACGGAGGTCGTCTGGTTCGATGTGGGTGGGTGTAAAGCGAAGCTTAACAATCATTGCTTCTTCTTCAACGGTTTCACTGCGATCGATTGTTTTTTTTCTGTTCTTGTCTAACGTTCAGTTGTTTTAATTTTGTTTGATGTGAAATTTTCCAATCGACTGCTTTCGACTTGCCAACCTCAATTTATCCCTTTGGAGATTTTGTTTTTCTTTCCCCTTTCCTTTTTCCAAACAATTTACTCAATACTGCCGCATCGTTTTACTCTTTCCAACCCCTTTCAACTCCAGCGTCTCATTACCATACATTTGCGGTCTCTAATTAGCGAAGCCAAATTGACTTACGAGGCCAATTATCGGAAAGGTTTTAAGGATTTTACTTCAGAGCTCCCTTTTCGGTCCTCCTTTCCCTTCCTTCCCCAACTTCTTAGGTGAAAATTCGATCTGAGCAATACCATCGGAAGAAAGATACCATCCGATTGATAGGTTGATTGCAGAGCAACATCTCACCCCTGCGATTGTGATTGCTAAGACTTGTAGCAACTCGGAGCTTTTTTCATATAGTTTTGTGTAAACGTAAAAGCTTTTCAAAAACAATTCATCATTGAGTGCATTGCTAGGCAATATTCCGAGAAAAGAGAATTTGGAAGATTGACGGATTTTTAGAGTTATCGTGTATCCATGCAAATTACAAAATAATTAAATTTGACGCAATAAATCCATCACCACAAGCCACCTTCGGGATGCTTTGAAATACTGCTCTTAATGAAGTTTTTGACTATGATTTTCTGAGGCAAAACGAACGCCATTTTGGGATTGAAAATAAATTTAGTAATATTTTCAGCCGACTGTCCTACCGAAGGATCCCCTATCCTTCAACATCAAAGATCTATCGGTAACATCAAACAGTTGGCAACGATACGAAAATCCTTTTAACCCTGATGCTCCAACGTAAAAGAATTCGAGGCGAGCCGCTTGGGTTAAACGGGTTAATTTAAACCCAATAGTAAAACAGGATATTAAACCATCCACGAAATCAAAATTTCAACCCTTGTAGCACGATGTTTTACACACAATTTCTGATTTCAAGCTAGCCACTAATTGTCGACTGATAAATCAATTTTATTACTCCCCACTGATTCATTTAATCTTCAACGGCTCGTCACTACTACTACCGCCTCACTCCTAACCGTTATCCCACAGAGTGAGCTGACATTTCAGGCTGCTTTCCGCTGAACATCGCGAACGGTTCACAACAGCCCGTCTGGGAATCGATCGCACCAAACCATCCTTTTATTGCTTTTCGGGCGTTTTTTAGCCCCATAAACTCAGCGAAGATTGAAGCCACCGAAGCGGTGGAAATCAGCTCGGCGCTAATCCTTTGACGCGGTCCGCGGATGCGAAGGTCAGACGAACCGTAACCGCAACATGTTCACCACCGTATGGCTTCGCCGAACATGCTATAATAGTCGACTTTTTTCACAACTTCAATTCTTTCTAGCAAAAGAACCTCGAACCTTTAGCGGACGGGTTGAATTCCTGGTCCAAGGGAGCCACACATAATGCTACTTTATTGCTCTGAAATTACGAATTTTCCGCCGAACACTTTTGCCTCCTTTAAAGAGGCCGCCTGTGAGGCATTAGATGATTTATGGTAAATAAGAAATAAAACATTCGAACCGCAAGAATTTGCAAGACGGCCTCACACGAAGCGCAGAAGAAATCCTTTTTGCTTCACAAAAAACATAACTTTAAATATTTCATGTAGGACTTCAAAGTCTCGCTCTTGCTACCTAAACGTTGGAACGTCGTTCAGAAAGTATCGCTGGTTACCTCAAATCATTCGACTGAATTCTAAAACCAATTGCATCGAGGTGCGGAATCCTATATTTGGTCACGCCATGCGTTGACTTTCGTTGGCTAAATTCTTGGACGAAAAACAAAGCCGGCGACAAAATCGTCGATCCACGCGACAGCAGCATTCGTTGCTGCAGGCCGACGGTGACCCTCGTTATTATTCAATCGTCACATTAAATTGGATTAGACGCGCGATGGTGGCGTTGGCGGTGGCCGAAGGAACGAGCGCATGCGCCGGGGAGCAGAGCAGTTTTGGGGCCTTTCGATCTGGCTGCTCGCCGCCGGGGCGGGCTCCGGTTGTCTTTTTTTTCCGTCTGCCCATCTAATTCCACACTGACCCACACGTCTTCTTCCAGTAAAACTGTCACCTTGAAGCCTAAACGCGTGAGCGATGCAAAACACGGTGAGACGAAGGGAGGAAACTCGATGGTGGCTGCGGATCAACAAAGTCCCGTTTAGCTTTCGTTCGTTCGGGGACAACGTCTAGGTGTTCGCCAAGAGTTACCCTCATGGCGGGATATACAGAGACCGAGAGCGAGCGAGAACCAGTCGCGAGTTCTTCTTGATTTGGATTTAGCAGCTCGCGCGACAGACAGCTCAAAAGTCCACGCATCAGTCCGAGGGGTGGGTGATGTGAGGCGGGATCAGTAAAGTGCCGCTTAACGTGCCAGAGCCAGCAGAAAGCTATGCGAAGAATGAGGCAGGCTCTGAGCCTAACCTCTTTGTTACCGCCTCGCGCCGTAGGAGATAAATGGCCGTTTGAAGGTGCGTTTTACGAGGTCTTGAGGTCTTCATATCATTCCACTCCTTCTCACAGTCTGCGGTGGGACCACAGCACACCGTCCAAAAAGCGGCAGCGTTTTTAAGGCCATACCAGACCAGGGAGTCCGCCAAGCCAGAACCGGACACTTCCATGTGCTCGCGACACATCACAGAGGCAGCGGAAAGATACCAGCTTTGGGCACGTGTCGCACTCTGCAGTGATTTGAAGTTTCCCCCCGTTTGACGCAGCGGATGCTTGGTGCACCGTTGTTGCCATCGAGACTAGGGCACCTGTGGGTGGAATAGACACTTTAGGAGTGTGCCTTCTGTGATCGACCGAAGACCGCCTTTTTAGGGTGACAATCATTTCCAGCTGGTCCCTTAGGGTTCTCCCACGGACGCCGGGAAAGAAGTCGCCTATCGACGGATCACACCACGACCAAGCCACACCACGTTTTTCAGCGTTCGATGTTTATGGACCAACGCCGCGACTAACCCATCGGTCCCCGAAGGCGCATAACCGCGGAGCCCATATGGTTCTCCAGAGCCCGGCCCGCCCCGTCAACCTGTCACACTTAATTTGGATCGAGGTTTCACATGAGCGCGCACACTTCTGCACTGGACCAGGTAGGTAACTCCCATGGTCGCTCATTTGTGACGCACTAACGATGCCGTGAACGATTGCGATGACCATCCGCGCTAGATGGGCTTGGGAAAGTGCGGTGTGTCATATCAATTTTGGGGAGACCTCCTTCGGCTCCGGTTGGGGAAATGGTAGCCTGTTGACATTGATGCCAATTGTGGTAATTAGTGTAGTGGTGTTAATTTAACTCTGTCCATTGTGACCAATTATGGGCGCTAATTTTTTGTTGATTTTCGCTCCACACGTCGATGTGTTATTGAAAGATTTACACCTGGTCCGGTGTTATTTAGCAATTAGCGGTGATACCAAACCTCAAACATCTATTTCAATGGAATCGGAATGTTTTTAATTATTTTGCAATAGTAATAACAACTTTTGCGTTAATTCTCCAAAGCATTTTGGCAGAGGTTGATGAAAATGTCTTCGATGAATACTAACGCTTCTTTTTAAAATTCAAACGGTTCTTGCCCAAGTCGATCGAGATAAAAACGACGTCTTTCTGCGGAGCGTATTAATTGCCATCATCTTGAATTGTGTTGTGGTCCAATAAAGCAATAATGATAGGATTACGCAAAAAAAAAACAGAGCGTTAAAAACATTAAAGCTGGTTCACCGCCTAATAATTACAGGACCGGTCCATCTTTTGGCAAGAATTTTTATTGCCTCCACTGGACAGAGTGAGGGGGTACACACAAAAAACACAGAACAGACACACTAACACAGTTTTTCCGAAACTAGTTTGCGCGCTGGTTGGGAAAAATTCCCACCAGTAGAATAGAAAGAAGAAGCCGTTGCCCCCGGGCCAGAAGAACAGACTAGGAAAATCTCCAGACGGCGTCTGTGGGGCGATTAGACTGGGTTTGCTAGCCAAAAATTAATTGGACCTGATACGTCTGGTCAGCAGGAAGACGAAACCATACGGGCGATGTGATCATAAAACGAGCATGTACAGTTAACTACCCGAAGAGCGTGGGGCAAATAGAACCAGGAATTACATTAACCTATATCCATTAGTGACCCCGTTTTTCGCGATCAAATTTGCCATGTGCCATGCGAGTACCCAAGGGCCTGACGCGCGCTCGGGAGCGATGCCAGATGGTATTCAGTAATTTTAGTCGTGACTATATCGACAGAAATTGGGAGAGCGTCATCGCGCTGGGGAACTCGGGTTATTGTTTTCCCCGGTACGATGACGGACGACTGAGAGATTTATTTAAATAAATACCGCACAAGAAGATAAAATCATTTCGATCTCTATGATTTTGTTTAAACTATCAGATGCACGATCAATCCCCGCAGCTATACGGACTATGTAGCCGTGACGACTAACTGTCCAGTTTATGATCGTCCATCATTTGGTTACGGATCTTATGCCCCGCCGCATGGTCCTCAGAATATGTAAAGGAAGCTGTTTAGGGTGGAGCAGACAGCGGCAGCCACCCGAAACAACGACCTCATAGCCAAGGATGAACATAAAGAAAAGATGATGCTAACGCCATGTACAATTAGCCCAGAACAGCGGACGATTTCTGTTCCACATCCAATTCGGCCTATCATCAAAAGGTTGGCCCTGAATCATGAGACGTTTCGAGAGTACTAATTTATTGTCCGTGCTTCATATTCAAATAGCTCATTACGCAGCAATGTGACCGCCAGAAGATGCCACCGCTGCTACTTAGCGCCTTCCTTTTTCCGGTGAAGCTCATTACGCAAACTAGCACCACTCGAAAGTACAGACTTTGGGGCGTATGCCGAGGTTGGCGGTTGGGTTTTCGGTTTGATTGGGAGTGACATTTGGTGGAGAATCGGAACAAAAAGTAACCAAAAATTGATGCTGCCCTCCCTCGGCATCCCTTGGCATGCTGCAGTGAGCACATCAGGGTCAACACCGTTGGGCGACGCGGTGATGATTCCGATTCGGTGGCACGCGCGCGCACACAAACCTCGCGCTCTTCTCCACGCCGCTCGCTAATTAGTTGAGAACTTACGGAAATGCCAACCCCTCCGGGCGCTTACACGGCACAAACAAGCATCGAAGGCATCGTAAACGCAGGCCGCCCCGGGTATTGTGTTGCGTTCATTGTCGTTCGCGGGGCAGAGAGCTTTCTTCTCGAGGTGGCGCCCCGTTCTTTAACTCGCCTGCTTGCCCACTTACACTTCCGCTGCTTGCTTCTTGCTACTTCAGTTTCTTCTTCTAATGAGCATATCCGCTCCCGGGACCGGAATCGATTTAAAATCGTATCCAGGTAAGCAAGAGCCGTACGTATGGATGCTCCGGTTTCCTTCCCGTTTGCCCAAGATGGAGAGCAAGCAGGAAACAGGGGGAAGCGGGAAAAGTTATGTGACGTTTCGTTTGGTGAAGGTCGTTACATCCGGAGGCAAGCGCCGCTCGTTGGGTGAGAGCATCTCTTCGGGTTTCGTTATTCGTTCCGACTTTGAAATTGGCACTCTTGGAGGAGGGTGGGGTTTTTCTTTGGCAAAACACATTCACCCACCAAATGGGATGAAGGAAACCCAAATGAAACGATCACTGGAGAGTAGGTCAAAAAATAGACGCCGTAGGCAGCTCCACCAGTGAGTTGCATTTTGCCCGGAAGGGGGAAAAATGGAAATAGAATTGGCAACACTCTTCCGGGAACGTATTCGCCTTCTACCGCTCAACTATCGTTTTACGACGTCAAAGAAAAACCACACTATCGGCCAAACGATAGGAAGTGTTGATGAAGCAAATTTACCCAGCTCCCAACCGGCAAACCTACTACGAACTACTGAGCTCTGAAGCCATCTTGATCTGTTAAACATCCATCCGATGGCGCTTACGGTCACACGCGAACCTGGCCTAATTCGGCAAGCCGACGTTACTGCGACGTAACTTCACCAAGTGCCATCGCAGTGCGTGACTCAACTACTTTCCTATCCCGGGCGACACGGAAAATGTACGCAAAATAACCTCACAACACAACGGGCGGTAACCTCATCAGTACACCGTGTTCCAGATATGATCGGCGCGGCCGCTTCGGTTCGGTCGCTGTAATTTGACAGTTTCCAGCTCCACATACCTACGGAGAAAGAGCAGAAGAGAAGGAGAAAATTAATACACACGCCGAGTTCTGGAGGTGAAATTATACGGTTGAATCTTAATGCGCGAGGAAAACATTCGCCGCAGACGACAGCGAGCAAAGTAGCGCGCGCATTAAATAACAATGCGATGTACCGCATTACCGCGATGTGCGACTGTTATGATACGATCGATGAGTGCATCAATGTTATGTCATAAAGACTACTTGAAATGAAGATGAAAAAAATGGCGGCAATGAAAACTGCTGGTAGGTCAGTGGAACACGTCCGATAACATTTGACACACGTGTATGAGAAAATTTAAGCTTTTGTTGAAAAAAAACAGACGACTTCCGAACCGGTACTTTTACAACAACAACAAAAAACAACGGATACACAGAAAATCGCAGGCGCTAAGGCGTAAGCATAAATTCTCCCGACTTTCTCATTGCACCCGATAGCAGCTTTTAAAAGAAAGTTTATGTGAAAACGTTTTACCATTAACGGCGGATAAGGCGAGAATTTATTTAATCTCTAAAAAAACACGCTTACCGAATGCAAATGAGTGTGGAGGAGCAACATTAGCGGTAGCAGTTGTTTGACACTTTTTACACCGGTAGCCCATCCGTGGTCATCGTGAGGTAGTTATTCAAACTGTAAACACACAAAATATGTGTACCGTTTTGTTCCTCGTGCCTTGTGGCCTTTGAACGGGACGACCTTTGCAATAAATTCGGTTAAATCTTTAAATGTTAAACCCAAAAGCAAACGATGAATCGACACAATTCACCGGATGATACCCGCGCATACGGGAGGATCTTCGATGACTTCGGTTGACCACTAATTCTCCAGTAACGAAAGCCGCTGAAATATGCACGCGGATTATTACAGTCGACATTCTCCAAACAACGCTGGCCTCAAGCAGAATGCGCATCACTAAAACACCCCCAATTACTGGCTAAAGATATTATTTGACCAGCTGTGTTCAATTTTAAAAACTATCTCAATCAATACCTCCACCAAATTACGGACACCTCAATAACGAGAGCTTCAGCAAACAAGGAAAAAGAAACACATCTCATACGTGCGCGTTGTTTGTTGCTCGATTCATTACTATTTTTGATTTTCATTTCATCTCCCACCCACTCGTAAGGAGGAGTGGTGGGGCGGCTGGGTCAGGTTGCGCAAAGAAACTGGAGCAAACTCTAACGAAATGTGCTGAATGTGCCCAACCCGATGCACATGGAACACATATCGGCGCCGCTTTATGCGGTAAAGAGAGTTCAGTCAGTGCCTTTCTTCCCATCCGCGGACATCGGCGAACATCTGCCGGTGATTCTGTACGGTTCATCCCACCAACTGCGCCCGAGTCTGCTCAGGGTGGGGGAGTGGAACGGGGCGTCCAAAACAAGTGACCCGCTTTCGTTTTGTGTGTTCCTGTTTCTGTATCTCTTTTTTTTTTCTACTAGTATGTTTTACTTTGCCCCGCTCCTTCTGGCGGCTCATTTTATATTTTCCCTCGGACGGCAAAGTAATCGAAAAAGGGTAACAACAACCCATTGGCACTCGGGCGAACCGAGCGAACAGTTCAATTTGCTTCAATTCACCTCGAGTAAAGTCAAACCACAGGCCGAGAGCGCAGTTTCCGCACCTACGTTCATCGTGCGCCATATCGAAAGGAAAGTGGGGAAAATGGACGATCTTTTTCTACCCGCGCTCCGAAGTCGGCGGCTCCGGGCGGCTCCGAAAACTCCATCAAATTGATTCGTAATCAATAGAAAACCCATTCCGAGACGCGAAGACGCGCACGCGCAGCACGCCGGCTGAAGGAAAATACATAATCCAAAGACGCGAGAGAGTTGGCACCAACCGAAAAGATGACGCTCATCCACTTACAAGACCCCTGCGCCTGCTGTTTGCTCGGCTATATTCAACCCAAGTTGCTAGCCGTAACAGTGGTGGAAGATGGAAGGAAGTGGGGTTTATTCTCCTCGAGAAAAAGGTGAGGTCCTAACGAACCCGCCGCCCGGCCATTCGGACGACATTGATTGAAGGTCGTTCGGTGGAAGAAGCGAACGAAGGCATCGCGCGGAAGGCTCTACAAATACGCGAGAAGTAAACACGACTACTACTACTACTGAGGATTCCTCCTGCTGGCGTGAAGGTATGACCCACCAGCAGCAGCAGTAACAGCAGCTGCCCATCTGTGGCCCAATTTCGGCATTGTTTCCCGCGTACTGATCATGACCTTATTTTCCCCCGTTCCATACCACGGGGCCACTAGAAAGGGCATGACTATGGTCATTTGGGGCTCACGACGGGACACTGTGCGCTTTGAGTGTCGGACGAGATTTTTGGATGCGCTTCAGCTACACAATCCAACATTGCCTGGGCACGGGATCTTCAACTAGCGAATCGATTCCAAAAAAGGAAAGCACGTGTTAATGGTGAAATGAAAAAGAAAACCCACTAGCTGCCCATGAGCTCACGGTACCCCGGGATCTAGTCTTGAGAGGTTCATAAATCTAGCCACGGAAGAGAGGTGGTATGGTTCAAAACAACGATGATTAGCAACGACCAGCACACGGGGAAAATAACCCGCAGTGCAGCTCTTCCTCGCAGTGGAACAAGACCACTATTAAAGGTGGATCCCAAAACAAACATACTAACCCCCAAACGACCACCGCATGGCAGTGTGGCGATGAATCTTCATCTTGATTCAACTGTTCCAGTTAGGGTCTTCTAACCAGCAACTCCAGACAACCGTCTACTCTCTTCTCCATGTGGGGGCATAGAATTCTAAACCTCAGAGTGCACTCATCCATGCAATTCCCCTTACATCCATGTTGTTTTTGAGGGAACCATGGGACTGCGGGAAAGAGCGACGCCACCAAGCGATACGAAGAAGCGATTTTACCGACGAAACTCCAACGAAACGAAGCGAAACGAAACAACAACAAAATCTGAGCCACCATTAAGCCACGAAACCCACGACCCCTCGGAGTGCAACGAGTTTGACTTGCTGGGAAACGAAAACGGATCCACCTTCTGGATAGCGCAAACCCGTGATCGTCTTCTTTTCGCCCGCTGGAAGAGCAAGCTGGCGACATATCTAGAGCTGTCGTCCGAGGGACCGGGCCGCTTATCTGATATCTCATTAGAACTTGGCCCCGAAATGTGCCACATAACGAGTGACGGCTTTCAGCAACGTTTTTTTCCAGAAAGACCCAGTAGGGTCGCATATCTGCACCTTCATGCGCTTGTAGCGCTCGCGAGGAAAGCCATAAAAATGGCAAGGCGAATGAATGAACAACTCCCATATCCACCCTGCCGGGTGAGATCAGAGACCCTAGGTTCACCAAAGTTCGTCCAAACATTACAAACTGACGTGGAATGGTGGATGGCATCTCTTCCTTACAGGTCGTACCCATCCAGACATTCCGTGCCTTGTGCCTGTTCCAGCGGATATGAAGAATTCCACTGCTGCAGAACGTTCGTTCTCACGCCTCGCCACGCCACGGTGACACACAGACATCTCCGCATTGCCGTTGCGATGTCGTTTAATGATGTACCTGTGCCATCGGAGACCATCGCTGAAACAAATAGACGTCAGCGGGTCGTCTCCGCTAGGACACACGCTGGTGGTAAATGTGTCGTTACCGGCCGTAAAGATGATACGCCGAGCTTCGAAGGCGTCGCACTCCACGGTATGGCCGATTGTCCGATGGGTCCATCGTTAATAGTTCACGCATCACACCGCGGATCGCGGCTAGTCCATTTCGTATCTAATCCAAGTTGAAATCAGCACATGAACAAGTTCCCGCGGTGAGAACCCGAGTGGAAGAAACGTATAAACAGCATAGAGCCTCTTCACACCATACGACTCCATTCGAGGAACTAGGCGGAAGCGCTATCTTAATCATCGAGTAACGAAGCCATCAGTGGCCGTCGACGAATGCGGCTCACGTCATCTGCTGACACTGCACGGAGTAGATTCGCGAGAACCTTTGCGGAATTGCAAACATCACACGTTGTACCTATCGTCCACTCCTTTTTATCTTGTTCCTTAGAGTTCATCAACGCTTCCCGCCCAAGGGATATGCTTAGAAAATTAATTGCAAATTTTACTACTATCAACGTCTTCGACGAAAAAGTGTGCTAGATTCCCATCACGCACTCACACTAGGCAAACATTTGTTTTGCGGAAATTCTCCAAAAAGTCTATCATAGTGTCAGTCTTTCGCTATTGAGCTAAATGTTTGTTCTCAATCTGAAGACAGTCTTAATTGGATATTCACTTGAGTTTCTGGTACCAGATGGTTGTCCAACGTACCCGTGATATCCTTCGCCTTCAAACTGACTCCGTCCAAGGGATCGCAGAGCAAAAAACTCCTTTGGCCAAGTAAAACGATTCACCGAAAACCGCAAACTGTAATAGACTAGTTAAAAAAAAGTGCGCTCTCAGCAACTTCAACCACCGGCCATTGCTGTTTTTTTTAACTGTCAGTGCCGGTAAACGATGAGTCACTGTGTCATGTTTCAGAGAGGGCTTTTGGAATTGCCACGGCATGGACACCTTACGACTCTCCGGTCAACAAAACCGATTCCATTCTACTTCAGCCCCAACAACCCACCCACTTCGGAACAGCCCGGATCTTTTTTTCAAATTTCATCGTTTTTTGTCTGAGAAATAATTTCAAAAGCACCTCGAACACGATCTGAAGGTCGTTCGAAAGCAGCTGTCACTGGAGGCCGGAACACTGGAACCGGTGGAAGTAGCCACCGTCAATGTTACGGTATGTACGAGTGAAGGAAATGAAACATGACTCCAAGACGCTGGCCGTCATCATCGTCATCGTCCAGCGTATGTTCGCCTTGTATTTAGCGGAACTTACAATGCAAAGCAACGACCGATGGACTACTTCAAAGAAAAACGAAGAAGCCAAGAGGTAGACTGGTTAAACTATTTGTCCGACTTCTTCACTTAGGAGGAGGTGTGGCAGTCGGTCGCCAGAATGTTCAACACTACTCTGACAGCTAAGCTCCACCTTAAATGAGCTGGGGACAGCAACAGGTGAATGGAAAAGTTATCCCACAAAATATTCGCGAGCTATGTTTCTTAGTCGGTTCCATTCGTTTGGATGCAGGAAGTAGAAGGTGAAAGAACTGGCAGATGTTGCCTGCCAGTGTTGTACACTAGCAATCGTTGTCGAAAGTTGTTGACAAAGTGACACCCACGTCAAACGCCGAAAAACAACGGCACCACATATGAAAAACGTGATTGGAATGGCCCCATGCGTCTTATTTATTTGTAATTTGCACTCAAGCAACCACAATCGGCCAAAAATGGTGAAATGAATAGCTAAGAGGTAAACACCGCGGATCAGTGTGCTTTAAACGTTTTTACCACGCCCAAAATATATTTAAATGTGCTGATGACTCGGCGGTCACCATCGTACCATAAGCGGAAACTATTTTGCAGTTCAACGACCACAAGCTTATTGAATCACACCGTTTCCTGTGGTTTAGTTCTTAAAGGTGTGGTTTTCGAAGAATTTATGTAAGCTAGTGGATAACACACGGAATATACAGAAATTCAAATAATTTTATTGGGTTTACACTCGTTTTGCTAATTTTTGCTCACAATTGACATTGTTTCTTCACTTTAGATAATTTTAAAATGTCCTACTAGTATATTTTGATAGTCATTCATTTGAGCAGTAAATGTTACCGCTGCTTACTGGACAAAACTCATCCTTTCATTTTCTCCAACTATGTTTATTTAGTCTCTATTGATACGATGTTTTGATTCCCGACGAAGAAAAGCTCAAATTGGACCAGCTACTTTCGCATGTCCATCACTCACTATCACTCAAAACAATGAGGAAAGTGCCGGGCTCGAAATCAATGAACGTCCGAACACCAAAACCCCGGCGATTTCCCACGCGACTTTTGTGCTCAATAAAAAGGGAAATACTTTCAACTCTCGTGACCACGTGTGGGCATCGATCTCGCTGTCGAGCAAAAGAGCAACCGACATCCTTCCCATCGGACATCGATCGTTGTTATTGAACAATCTGTCAGTCAGTCATAAACTCGTTCCCTAGGCGCCACATTGCTGACGTAATATTACATTGCATTTAAAAGAGGCCCCGATGGTCAACTGCTGGGGCTGCCCTAAGTGCCGGTAAAGCAATTGGGAATCGTTTGTTTCGTGTCTATTTTTAATTTAGTTTCCTTTTCTTTTCCTTCAACCTTACCCGACACCACACAACAGTGCGCGGTCGTTGTAAAACATAAGAAGGGCCTTCAATGAGCAACCAATCTTGGGTAGCCTATAGCACGTCTCCGGTGGTTACCCTGCGCCGATCGGTACACAAACCCTTTTTCATCGGTGCGCCTATAAGAGCCTCGAGGCGGCCCTTTACCGAAGCTTCGGGAGGTCGCGCCAGCGGTGAGCCACCTTTGCAAGAGAAACAATAAAACGTGTGCGGTGCTCACAATCGTGAGCAAAGCGCGGACGTCGATCGCCGCCATCCAAACGCATCTCCCCGCCGCCGTTGGACAATCTGTCAAACCGCACACGCCATTTGCCGTCAAAAAAAAAACGGAAACCGTACCACGACACCACTGACAGCCGTGGAAAGTGAAAATGAACGACGACGACGACAATGGACGCTGGCGTCTCGTTGTTGCTGTTTGTTGATGGTCCTGCTGTCTTTGATAAAAAGCAACCACGCTCGCCATAGCTACGCTCACCTTCCTTCCGTCTCCCCCATGGTGCGGGCATCATCTTGCCAGGAGGAGTAGCATGATTCATTAGTTTTGCCACAAACAAAAAGGCTTCGGTTCGCTCGGAGCCTTAAAGCTGCGCTCTGCCATTTAACCGTTGCATCCGTTTTTCCTCCGCAACTAAACCGCAGGGTGCAGCGGGATTGCTTCATCCACTGGAGAAGCTTGGATGCTTCACGCAAAAGATTTATGACGAGGTAAATTGTGGGTGAGCGACCGATTCTACCTGGATCTATTGTGTACCGTTGTGCATCACTCGAGTAAGGAATATTCAGATGTCAAAATCTGCTCGGATGCGACCTTGTAAGACAAACAAGCACAAAAAAATCAATTGCGATATTAAACTTGTTGTGGCAGATAGCTTTCGCCTTGAAATAAGCTACGGCTCTTAATCAAAGTTGAAACTCAACACCGTTAAGTCATTTTTCTATTGGCGAGAAAAACTAAATTTATAGCTATAAATAAGATCCGCCAAACAACAACAAACTGCACTTTAACCGTTCCGTAAGCCTTCGTTTAGTGGGCAACATTTATCATCCGTGGTCGCGTGAACGCGAAAAATAATACTATCAACTAACCGGTCGATTTTGCAAGCAAAAGTCGGTCGCGAAGTCAGTGAGTCAAGTCTAACGTCAAAAGCTGAACCAATTTCCTCAACCGGAACCTACCCCGAGCTCCCGAACTTCGAACGGGCCGGAGGCAGCCAACAGGAACCGAAACCGTCCGGGGAAACGGCTGCAATGTTGCGAATGTTGTGGCCCCCGAAAACTTATTTTTGCCATTTATTATGACCCCAAAGGAAGCCACAGCAAAAGCTAATTGGAACGTGTCCGGTAAAATATGGAGATGACACAGCCATCCGTCGGACGTTCCGTCGAACGGACAAGCCCCGCTGCTGGCGGAGGAGACCGGAACTGTGCCACCACCCTGTGCGCGCAGCAAACGGGTTGGATAAAAAGATTTGGTCGAGCTGAACGCGCGAACCTCTGGTTCTAGTACTGCTGTAGACGTCTTCTACAGATTAATTTCTTCTCTCGTTGGGAGCCCCAACTGCCGAGCCCGGAATACTGATACAACTCAAGCTCATCGGGCCGTAAACATAAACTGCTGATGAAACGTCTGTCTTCCAATTGCCTCACGTTCAAGAGCGCGCGCACCCCTGGTTGAGTTTGCTTTGAATGGCCAATAGCTTTACATCTTCTACCATTTCTTCTTCTAAGACCAGTCAACGCAATTCGTGCTGAACCGAGCCAGTTCAAATGTTTTCACCCATCGGTAAGGAGGCCTCTCGCAAGTGTGTACACAAAGAGATCCATAACTCAATTATTGAACGGTGCAGTAATGTGCGCGCCACCGTCCACAACGAGAGGCTCGCGGGCTCCACAGCACGGAGCTCTACGCGCGTAAGTAATTTAGATATAATTATTATTGATTATAATTATTACCATGTGAGGCTATTAAGTGCAAAATTCGCACCGCCAATTATTACCCACCCCGACGCTGAAGAGAAAAAAATAAGGCTGGCGTACTATTTCTAGAAGTCTGGCGTCGACGAGGACTCAACTCCACCGAGTACATATGCACAACCAGTGCTGATGGTGATGATGATGACGGTGATCAGGACACACCGCTTGACCCTGAGTGGTGGAAGTGCACGCACACCCGCAAACGAACCCGCGCACCGCTCGTCGGGGCGCCCAGACCGACAGGTTTATGATTTATTCAATCTGCATCTCCGACGGTCAACTGTTTCGCGCTGGCGTCAAGTCAAGCGCACACACATCGGGTGGCTTTACCAAATTAAATGTTTCACAAACAGCCACGGAAGGTGCAGTAGCTGCCCGGAGCAACGACGGACGAGGGCAAGAGGCACACAGAACCAACAGACGTTTCGACGTGTGCGGAGCGAGCTCGTGGAGTCGCCGCCTGCTGTCGACAAAACTGCCGTAACCTTCTGCTCACGTTCTGGCCATAGAGCCACGGTCTCTCCCATCGGATTCGGACCGTTTCGCGGCAAGGGAGCCGGCGCGTAGTGATTATAGTACGTGCGTCGGTGCGATTAATTTCTACGTACACAAAAACCCTCTATACGCTTACCCGAGAGCCTAACCCGTCCCGAACATTCTTCAGCTCGCCTGATGTATGGATGTATGCATGGGGGAACTCATGTGCCATTGCAGTGACATGCCCGAAAGCTGAAGACATACACACCACGCTGTACATTCCAATGGACAGTAGCTGCCCGCTAGGACGCCCGACGACCACATCTCGTCTAGAGTCTAGTCCTATCTTCTAATACCGCAAAAGGCCTCACCCCTCAGTATCTCACGAAGCAGCTTCCCTTCCGAGGGGAGAACCGCGCGGTAGCTAAATCATGACGCCATGCATCGTTTAGCTCGACGGCTGCGATAGGATTCTACGACCACGGCAAGCATAGAAACCTCGGAACGGGTTTCTGTGCTGTGGTTTCAGTGATTCTCTCTTTCTCTCTGTGTTGCCTGCGGCTCTCTAACAGTTTAGCTGATAATCTAATTTATTACGTTTCAGTATTGGATTGGAAAGGGGAGACTAACAGAGTGCGCACCGCCCAGTGGTATGACGTACCGCCACGTCAGGGTAATATGAATGCGATTGCGACGCATGTCCATATCAAAACCACCGTCTCACCTGAAAGCACGTGGAGACCCATATGGTTGCGACGACAGGAACGATGGTGAATGTTTACATCTTCAGCCTGTCTCATGTATCTGTACACTCTGTCGTAACAGCAATGCAGTCTAGCACGTAGTGCATCACTTTCTCGAACCATACCGGACTGCAGACCTCATTTTCCAAACTTAGATACCATTCTCAAGAGACCTTTTGATAACCGGCAACGAGAAAGCGGGAAAGCTCAAGTCCAACAGACTTCAACAAATGTCTCCTTAATTCTCACTTGATTTCTTACCTCAGAAATATTCATATAAATGTTGCTCTGACTACCTCACCGATGAAAAGAAATCATATGCCTGTCTATGGCGTATTCTCAAGGGTGCCCTATCATTGGAATTGTAGCGACGTGAGCAAATGTCAGTTAGAAACTGGAGATGGAATTATGTTACCCACGGGGAATCTAAGAAATAAATTTCTTCTCACTATTTCTTAATAATTCCCCTCGTCAAAAAACAACTGACAACTTTACCAAAGAAAGAAAAGCTCGCTTCTGAAGCATTGGCATAAGTAGCAAACACAAAATTGGTATGCACAACACATTCCCCTCTCAACTGCACTCACAATTTATATGCATTTTATGAGATCAAAAAAAGGTACACAGCAAGTATGTGAGCCGAAACAAACTTTCAAAACGCGGCCAGTAATCGAAAATACGATCAAGTATCTCGACACCGTAAAATAATAAAAAAACGAAAAGCATTGGCTTCAAGCACGTAATGTCTTTATTTTCTGCACAAATATGCATAAGCATACTCTGGGATTTGGGGCAGCGAGCGGAAAAATGACACCGTGGTGTGGAATTTGAACTTAAAACCCGAAGAATAAACAATCGTTTTGCACATTCCTTACCCGGCCCCGTTGCAGAACCTTGGATCAGAGGATCACCATATGGTTCATGTTTCATACTTTAAAAACACGGTTGCTGCTTCCTTTAAACCTGTTTTGCTAACTTGTTCCGGCGACGACCTCCTTATGCCTTTTTCCGGCCTTCTACGGTCAGATCTTTTACCAACAGCCCGAGTCAATGTACGAATGCACTACGCGATACGAAACCGCTGCACCAAGCGCAAGGATGATGTAATTCACTGTCAAACTGGAGCACCTTAAGCGTATTGTTTATAGGGTCCACAGGGAGAAGGCTGTGGTGGTGGTGGATATCGACCCGATAAAAACAATCCGATCTCAAGAATGCGACCCAACGCGTTCGAACAGAGATCTCGTACCGATCTCGGTTCGCTCGTTTTCGCATGTTTATCTACCATTTCCTTCTTCGGAAGGAGTTTGTGGCGTAGGTGTGTTCTGGAGAAGGACCACGCAGAATGTAAGCAACACAACACACACACACACACGCTGCATACACGCTCGAATCCTTCCCTTTTTGCCATGAAACAGTTCCCCGCCATTCGCAGATCCTCCGACGCAGCTGGGTTGATGCTGGTTAACGGTGACAGATAAACTGTTATTCTGTCCCAGCATGGGGTAGCACAGCAGCGACCGCAGAACCTCTGCCACCAACTGTGCTGTTTTGGGTTCGCTGCTGGTTCTGTACCACCACTTAAACCCGTTGCCATAATCTAAACAAATTGCAACCCGTATCGCGCAGTTTGGAAGAGGGCGAGAACACTCTGCTCTGGAGCCTTTCCAAAGCGAGCGAAAAAAGCCGCTTAAGGATTACCCACTGCGAGAACTGTCTTTCGGAATGATTAACTGAAGCACTCCACCAGCGGTCTATTGTTTTGTTCTTAGCTCTAGCAGAATGTCTTCTGGCTACTCACGTTTAATATTTTCGAAAAATAACATCCAGAAGACAGAGGGATTATTATTCTGCTCGCTAATGAAATTCATTCATTTTTCTTCGATTTTTCTTTCTACGAAAGTAAAATAATATAAAACATACAAAAGATTGTCTGCTAAAAGCTGTGCTTCTCGCTTTCCGACATCGATCAAACATTCTGCAGCTTTTCCCGAACAAGCAGATGATCTGTCTCAATCGAATGTGTGTGGTCGAAAGTTGATTGTTAACTCGAATGCTTACTTGTAGATAATTTTACCGGTTGCTAGAGACCAAACACACAATATCCAATATTCGCTCAGGTGACGGCAAAGCAGCCTGAAACCGACAATCATTTGATATCCGATTAAAGCTTAGCTACGGATCTTTTTCTCACAACCAACTATAAAGGAAACATGTTAAATGCTGATAGCTAAGAAGCTAAGAAGTTTATTGTTTTAATAGCGTATTAGAACGCATACATGTTTTTTCATTCCCCATGTTAAAGAAGTATGTGTTTGTATATTTTATTTTTATCAAAGTCTCATCTTCTCTGTCCCGCTTTCTGTATTCTACTTTAGAGAACTTTGGAGAAGTTTGTCGTTAAACCGGCTCAGCTACTTATACCTAAGAGAAATTTAAGCCAATGGTAGCCAGCGACGCCACAAAATTTGCACCTTGTCAGCTTTTACAACAACTTTAGATATCTATGCCATGTCCTTCCCAGGATCTATCTATTATATATTTCTTTAGAATTCTTATTTCCGAAGCCGCACATCAATTCTCCTTAAACCAACATATTGGGTTGATAACGTTAGTAGCACAAATTATAGGTAAAATGATATTAGGAGTGTCAAGTACGACAACACACAAGAAGATGAATGTGATAAATGCGACAGGAGACAATTCTGGAGGCAGACTTGTTAGCCAGTTCTTCTGATAAACGTAAACTTCATACCTTCAGTGAATCGCATGAGAATCTCGAAGGTCTCAGTCCCAGGAGTACCAGCACAACCGAAGGGGTACATAAACTTGCTAGAGTGGACAGTTGGAACAAGAACCAGCAGCGCATTCCAAAGGGTCCATTCGACGCCGGACAACGTATAGCTCGGCAGAAGTCAGGAGTTCTCCCGTTGGCCCGTTAACAAGCATCGCGCACTGCACGTTGATAATGCCGGTGTCGACTTGCATTGCGACGAGGACGGCATCGACGACGACGACGACGACGATGATGATGATGACGACGACAACTAGACGCGCGTCTTCTTTGTTGCTGGCTGACCACAAGATTGCGACGGTGACAACGACATCGAGGCGGTGTCGAACTCGACAACTAACATCGTGTCCAACGTCACCGCACCGATGGCAGCAGCAACGTTCGAACTGCCCACAGGGATTCGAGCTCGAACTCGGCAGAAGCCATCCTAGGGGACATGTCCTCTCTGCCTACCAGACTTTCCCGCTCGAGAACAACAACTCCGGCGGGGCAACCTAGAACGCTCCGCAACCCGGGGAAGGATGGATAGAAGCGAATGCGAGATGAAGGCTCACGTTTGTCGCGCTGCCAGACGCCTGCGAATTATTGTTGCCATTATTTCTCTCTAGAAGCGTCCCTGTCCAGAGGCTGCGCGCGGTGTGGTGAACGGTGTGGTTTGCGACGTTCGCTTCGGTCCTCGCCACGTACGATTCCGCCCATCCATCCCAGCTCCGATCGGTACCTCCCAGCACTTCTTGTGGGCATTCTTTCTTGTCCGCTTTCTTGGATCGTCGCTTTCGCATTTCGTCTTATCGTTCGCAACCTCCGCAGAACCTACTGCGCACTTCCCTTCCCCCACGGAGCGACCAGATGGACAGACCGAGAGATCGACAACAAGGCTTCGATTCTTCTTCGTTTTCCTCCCAAGAGGCGGAGAGTCCCCGAGCCACACACATACACACACACACACACATATATATATGAACTCCATGCAAGACCCGTTCTACACCCTGGGCTTACTATGTGGGCAACATAAAATATTGATCTTTGATGTTGTAGCTATTCATCCGAGCTAGCATGTAGCCGGGAGAGAGACTAGTCGCGCCTTTCCCTATCACCAACCCCCTACCTCCACTGCCACTCTTCCTCCAACTCAATCGCATCCGCTTCCCCGATTAGGTTTTGCCCTCGGGTTTTTCAATCGCTCTCTCTCATCTATACATATATTTATGATAGCTTGTAGCCATGTTTGCAGAACTAGACAATGGCGCACAGGCTGCTCCATGCTTTTTCCAAAGGGGAAGGAAGGGAATGGGGAGTCATCCAAGATCTTCCTGCCTTCACCACGGTCCGTTACGTCAAGCAACGAGCTTGTACGCTCCTTCCCTATGCCCTAAAGATCGCTTGGCAGGATCCTCCCTCATTCCTTCTCATCCTGCGCGTCTCGTATGGGTACGAATTGCATTCGTGAAGCTTCACGGTCGAAATGAGGCATTGGATGGTTGGTTTGGTGTCGTGGCTGCGATGCCGGTGACTTCGTGTCATCGTTTCAAGGCTCGATTTGGTGGTCCGTTTTGCTTCCCCCTTCGTTACATAATTTACCATTCCAACTCCAACCGCATTAACGTCAATTCAACCTTTCTTCAGGGTCACCCTGGCAGAGTTCCGTTCGATTAGCGAAATATGTATTCTCCACCCGGGTGGCGAAAATAGGACAACCCTTCGACTTGTTCTCCCAAACCCCTAACCGTTCGAGCACCGTAGAGGAAAGCGAGGATGGAGAGGGTGCTGATGTTAATGTTGAGCCACGAATATGCCAATTACAAATGCGAACACACGATTGAGGCTGTGCGATAAATCGGGCATACATAAATGCACGATAAAATCTACCACCGCTAACACATCCAATGAAATTCGAAACTCAACCTCAACCTGGCCTTTTCGGTTTCGAACCGGTGAGTGTGCTTGTTCTACTTGAGAAACTATACCAAACAGATTCACAATCGAATCAGACGCTGCCCCCCTCCCCCTCCGCCCTCGGAGGTGATGTAATTGAAATACAAAAATTATCCCAATCCCACACACACCGGATAGCGAAAGCGTTAAACCCGAAACACCCCGATACCGCGGCGAGAGATTAAGCAATCAAACATTTCCTGGTAACCTATTTCGTCGTGCCGGCAACACGCACAGCAGGTACGCAACCCATCCCAGGGGCGGTATGGGAGTTGGGTGCACCTGATGGGTGAGTCGAGACGGAACGGAAGGGGGGTCCGAAATAATTGGATTAAAACGTAATTCGCTGCTGCTTCCGGTGGTGGCTGATCCGGCGCCAGTGTTATGACCGGATTTCGAGAATGAAGCAATCGGATGTGTCTAGTTTTTGTCTAGAGCCGTGGTGAATTGTTGAAGATATACTTGATGGGCCAATGGGAGCGCCGGCGTTGGTCATGGAAACTTTTTCAAGAGCGTTAATCACAGAAGAAGAGAATTCCTCCTATGTTTGTGTTTCTGGTATTAGATTTTATCGATTACGAAAGGATGTTAACACGCATGATTGCTAAACCCATTTGGTACCTAGATTTCCTATCTGATTCCCAGCAGATATTACGGAGTTAATTTTCGAGCTCAAACCCAGAATTTCCGACAACCATAACTCCCGGTATTCCAAATCATAATTCAGAAACTCGCATCGAAACTAAAACCGCACCCTCCGTTGACGACAGGCCAGTGTCTTTCCATTTCAACAAGGAACCATCGAAAACACAAAAGTGGGTCTCGCAGCGATACCTCCGAAAACAACAATAAGTTCGATCTACAGTTAGGCCGCGTTTTGGGGCTGTGCGAGTAATGATAGGGAACCGGCGCAACAAGCTCGTTCACTCGTTTTCCAACCGTCGATTGGCGACCGTTGCCGCGACGTCGAGGTCACGGGAAATTAACAAAAAAAAAATAACACCACCCTAACCTCAAAGCCCCCCCTCTAATCAGACCACACTGAAACGAACGAAACGGCGGAACCGACACCTCCAACTCCTGCCATTCGGCCACTAATGCTCTCCCTCACCCTTCGGTCTAACACGCCTCATTCGCAACACGCCTCCCGGTTCACCTTTAGAGTTGACCGGTCTCCCGTCAATCCGTCAATCCGACGTAGCCACATTGGCAGAAATGGGAATGGCCGGTCCATGGGATAGAGGAAGTCAGAGCGGGACCGGCTTTCAGTGCAAGGTCCCATCTGATAACATCCCCCCATAGTATGAGCCAAAGCTCGCGAAGTTGGGGAGTAAAGAACTCCCGCTAGGAGGATGAAAATCCAGGGGATAGCTAAACGCTATGCATGAGAGTAAAATGGGAGCGAGTGATGAATTGATATGCAGAGAGGTTCCTAGCAGTTGGAAACCGTACTAAACGAAAACAGTTCATCCAAGTCCCGAAGAAGAAAGGTACCCGAGTTACCTAGGAATCTTCCTGGTCTCTCTGGCAAACATCGCCACTAACGCGTTCCCGCCCTCGTTTGAGTATCCGAGAACTGAAGCTGTTATCGATGCAAACCCGAAGGAACGGTCTATCGACTCTGGCTCTGTGTCGGAGAATAGTGAGGTCCTCCCGTGCTCAGAAGATCATTTCTCTAGCCGAAGCATGTAAGAACCTTCAGAGTGCAGATGACAGGCACAATTGCGGAGACGTTGGGGACGGAGAAGATGATGATGATGGTTGGTGGTAGAAATCGAGATGAAATCCGAGCGATGAGATTAAGAAATGAGATTAAGATAAAGGTCAAACCCTTTCGGAAAAGGATCGTGGCAGGTGGCAGGCAGGCACATGGGGCACCCGCCGCGCGATAGATGACGATGATGGAACAGACACACACAAACAAAAGTAGGTTTCTACTCTGAGATCCCTCTTTCCCTTTGGTGGAGATTGTTTTTGTTTTTCTCCTCCCCTATTTTCCAGTTCCAGGCCATTTTTCGTTGCGGTAAAGAATTTATCGGACTGGGAATGCTTGGTATCGAACAGGGAAAAGACTGAGGAAACACACACAGGCACACATAGGTACATATGAGCCCCTGGATTTGAAAGAATCAACCGGAGGCACTGTGCTCAAAGTAGATCGTACCCACACGACTGACGGCTGCCTTAAAGATCGATAGCGATGGGGAGCGGAAAGCAACATCGAGCTCCCGGTTGGTTGTCGGTGCTGCTTCACCATCAGTCCTCGTGGATGCAGACCTCACCACCGATCGATCGTACAGGTGCGATCCTCTGAAGACAGATAGGCTCTAGGAGGAAGAGACTACAAATAAACCTCAACACACATCTGATCCCAGGCCGAGGCCACCGACACCGGGGGCAACCCCAAACGCGAAACCATGTACACCAGGCTAGAATCTCTCCTACACGCGCGGGCCACCCTTTCCCTGCTGCACCGCATTCCCACTCATGTCGGACAGCTTGCGGTTGGCGGTTGTTAATCACTTCATTTACCATTCTACCGAGGGGGTTCAGGTCGAGCACGGTCGGGGTGGAAGGCAGGAAATGCCACATCGAAACCGAAATGAAAACATACACCCATGCAGCAATCAGTGGAGCGTGATCGATTCATCCGTATCCCCTACCTTGCGATCCCAAGCCAGCTGCAGCGATAGCCGGCGACTGAGAGTGCAGCCGGTGTCTTGGCAAAAGTTCAGGGGCATCCCCGGGAAAGGGCTTCTGCTCCAGTGCACATTTCCACACAACCTTGCCACGCTCTCCACGGTGATCCTTGCCATCGAAAGGGCGGAGAGGGGGGAAGAGAGAGAGAGAGAGAGATCACAAACCAAAGATATACCTGCGAAGACGGCCGGGACCTGCCAGCTTTAATAGATTCATCCTGCACCCAATCGGACACGGTACCGGTTGCGGAAGGAGGGGGGAGCAAAGGGCCAAAGAACAAGAGCCCAGCGGTTCATCAGATTGCCTCTATCCTCGCGTCCATCGGATATAAAATGGCTACGAAAGCAAAACAAAAACTTAAACCTAATCTTACCTCAGCACAAACATCATCTGATGGCCAAGGTTGCCAGTTTTTCTCAGCACCCTGCCCCGAGGACGATTAATTCCTTCCCCGGAGTTCGTTTTGGAGTTGGCAAGATGTACTGGCGGACGCAAAGGCGAATTATTGCAGTTTTACTTCGGGCCATTATCACTTCACTCCCGATCTCTGGACTACGCCATCGTTTTCCTACCTTTTCCAACGCAAGGATCTAGAACTATACATCATCTTATCTTACAGAGGGCACATACCAACCGCTTTCTCGCAACGAATTTCAAATTGAATTAAAAATTCCCAACTCTAGGTCTCTATTCGACGCGATCTATTCTACGCCTCGAACTAAGACGGTTCGGGAAACTGGATTTTTTCAATTTCTAGCAAGTCATTCCGAAAAAAAACAACTTGTCGAGAAACTGAATCTCAATGCAACCGAGTAAGACCCATTAGAACCAAACGAAGTACACACACACACAGACATACACACGGTCGCCGGTGTGGGGTATCTTCTGAGCATGAGCTGGCAGAATTCTGAGATGAGGACCGAACGCGAACATGCCAAGAACTTCACCTCCGGTCAGGAGTGCAGGAGTCGTTCCTATAATTTTCTTAATAAAGTTTTTCTCACATTTACTTTCCGGATGCCAACCGATGGAGAGCCGTAGAAAATCGAAAGGATTGAAGCGTGAGAACTCTCCCCGATGAAGCCCGGAGGTAATGGCAGCCATTAAGCGAATGATTAGTGAATTTATGCAGTCAAAAATTTTCGAAGTCATATTTGACATGGAAAACATTGTTTGCAAAGTGCATACTCTAGGTGAGGAAAAATAATGGAAAGAGTCGAACCAGGGTCAGGAGAGAAAACGGAAAATACTGTTACTGAGTAATCCACCTCCGATGCTGCGTTCTTTGCCTAAGAACTAATGTACCGTTCGGTGCCTTGTTTTCCTTTGCCAGAAATCGATGCTCGTTTCGTTGGTTTACGACGCAAACCGACGACCCCGATGGGCATTTTGAACTAATCCATTCCGCCGTGTCCAGCAAAGCCCGGGCATTCAATATTGTAACCGGTTGGTTGCGACGTCGGATCAAAATCTTGACAAATGCCGCGGCAAGCAGAGCAAACTCGCAGCAAACACGAAAGTATATAGCAACAAGTCAGCAGAAAAAGTGCCTCCCTAATAAGACGCCTTTTTCTAATCTCTCCGTGCTTTCGTGGCGAAAAAAACAAAAAAAGCGAAACCAGAGCGAACCTTTCTGCCAACAACGGTAGGGCTGCAACATCGCGAGCCCACGAACAGGAGAGAAAAAAAAAACATAAACGCTGGTGCGCCCAAGTGCCGGGGAGCGCTTCCGATCGGCCCAAAAACTAACCCAAGGCACTCCGAAAACCGACTCCAGCATCGAACGACTACAACGCTGGGCGACACAGCGACGAACCCGATCGCCACTCGACCGCGGCAGGGGGCCGCAGTCGGTGCCGGGTGAGGGCAGGATAGGCGGGAGCGGGAAGGGAAGGAGTTCATTGACTCGCACATTCGCCATTTGCCATTCGCCATTCTTCGCCAAACCCGCCGAAGTTCTCTCGCCGCTGCACGAATTATTATCCCCTTCGCTTTGCACCGGAGGTTTCCAGTTTTTGCTTTCAAGTCCAAGGGAAAACACACGGCATGCAGCGTGAGATGCGCGGCGGCGGCCGTAGAACGGCCGACCAGCACGAACCACGGGCCGAGTGGAGAGAACGTTTAGCGGCCCATCCGGATGGGGGCCTACATCATCTCATCTCCCACCGCCCTGCCACCGCCTGGACCCGCGGCGTTCACTCGCGCTCGCGAGTCGCTCGAAAAAGGACTGTAACACAGCTAACACACAAAACAAAAAAATAACACAGGGAAATAAAACAGCGCCTTCGATGGCTGCCTGTGTTTGTGAACTTGTTTTCGTTTCTCGATCACTTTCGACGACGACGAGCAGGGAAGCGAGCAAAACGGTGACGGGCAAGAAGATGAAGAAGAAAGCGGGCGATTAAAGATGACCCCTTGATAACCACGCGGGACAAACATTTAATACATATAAAATTGAACGAAGGAAATAAAATAACGGAACAGAATGGAAAATATTACAAACGGCGAAAGATTGGGCAAACGGCCGAGGAGAAGAAGCTTTTGGCGACAATCAAAGCACGCGAAGACCCTCGGCACTTATGTGCACACGTACTGAGAGGAATGTTTTAATACGCTGCCCAGCATAAATGCATCTGCAGCAGCTGGTAATCAGTGCCGGCACAGCACAACCAAAAGAGAAATGCAAGTAAATATTTTAAGCCCAAAAAACTAACCATTCTGGATTGAATGTAAAAAGCGTAACAAGACACTTATTATCGTTATTTGAAAACCAACCCGGTGAATGTGTCATTTTGGGTTTTAATTCTTTTCATTTGTTTTAAGGTTAAACTTTATAACGCAATTTGCAGACAAGTCAAAAATGTATAATTAATGTTTGTGGTAATTAAACAATACCGAGCCTCAAACATCTTCTCGTCTCGTTATACAAGAAATACTATAGTATAACGCACGATTTTTTTGAAACGTGTTAACTCCTATGTTTTCACCAACATTTTGATTCACATGATACTCCACCTATCTTGGCTACTCCTGTTTCATTAATATTTTCTCGCCAATATTCGAAGGTTATCGCGATAATTCATTGATTTCGCCTGCTGGCCATTGATATTATCAAATGAAAAAATACTTCCTCCCATTGGCTCGAAATTCTCACACAATCGGGAATCTGATCTCGAAACAGACAGTTGGATTATACTGCAAAACCGATAACTTTATAAATGAGTTCCTTTGAAATATTCAAATTTTACGGCAACCCTCATCAGCAATCCTAGCCGTGGACCATAACAATCCATTACATCTAGGTTCAGCAATTAAGGATTCGAGCCTCTTTCGGGATCTCCCGAGCCAGAACTCAGCCTCAGGCTTGGCTGCTCTGTGCATCAATGAGCATTAGTATTTCCATTTTGAGCCCAAAATAAATGATTCGCAATCCAAAAATGGGAGCCTCGCGGCTTCTTGGCCGTCGGTTATGCCATTCTTACCACCCTGCCCGTACCACAAGCGCAGAGCAGATTCTCGGCAGACCGGCGACAACGACGGCGACAAACCGGTTCCCCATCTGACCGGATGACGCTCTGACAGTGCGCGCGCTGGTTGAAGCGTAAGAATTGCGGCCGGTTTTGTCGCAGCAGCAGAACCGAAACGCTCACCTGGGCCCGGCCCGGCAAGGTTCGTGAAGCAAATTTCATTTCTTCAGAGATGCTTGCTCCTATAACAACCGCGGATTTAGCTCTTTTTACCTGCCATCCATTTTTTTTTTTTTTGTTACTCGTCCCTCGTGAGCTAATTTATTCAGCAGGCTGGTGAAAAAACTATCAAACCCCCTCTACTATCTAATGCTAATTGATTGCTAGATTAAACGGTTCGTTGTAAAGGGGTGAGGAGCGGGGGAGGGGAGCAGGGATCAGGCTAGGACCCGGTGAGTGGCGTCGCTATCGCTCCTAGTCAATATCTAGATTACTTTTCCTACGGACACCATTTAGGAGCCATTATTCTTTCGGAACCAACCAGCGGAACTTTGTGTTGCTGTAGATCGAAAATCTTTCCAACAACTTTTCGATAGGTACTCGTAGTATATGTGTATGTAGCGTGAGTACACTGCCTCCCATGGGTACTAATCTGCATACTGCACGCTTCTCGTATCGCAAAGGATCAGAAAAGGGGAAAGAATGGCGACACGTTCAATGGTTTTAGATCTGGTTTACCTTCGAATTGATTTATCGATACGGTTTCTGCTCCACCTCTGCGGGTACCAACGTAAGTTTCGATTCGATCTCCAAAGGTAGGTACGCTCGACACCATCGTGCAACATTTCTTTGCGTTATGTTTGAGCAGTTTTCCCCTCGCACACATAAATCATCAACATGTCCGCGATGCGAAGTACACATCAAGTTGATGATCGAAAATGATAGCTTGAGCATGCGACTTTACCAATAAGAGAATTATGGTGGAAAATGTTGGTATCGATCTTTTCGGAGAAGTCTACAAGGACAGTTTAGAGGGTACACTTTTCATTGCAAAATTAAAATGTTAGCCAGTATAGTAGCTGATTTTTTTTATATTTCTCCTTGAACGTACATCATCGCGTGCAAAAAGGTACTTTCCGTATATGTAGATATTAAACGTTATACACTGCGTTCCAAAATGAGAACCTCACTTAGTTTTTTTTCAATCTTGTCCTAATGTAAATGTTCGCAAGGAATAATAAATAACAGAAACATATTTCAAAAGACCAAAATTTAAAAAAACTTAAGTGTCCAAAAATGATACTCACTTAAAAAAACATTCAAATTCAACAAAACCAACCACTTCGAAATTACGCAATCAGTTGGTAACAGTAATTTATTGTTGTTATTTCCTAAATTTGTCAGTTAATTTGAATTTGGACCGTAGAAAATAAAAATAAACGTGAATGCGCATCTGCACTTCGAGCAATCACCTGGAGCATCTCAACAATCAAAAGCTCATTTTCAAGCAAGATAATGCCACCTTGCACGCACACAAGACAACAAGAATTTACCTAGCATGATCAAATCGATCGGGTATCAAACAAATGTCTTGGCAAGCCATTTTCGCAGATCTTAATCCAACAGAAAATGTGTGGGGATATGATAGAATGTTAGTTAGAGAAATTTATGAAGATAGGAAACAGTACGATACCATATAGGAGCTTGAACTTACTAATGCTTGGGGTTCCATATCAGTAAATACGTAGAAAAAATGATCGTACAATATACAATCACGAATTATCTAAGAAATTAATCCTAATGGAGGAACCTACTGATTACTACATCACTTCATTTACATTCATTTTTGCTATTTTCGTTTGTTATTTTATCAAATCCCCAAGTGAGACTATCATTTTGGGACAACATACTTTTCAGTTTCTTGATGCCAAAGGATCGTTTTCACCTAATAAAAAGTACTCATTGCACACTCAAAAATAGTTGTGTATTTTTTTTAAATCCTATGTTTCATATAAGCTCTGCATAGAAAAAACTAAGTAAGGTTATCGTTTTGGAACGCAGTGTACCTAATGGAAGTTTGTCATCGCTTCAATAAATCACCTTTCTCACGCTAAGCTGTCACTCGAGCGGATAGTCCTGAATATCACCTGAAGCTTTAAAACACTGATCGTACGGTATGACACCGCCGTGGCCTAGTGTCCTGTGCTGCACCTCACCAATTCATCGGAGAACTACCAAACCGGAAAACTCCTGAACTGCCACTTACCACCTTTTTTTTTTGGAGAAGGGAAGCAGCCAACATAAACCATCGTGTAGGCGGCAAGCAAGTAGCCAGCACTAGCCGTCGATTGTTCCGTCGATCGGGGCCTGTACCTTAAGTGCCTGCCCGGAGATTAAATGTAAACGGCCATCAGGAGGCTCACACACAAAAACCAGTCCCGTTATGCTGACAGCGCCGGAGAGCGTTATCGGCGTTACTCTCGCTTAAGCTTTAAGCGCTCGTGCGCGGGCCAGCGCGATTAGCGCAAACGGCCCCTTCGGGGTCCACAAAAGCGCGTTAAAAGGTCCTTTTACAAAGTGTTGTCCACCGTTCGGGCCCCATGCGGGCTGACGTCAGTCTGCGCTGAGGGGTTGGAAAGATACGAGAAATTCCGTAACCCCGGCCGAACCGAAACTTCCACGGATTCGTGCGCTCAGTCCTGCCGGATTAGTACGGACCAACCGGTTTCTGCCGCCAGCTGGCGGAGATTGGAGGAACTCCTGAGTTGTCCAACATTCCGGACACAAAACGTCCCTCACTTGCGATACCCGAAAGGATTGCGTGACGAGCGTAGATCTTCAGCGTAACCTTTCTCCAGTGGAGCGTTTCCGCATTTGCGGCACAAAGGTAAAAGCAAAATGTTCCCGACGGAAATCGTCTTAAACTGAAGTTCCTCAGTCTGCGAAGTCGGGGCGTATCCTATGTGTAACAATGTTTGTCTTGCATACATCTTCCTACGGTCATCTTGACCCTTCCATTAGTAAGAATGTAAAATTCACCACCTCAAGAGTAACGCGCTCTAGAGATCAATAACCCCAACCTCCACTATCTTTCGCGACAACACCACACCCGGTGAATCCATTTCGTAAATGTTCTTTCAATGTTTCACCTGATGCCTATCACTCCCGGACCGGTCAACTGCGGCCCCCCCAGATCAGATAAAGTGCAATCATTCTCCCGCCTCGCAATCGGCCTCGAAGGCGTAGGGAAAATAAAGAGCGCATTCCATCGATTTGCATCGCAGCCCACACGGGAATGTCCGCGGGAGGTTTCTAGTTGGAGGCAATCCAACTCCGCGTGATCCTTCCGATCGACGGCCGTATGTCCGCGCGCGATCGGATAAGATTAGGTGAGCTATTTTTACACACCTGCGCCGTCACACTGCTGATCGTGACAGTATTATCGGCTGCTGTAGCCGGTTTTGCCCTGAAAGCATTCCTCGACCAGTGCTGGGCAAAAAGGTGCCAGGTACTCCGCACGCCGGTTATCCGAAACATACGGTGGAGATTATTAACCTTTAGATGACGGCAGCCTACGATAGGAAGAAATCCCAGACGTCGACACGAGGACAGAAGATACATCAACGGAGATACTGATCCTCCATCCAAGATTCTGACTCTATTTTAAACTGAAACTAGATCTTGTCTAACTCTCCTGTATCGAGAAGACTTCAGATCTTCATAAAACGCCCAACACGCACAATAAAGTGACGGATTACCTCTCCGAGACTTTAACATCGACGTTTTCGTACCCCCGAGCCGATTGAGTTCCGAGACGCTAGAGACACCTTCAATGCCAGATGAAACACCATCCGACAGTCGCGACGGTCGAGCGGATGTGCGCATTTAAATGAATTCAGTGTCGAAACACACTGCTCACCAGCTATATCGGTGAAATCAAACCCTCCCCGACGCCGGAAATGTAACATTTGTCGCGTTAGGATATATGTTTGTCAGCCTTGAGGAGCTCTTTAGCAAGTCTGTGAATATTTATCCGCTGATAGCCAGGAAAGTCGTTACCATTTACCAGTCTTTTGAGGGTCGAGTTAGTAGATCTTGGGGAACCATGGGGAATGTCTGAATTCCGCAAGCAAAACTGTTATTTGAATGTCTACAAATTCGTCCCTACCAGATCCTTTAGGAGGCGCATCCATGGACACCGTTATTTATCGTCCGAAAGGAACATAACCTACCTTTAGTGCTGCATCCGGATATGGTCGTCGGTGATAGGACACGGTTGAGGCAACCGTGTCAATGACCGCAGTCGCCGTTGTGGTGGTTGATGATGATGCTGCCGTCGGTGCAGGTGTCGTTGGTGTACCGCCACCACCACCACCACTGCCCGCACTTCCCGCCACCGTCGGAGTTGACGGAACTGCCAAAGCAGTTGAACTCGCGACGTTCGGAGTCGCGATAAGCCGCATACTGCTTCGCTTCAGATTGTTCGCACTATTGTTACCGCTATCATTGTTGTTGGTGCTATTGCTGCCATTGCTGCTGGTGCTATTATTATTGTTGCCACCATTGTGGATGCTCGTCGCGGAGATGATGCTGTGGTGTTGATTCGCTGCTGTTGTTGCAACGCTCGTGACCATACTTTCTGCGGAGGTCACTCCGGCGGGACTCTCGCTACCAGCAGGGGGTGGAACAGCTCCCCCCACACCTCCTCCACCACCTCCGAATCGCGTCGGAGCCGTCGCCGTTACTGCCGTCGTGGTCGTCGTCAGCGGCGGCGGTGGCGTCGTCGTTGTCGTCGTCGTTTCCATTGTGCTGTCGCCAATAGACACACTCACATGCACAGACACACGCGCACATACACACCCGCACACCCACACTCGCGGACACCAAACTCACCTCGCCGCGCAGATATTGTACGAAAACCAAACCGTGTTGTGTTCACTTCACAACGGCTACCACGCCAACCCCGCGCACCCGTACGTGTAACCCACTCTTTCCCCACGCCTCATCGGGCCACCGGCGACGAGTGTTTTCCGTTTTCCCCCTTTCCACCGACCGCCGACAAGAAGGAGGCGCCCCCGGATCAACGCTTTCAACGGGGGTTTGCGGGGAGTAATTTTTCCTTTGAAATTTTCCTCTCCTCACATTAATTCAAACTTTTCGAACACACACACACACATACACACGCACACTCCGCCGCACCACATGCCAGCCGGCTGTACCATTTACATCGGGGCTTTTCCCTCGGTGGGTGGGGCGGGAAGTTGGGGGAGGTTTGCTTTCTTCACACTTTTCCGACCGATGCGCGGCCGGTTTCTTATTCAACATCAGAGCAGCTTCTTATTATTATTTTTTTCTTTTGCTTTCCCGACGCCACACTATCTCATCATTTCACTCTTTCACTTCTGACCTCTGCCTCCTGCCTCCGGCCGCTAGGTTCGTCTGCACAACAAAAAAACCGACCGACGACCGCCGGCTGGCTGGCTGGCATTCCGCGCCGTTCCCTGTTTTCTCCTATTTTTCCGAGGGCGAGCGCGATTTTCCCAAAAGCTGAGAAAACAAAAATGCTAACCACGAAACTGGAATCTAATTTTCACCATTCACACCGCGCGAAGCCCGCGAAACACACGCACATCCGGATGCTCCCGGAGGCGGGGGGGCGCGCGATCGCACTGCTCAAGCACCACGTTTGGCGGGAAACTACGGGAAATCCATTCGGGAAACTCTTTTTGCCAGCTCCAGCTGTGAATGGTGCGAAGCGAGGAGGAGCCAACGTTCAAAGTCACAATCGCGGAGGTTGCAGCGCGAAACTCGTGTTGATGATCGTGTGTTTTCCAACACTGTGGAAAAACGAAGCAAACATAAAAGATAATTAGAAACTACGACGACGACTACGCTTAGTGGCAGCAAAAGGGCGGACAACGATGAAGTAGAACTGTTTAGATTTATTTCATTTTTTCGAACCAATCGTATCATGAAATGGACAATAATGCTAGTATGTAAATCGTTTTGAAATTTTCGGTCACTTATCTAACAACTGTACAAAATAATGGAAACAAAAAAACTGCGAACACGATCAAACTCTTGAAACAAAACACCCTACCCATCGCATCTTCTCTTTTGGGGAGAAAAAATGGAAAACTTCCATTAACACTGATGCGGAAACAATGCGATCGACCCGCGGGGCGCGACGCAGTATCAATATCCGATATCGAGAGCACTTTCCAAATCAGTAGCGCCTGTTTTGTGCCGCCGTACGCAAATGGTTACGAGAAAAGAGATGCACAGAAAAAAAAATTTCTCGCACCTCCGCGCGATAAAATCGGTGGAAAATTAGACTGTTGGTAATGTTGGCGATACGCGCGCCCGAGAGCGAGATGCGGGCTTCAGCAGCGGTCGGCCTTTGACCGAGCGGATCGAACGCCGACAAGCCGCAAAACATCGCTGGCCAGCAAAGCTTTTAAGCAACCGTGGATTGATAATTGCGCCTCGAAGTAATGAGGAAAAATCGAGGCCGGGTGGCACGCCGTACCGCGAGCGAGCGCGGCCTCCCCCCGGGGAGGAAAACCCACCATTACTTTTTTGATGTCCATTAAACAGCCGAAACAGACGCCTACAAAAACCGACCCACGGCAAAAGGCGTAAAAACACACGCGCGCATCAAATTTGGTCGGTGTGTAAATATAAATCGAAAATAAAAAACAGCACACACGCACCGGAAGGTAACAGGTAAAGATGGCGTAGCTTCTATTGTGGAAATTGATACCGTCCGAGTATCACAGAGCCATGGACGGCAAGCAGCTGGTATCTTCCACGACACCAGATATTTAGATGAGAATAACATTTATATGAACATTCCCCTATTCCTATAAGTCTGCTATGTCTTGCCAAGAATATACAACAAACCGTAAAGAAAGCATTAGGGAAAAATAACGAAATGAATCGAACGGTATGTTTGAACTCATCAAAAATCAATCAAATACTACCTGTTCGACAAAAAGAACACAGAATAAACCTCCAAACAATTTTCCCCTCCATTCTCAAGTGCATCAATTCAAACGATTTCAACGACGCTTTCAAGCGACGAACCTCACCCGTCCTAGGAGACTCGCTGTTCTACCGTGCTGAAGGGCCGTCGGTCGTCCCTTTTCTTTACCTTCGCTACGTGTTGCCTTTGTTTGTATTGATCTTTTTCACCTTCGTCCGTCCTGTTTTTTTTTTGTTGTTATTTTTGTACAATCCTGAACCATTCTTTTCCCCCTCTCGAAAATGTGTCCTTTTTTATACTCCTTTTCACCCGTTTTATCACTTCCTTTCATGCGGTCCCGGTGTCCATATTGTCTGCCTCACATTAACAGGTTTTTTTTAGGGACCGACGCCCTCGCACTGCCCAATCCTTCCCGATAGATCCATTTCAACGTGCAACGAGTGACGTGCGCGGGTCCTTTTTCAGCCCATAAGTTATGTCGTGTTTACTTTCCCCGGTTTCGGCCGCGTCTAGCCATTCCTTTGGTTCCGATATGTTTCTTTTTTCTATCCGAAACATTCATCGCCAAACGTATGAAACCAACTCTAGCACAGTTTTATTCCTCCGACTGCTGGTAACTTCAAATAGTTACAACACTCAGCACGTCCAACGCGAGAAATAAATTATAGCAAAGCAGGGCCCTTAAAACTCCCAAAATAGGCAACTTCCATAATGACTACCAGCGTTGAACGATCGTTTACGAACACAGCCCTTAAGAAGGTGGTTTATTTCGCTTTCACCGTAGCATTTCTTCCGCCGCATATCCCGGGTTCATCCCAAGTTCCCAAGGTTCTTCTTTGGCTGCTCAATAAACTCGCCCTTCGCGCGGAGAAACCCCCCGGGGGTGTCTTGCGAACATCCGAACAAAAAACAACAACCGGGATCGTTTCCCATGCCGGCGAAGAAACAATTGCGGGTGATAGAACTTTACGATCCGGCTTCCACCGGCTTACGGTGGACCAACCCGAAAACCGGGCGAAAATGCCAAGTAACACCGGAGGCTTCGATGTGGTGGAAATGCACGAAGGAAGAAACAAGACCGCCGATGCTGAAACCACTGTTCGAGTGCAAGTGCACGGGCGGTAGTAAGCTAATCCCGTAAAATGGTTTACAATCTTTAACACGCATTTAATGGCAGGTACTGGCGAAGCGCACACATCGACGATAATAATTTCGAATGGTTTTCACCGGAACGGAGCTCACCGCTCGGTGCTCTCTTTCCGCCGGACGACCGGAGGCCACACAACGGGGTGGGCCCAAGGACAAACGATTGCTTGGCGCCGGCAAGTCGACGGTGAAGGTGCTTCCATCTTTGCAACCCTGCGGAGGGTTTCTATTTTTCCACCAACTAGAGAAGCGGCACATAAAATTAAAATGAATGACGCATCTTCTTGTGGACGAAAGATTCATTCTTCGTACGTGCAAGAATTGAACAACTTGTCTAATTTTATTTAACGTTTTTTCGGTAGACATCATAAAACAAGACTTCGCTGTAGATCGCTTGACGGACATTATTTACTAGTTTGAAAACCTTTACTCCAGGTATTCCCGATGGAATGTTCCCTTCTCTAACCCCCCTCAGAAGAGCCGACGGAAGAGAGTTAATTATAATCATATGATCGAAGGGCAACTCGGTACGTGAGCGTGTGTTTATGAGATGTTTTCATCGCAGGAAAGAAGGCTTCGAAAAACCAACAATCATACCCTAAATTGTCAGCTGAACGAGGGATGCTGCAATAGGTCTAGGATTAGGAACGCAAACCACCAGAAGAGGTAGTTATAGAGAAATTTATTGCGTCAATAGACTAAAACATGCTGTTGCAAAGCGGAAACATGCAATTTGGCTAGACTAGTTTCTTAATTTATTTAGGGATACATTTGAACACAACTTAAAAATACACAGTCGTTCCACATACTGTAATGTAGAAATCCCCACATCAGCCCGATGCAAGCCTGGATGTTAACATAAATCAGTAAAATTATTCATACTAAATAATTGCCTGTTTGGCTTAAAATAAATTTTCCATTACTGTCGGTGATGTTTACCTGGGGGAAATTAAAACGGTTCCATTCCACTTATCCACCCCTTCTATAAGCTGGCCATTAGCTGAACTCTCAACAGTGGTAGTACCGTACGGGGAAAAAGAATGTTGATTTCTCGCAGATTAAGAGACATCTTCCGGATTTAACGATTTTCTTCTTTTACCTTATCATCAAAATAGATCGGCTCGTTCTTCCGCTCGCCCGCCAACCTCTAAACAATGGACCGCCCAACAGTGCGTGAACAAAAAAACAACAAAATGAACGTTTATCTACAAACACCAGAAATGTTATGATAGCACTTCCTGTTGCGGATCGCTCCAACAGTCCAGTTTACGATTTTTTTTTTGTTCTTTTAGAATTTCCCATTTTCCCATGACATCGCGCTACCGATCAACGGTTGCTGATGGCGGTCGCGTTGATTCCGCTGATGAGAATGACGCTGTTGATGAATTGCGCTCAACGGATTGCCAAAGCCAAATAAATCATCCATCTAAACGAAGATAACGAGCTTAGGAACAGCCACTCCTCCCGCCATTTGCGGTGCCTTTCTCTCTTTAGGTAAGATTAACAGAAAAAAAAACTAACACAATGTTTCTTCCACCATAGAACGAGGGAGTGGAATGTTAGAATACGTACACAGTAAAAGGAGCAGGTTAACATTTTTGCCAAGTCAATTTCTCCTTCCCATAGCAGTTTCCATAGCTTCCTCTAGCGGTCTATTCAGGGTTTTGCTTACGTTCGCTTGGAAGTATTTTCGCTAACCCCGCGAAAAAGGGGGAGTAAGCGGGGAGGCAAAATATCGGCATTCCAAGCACAGACTGACCGTGAAGGCCTCCGGTTTGCCATGAGCTGGAACCACAGACATTGCTCCCGCACGCTCGTCTCGCCAGAGATCTCTCGGCCGGCCCCGCTTGCGCACCAGAATGGGTTAAGTAAAGCAGAGGAGAATACACATTCGCCACGGATTCCAACGATGGCAGAAGAAATAAAACACAAAACAAAACCCGCCACGAAAATGAAACTCTCCATCCGCGAAACCGGAAAGAACGCTTTTGCTTTTTCTTCCTCCTTTTCCCCGTCCGGCGCTTTTACTCGTCTTCGCCGGGACGCATTATATAGCCATTCTTCAACACCTGGCGGGCTCTGTGTGAAGCGAGAATGATTTGCTATCGTGGCTCAACATCGCGCATTTCTATTTCATGCCTACCCGTACCAGGTTGGAGAAGCAAAGAAGGAGATGGGGGCCAAAGCTCGGTGGACGACTTCCTATGTTCCACGGGGCAAGAAGCACGTCGCTTCACTGTCACACACTCATCAGAGCAGAGTTATGATCTGAAGATACTAATAAAACCATAAAATCAGCGAGACTGTTGATCTGCAATGGTGATCACTTTGGGCCGAATCTCTGGCAGACCGAAAATCCAGAACAAAATCCCTGCCATAAAATCGCTGAAAGGAAGGAAATTAATCTTTCAAAGGAGGAGAAAAACAACCTCACACTATAAAGCCGTGGAAAAGATAGCACAAAACATCCATTTCAATAAATTTGCATACATTGCAGTATTACGTGGAACCTGTCCAAATTAATCATCTTCGGGAAAGATTCTCCAAGGAAAACATGTCCAAAATCAATCCCCTTCAATTTGCATTCCAAAAATCCATCTGAGAGGGATCTATCTTTCTACTTCACTGCTCGTATCCACGTGTCTTTTCCAGGGCCAAAGCCCACCCCGACTGGTGTTCGATGATAGGGCTTCGTTTCGCCATGATTTCTTAGACGGAAAGAAACATCAAGCGCACTCAACCACTTCACTTCGCCCGATGGCTACCGTAAAGCACGAAGCCCCGGGACCGGAAGTATGAATATTAGGAATGTGTGCGCGTGTGCGTAGCGAGGGGTTGGAGGAAAAAGCCATACGAATGGCTTGTGCTCTAAATAAAAACGGACAGTTTTCTGAGAAGGTTGTCATAAATCACAAACATGTGATCGTTTTAATATTTATCGCGTTTCGGTCAACGATTTTTAATCCACGATGACATCAAAACTCACAATTTCGAAAACGCCACACCGATGTCTAATTGTTGATGGACAACTGATAATTTTATCTGTTACCATCAGTTGCACGACTGTTGGGCAAGTGAAAACAGTACAAAATACCTGCATTCTGTCAATCAGTTTTTTTGAAAATAAGAAACACACATGTTAACACGACTCCCATCCGCCCCAGACTGATTGGTTTAGTCCAAGCATTTTCTTCCTCAACACGATCTTGCTCCTGCGTGCAACGTGAGACAATCTGCTTCCCCCCGTTTCCGCCAGCCGACCGGCCTTCGATGCTTCCGTTACGGTGCAGCATGGCGAAAATTTGAATAACCGTGAAAACGACGTCTTTTCCGGTGCGCCAAGCAAACGGCTACCAAGGTTTGTTACGCCAGCTGCATGCGCAACGATCCTCCCGTTCGCCACCGGAGATACGCCACCGAAGGGCCCCAACAGCGCGACGGAACAATTTGTCCAAATGAGTTTATTTCGATTCCAACCTCGTCTGTAACATCGCTCTCGAGATGGAACAAATTGAATCAAACATGCATGACATTCAGCTATCCGTATCAGCTTAATAGGGCATTAAGCGTCGTGATAATGATGCATAAAAGGGAACATTTTTACTGTTCTGTCGCTTTTACGTATCACTATTTTGTATTTGACAGCGTTCAGAAGAAAACACTTCACGCGAAGGAACATAATTAACACATCGATTCTAAATATTTTCCCAAGCCAGCGAACGCTGCTTTGGTCTAGCAATCTCGCATAATTTACAAGTGTAAAATATTTCCCAGTTTTATGACGGCATAAGCAAAATCGTACCTGTAATTGCGAGCAAGTGCTGCACTTCTTCGTTTAAATAATAATGCCCGAAAGCAACGACACCTTAGAATGCTTTCTTGTTCAAAGATACCTGCCACCCTTCTTCAACTGATGGCGGTGTAAAATTGAACCCTGCCTTCGGCATGAAGAAAATTACACGTGATAGAAGGAGAGAGAGAAAGAGTAGGAACAAAAATGGATGGACCGGGAAAAAGGTAAATCCTTGAATGTTCTCACTTTTCTCACTTTCCGTTTCGCATGATCGATGAATATTCATGAAAATTGAATGATATTTTGACATGCAAGCAAACACATACACGCACACAACAGCCAGCCCTTCTCGGCACAAAGAGGTCCGGCGGGGGCCCCGGATGGGCGAACATGAGAAATGTGTTTTTGGAAAGAACAGGTATTTGCATACAGCCTGCGCTCCGAAGGGCTCCGATTGGGAAAGAATTAGAACCTACGGTTGGGGTACGCGCCTCGAGAAACCCTGTGTTTAGCCTCGGACGCGATCCTACTATGCGGAGACAAACATTGTGCGGACGTACAGAAGATTCTCCTGACATGCTGCTTGTATGCTGTGTGTCCCCCCGCGTCGAAACGGAAAAAGAATTATCTGCTGGGGTGTTGTTGAGTTGCTTGCGCACACGCGGGGACGTCAAAGTCAACATCATTTCCACTTGCCCGGGGTCTCTTGGCAGGTTGTGGTACGTACGATCGCGTACAAAGCAGAGCATTCTATGCACGAACCAGCGACCAATATTTGTCGTTCAGGTGCGCGTTCCTTCAGGGACAAATAATAATATCTACGGACCTTGTTGTCTCGACGGGCGAAACTAGGAATTTTCATCGAGTTCTGAATGAGACAGGTCAAAGCACCAAAGACGTTTCAGATCGAGGAGCTGAAAAGAAGCATTGGTATGTTATTCATTACTTTTTAATCAGGAAGAAAACGCAGAAACTTCAGTACGAGCCCGCTCCAACGACATTCGATCTTGGCATTAAGCTGCTAAACCTATGCTCAGCTTCCAGCCGGCGTTGGGAAGGCTCACCAATACACCGGTCGGCCAGAGTCGCGTATGTAGCAGTGAATGATCAAACGCGTGTAACACGATCGTTCTTTTTACCAGCAGCCAACAACAGCACAACCACCGAACAACGAAGCCCTGTTTCAACTCATCGATTGAACGTTTGGCTAACCCGTTCTTTGGCTTTCGCATTCTGCGTGTTGGCCACGAATATTTTGGCGCGTGTACGCAGCCAAAGCTGGTGTGCGCTCGTCTGTGTAGCATAGGGGGAAAACCCTCCAAACCAACCCAACGTCGCCGTTTTCGTCGCCGTTGCCTTGACAGAGGAAACCCGTAAGTTTCATTCTTTCGTTCCTCCTTTTCCGCCACGAATCTTTCTTGCGCTGTTCTTCCATCGTGTTCCACCTTGTGCTCCAGCGAAACCGGCCCCAAAGGGAAGCAAGAACTGGTGAGAGAGAAGCTGTAGACGTAGAGCAAAAGAAAAGAAACACCAAGAAAAAGGCATCCAACTCACGCTGCTGCTACTTCTGCTGCTTTGGCCGGTAACCAATACACACACACACACGCGCGCGAGCGCGGATCTGCGACTAACTCTTCGTGGTTGTCTCAGGCAGCGCAAGAATTTCTTCGCCGCACCGCACAAGGGCGATCGCCCAAGTGCAGCCCATAGGTCATCATATCCATCCACCGGCCGCCCACCGCCCCTCGGGGCCATCGCGTGGTATTGGTGTGGCGCTGGTGCGTGAAAGCAAGCGCAACGTGTGGAGGAAACAAACAACCGGGAAAAAGTGGACCGATGCCGACCGGGTGCACCGGTGCAGGTGGGAGGGCGGGAGGACACGCGATCGACGACGAGGCACATTTGATCATCACGAGAACGAGATTTTCTGGTGAGAAGATCTTCCTCAAACAAGTCGCGAGATGTGCATCCAAAGCTTGCGCAAGGAAACATTGGCATCTTTGGCATTAACAAAAAGCCAACTTACTTATCGTTGATATCGACTTTGTTCAATAAGATAATGTGTTTGGACGCTTCGATCCATGGAACGTTCTCAAACATTTTGGAAGTCACTCATCAAAACTAAAATAAATTTGTTCTAATGATTTTTGTATGACAACAAATATACATTTCTGATCAGAAGATATGCGAGGAATTGCGCATGTGCATTTTAAAGAATACGGTGATGCAATTAATTTTTCAAACTACTCGCGCTATTTTTCTTGCTGGTTCCCGCGAGCTATACGATAAATGGTTAAACAGGGAAGCCCTGGCAGAACCATTCAAGAAGCCTCGCTCACCTTTACCAAGGTTACACATTGTGTCTAAATTTCTCAGAAACCCCAGGAGAATAACGGCTATCGAACCTAATTGAAAGCTATTGATTCAATGTGTATTATTATACCCGTTTTGATTTGTTGGACGACAAAAGCGACACGATTCGGGGGAAGTGACCTTGTCACCTGAGCAAATTCAACATATTTCGTACCCCCTTCTAACCGATCGGCTCAAATATGCTTCGCTGGGAATTAAAGTTTACTTGCAATTCCATGTGCTCTGCAGGTATCGCTTCGATCCAATTAATTTTCATAGCTTATGCGAAGCGATGAATGAAGAAGTCAACCTAAAATCATTCGATCACAGGTGAACAACAACACTTGTCTGCTTGGTTGTTCTATGTTTTTCAGTTGATGGTTGTTTCCTTTAACCCACAGAAAGGTGTTTTCTAGCACACGACACAAAACCGAAAGGTGGTCACAATCAAGAACAAAACACACGTCCACACACAAACACACAGCCAGGCTGGTTTCTGGTACTCGCAATAGAACACTTCGATCGTGGAAGATCACTGCAGCCGGCATGATAAACACATAAGTTTCCATTAATTTTAAGTCTACTGACTGTGAGCTTTTCAAAACAGGGTAATTCCACTTCTCGTAAAACAAACACTTCCATTTGCCACCGTAAATTTACAACAGCAAATTTTAAACATGTACGATCGCATAACTTGTCCTACTGTGAATAGCCACCAGAATGATCACGATATCTCTTATAATGATCACAGAACGGTCAATGATCACATCATTTAAACCAGCTGTGAACAACACATGTCTTACAGCATAAAGCTCCTCAAGCCTCCAGCAGTTCAGGCTCACTCAACAAGATCAATTTCTCTCTTTCGTTAACTTTAGCAAATCCTATATAAAACATTGTACGGCATTGGTTCAACAGTACAAACCAATAGCAAGATCAGCTTCATAAAATTCCCTTCTTCATCTTCCTTACGTTTGATTTAATAACAACAAAATCTCGCACAGCAACAAATCCACGACGTCTAACCTCGACACCAGTCGACTCGCAACTGACGATTGTTTTGAATAGTGTTGGCAGAATCGGGATTCGGAAGACTCCAAGACTCGATCCGTAGATGGATTCTAATGATTCGAATCACATTTGACAGGATTCTAAGGATTTGATTCGATTGGGATTCGAACCAGATTTGATTTGTTTGGGAAACTATTTGATTTGGTTCTGACTTGATCCGTGTTTTTGAAATGTAATGGTTTGAATGTCTCAAAATTGGAATAAAGACTAATTGGAAGTGCAAAACATAACAGTTTAAAAAAAAATCGCTGTGCCCGATTTGCAATGCCTGTGGAGAAAATCGTTTCCATACGTTACATCGTCTTTGCGACTGTTTGATGGATTAGGATTCGAATTTGGGGATTCGATTTACCCACCACTAGAAGAAAGCTGCAACGCGCCAAGCTGACATCAATAAGTTTCAAAAATCTTGGTCACAACGTTAAATACTCAAACTCAAACAAGCTAATTTGTTCATAACTTTTTAGTGCCTGGACCAATTTTAGCAATAGACCCCTTAAATGAAAGGTCTTTTGAGGGCAAGCTGTTCTGTAAAACGAACATTCTTCCTAAATTCTTCATTTTTGAATGAGTCTTCGGTACAGAAACGTTGGTTGATAGTTTCAAATGAAATAACAAATTTGTTAACAATTCACTTTTCAAGCGAATTGGGGCAACTATTTATGGCTCGGATATCAAGTATCAGGCTGTGGACTGGGGGATGAGCACACAATTCACATAAACTAGCACATGCTCTACCGCTGGTGCACCGCAAAAGTCAATACCTGAGACCAAAGACGCTACTTTTAACGGCTGTTACAAACGTGCACTGTTTCACCACTTTCTCACTTATTCACCACGTTTTCATTTCTCACTACCAAACAAGGTTTCTTTAGCAAATATTTATTTTTTCTAAAAGGAAGAATTACGGAGGGATCTTTGTTGTATGAAGTTGTTGTGTATCTTCTGAGGTCCTTTAATTTGAGGGATTTTTTGCTCTAATTGGACAAGGTATCGACAAATTATTAACATATTGTTTTTTTTGCCATTTTTCAAATTGTGACTAAGGTTCTTAATTCTTGTTGATGCAAAGCTGCACGGACAGCTCGAAGCTGTCAACACCAAGCTGAAGAACAGCTGTTTGGAACGTAAACAAACCATCCTCGATTTCGTTCGATTTCAATGCATCATCGTTTGGTGTGTCATGTAGGATATCGATTTAGTTTTAAACCAGTTCTGTGTTTCGTTCTGTGTTGTACACTTGTTTTACCTTAGTGTGGCGAATTCGTTTTCAGTTGTATAAAGTTTTGTAAAGTGTAAAAGATTCATATCATTGCTCACTCCTTAAGAGCTTCCATGAATGACACACTTTTAGCAAAAGGCTGTGATTGCGTTGCTGTGAATAAATTTGCATTAGCATAGAGAAGTTTGCCAAATGGCACCCGGGGACTCGTTGACGCCAGAGAAAAGTATCATCGTGAAAGGATGGGAGAAACTGGACGACGATGTTATCATCAAGGAGGTGTCTACCAAGGGCAAACACGTCAACCTTTGCATCCAGTATCTGGCAGAGCGAAACGAGCTGTCGATGACGGAAGCGAAAAATTATTTCCTTCAGAAGGTAATCTGCACTGCATCTCCACAACAGTCTCTAACTCTCTCATCAGCCGGCGAAACCGAAAACCTTTCAGGCAAGAGCTGGTCCATCGTTGGGCTGACTAATGAATCGCAACGCCTTAGGGTGCGGTAGAGGTTTTTGCGGCTTATTTTGTTTATTTATAAATCTGAGCTGCCTGCTTGAAAACTCGTTTGCGAGATGAAACCATAAAATCGAACCGTTCCCTCCCTGCACTTGCATTATCGATGGATTGTTTGCGGGTTTTACAGCAAAGCTTCAACCCGGCTCAAGCTTATCAGTATGTAAAGAGCAATATAAGTGTCCCCGGGAGCGACGAGAACGGGATGGCGCAAAAGTGAACCGAGCTCAAAGTGTACCCCTGCCGGAGTGCGGAGTAGCTGATGTGCTACCGCCCCACGTTTGTTGGCGAAGAAACTTGAGCTTACCCTTATCGGCTACGAAGCCGAATGAATAATGCTGACGGAAACTGTGACGGAGTCTGCTCTCGACCATCGCTCGTCTTCGTCGATCAGTAGCGATCCGATCGGCCGCTGGCACACACACTCGCGGCAGCTGCAAAAACGCAGATCCAGATAGATTTCACAACCGATCGAATCGTTTCTTTTCCGTTGCTTCATTTTGTAGGTTAATGCGTACGTCTATCGCTTACTGTCGAGTCGACAACTTCACAAAGCTCACCACATCCTAAAGAACATCGAACGCGTGCCAAAGTACGTGTTCTACCAGATCGCCGCCGAGACAACCGATACGGGACTCCGGGACTACATACGGGAACATCTGACGCGGACAGTCGAAAGCTATACCGACGGCGAGGAGCAACGGATCGCGGCCAGCTGGCGGGTGTACACGCAGCTCAAAGCAAACGTACGCCAGATGGCCGAGGTGCTAAACGAAGTGACCAACGGATATACGGTACTCGAGATCGAAACGATGTCATTTAACACGTTCTGCATGAAGGAGGATGTCTACCGGAATTCGGTTGCTGTGGATTTATTCTTCAAAAATCAAGGTAATTAACATCGTGGAAATCCAAACGGACAAGTTATGTGCGTGAGTCAGATCTGACAAATAGTATCAAATCAAGAAATCCTATCAAAAAATCCTTCAGTGCTCAGTGTCGGTAGCCTTGACCGCCGTGCGTTCAAACTCACTTCTGGAACGGATCGTGTATGAAACTCTGTGTAGTGTAGAAGTCCAGTGAATCACCCATTGCCCTTTCCTTTGAACGGCATTTTATTTATAACTTCTCAAGTTAGAGATTATTTTGACTTGCCCGTCGTAGTCCGGCGGGTCCTCATCTGGTTCATTGCGGCCCATCTGGTTCATGACTATATACAAAGCATTGCAAAATCCAACAAGTGATAAGACATCGAACATGCAATATGAGTATTCCCCCTGTATGAGTATAAAGGACTTCCCCCTTTTCGAAGGGTGTGATCATTGAAGGTGATCGTAAAAGGAGAAAAATAGAGAGTTCCTTGTGGATCATGTGATTCAGTTGAAATATGTTGTTAGAATATCACGTGGAAAGTTCCTTGTGTGGCTGAGCAAATGAATGCCTATGATGGTCCTCAATATTGGGCGATGGACAATATTGATAGTAGATTAGATGGAACGATTCCACGGTTGACAACAAGTATGCGATCAAGTGCGACGAGTCTAGAACTATCTGCATCGATCCATCCGATTAAACCGAAACAGTTATCGAAGGCAAGGCAAACGTATTGATGAAAATGGGTGGGAATGATTCAAGGCCATTCATAAAAAGGGACATGGATGTTAAAGTGTCAAACGGAAGGCCTACAATCGCTTTAAAAAACGTCAATCGCTTGAAACCCAACCCTAACCGAGAGTAGCCACTCCAACGTTCGGAGTAATCAGCCAAATGATGGCCGTAACTGGTCCCAAAATAAATAAAATAAAATACTCCGAACGGTGGCAGATAAGCCTCACAGGAGATTGGTTTGCGTCGTTAAGTAGGATCACTGCTGGTGGACTATGGAATGCACGTTTGTTTTTTTTTTTTTTTGCTGACCTACCCAAATCTAAAATGAAGTCTCGCGTTTGGTGTTATTGTTTTAATCAATTTGTTTCAATGCTTTCCTCCTCATGGCAGAAACGGAAATTTCCCCAATCCTTGATCGTTACACCGTATGGAGCTATCTGCTGAAGAACAACATCGCGAATCTCGTTAAAATATGGATCCAACTGAACAGTAGCCTACGCCGCTGCTTCCAACAGGGAGTCGATCCTACGCCACATCTGCTGCGCATCAAAATCGATATCTACGATGATCCTCGGTTTAACGAGCGCCTGCGACAGCTATTTCAGCGCTGGGAGATCGACGATTTTATGCTCTCACAGTTGTCCCACCACAGGACCCTTTCGCGCAGCGAAATCCTGCTGAACGAGCTAGCCCGCCTCGGCAAGTTTCTCGACCACGAACGCCAGGATGCGGTGGCGATTTTGCGACGACTTTTCACCACCGAAAGCTACAAGCACAACCGCGATTGGACCGAGGCACGCTGGTTTCGCGAGCAGATAACACGCAGGCTGGTGGAGAATCGGTTTTTCCCGCTGCTCGGATTGTCCATCGTGAGTCAAGAGGTGCTGGAGCAACTGGCAAACGACCCGGCCGGCCAGCATCGGGACGAGGTGAACGTGTTTCTTCAGTTGCAAAAATTACAAGACCCCACGATCAATGCGAAACAACTGCTAGAGGTGTCTCGTACCACATCCAATTACATCCTTACGCACAACAGGGCGTTTTATGAGGAGAATCCTATTGTGTATCTGTTCGAGTATGGTCTCGACGAGGGAAACACTCGATTTGATGAAAGCAATCCGTTGCTGGCGAAGCTGCCACATTTGAACAATTTCATCAAACGGAACAAACAAACGCAGCCGCAACACGATGTCATGGTGAAAAAGCTTCTCGCTATCGCTGGTATTCCTGATGCGGGGAAAATTCAGCAGTTTCTCTTCTACGGCACACGAACTGACGCCAACGGTGCGGTCGAAGAGGAAGACGAACGTGCGGCTCGAATGGAGCTGCTCGAACAGTACGGCACCATTCCACACTTCAACCATCCCCTGCTGGTGGAAAAGTACGGCCAGCCGGTTACCCTGCGCTACACGCACTACATCGGGCTCCATCGGGCCTGCTACGCGGTGTACGAATTCTACCGGGAGCAACTACAGAATTATTCGCAAATTTCCAGCCGCCAAATAAACAGCGCCGCACAAACGGTGGCCCAGATGGCAATCGGAAAGTACTGGGACCAGGAGCTAGTGTCACATGCGGTTGCTTTCATGGAAATGATCGGTGTGAGCAGTGTTCCCACGAGGGGCTATCTACGCTGCCTCTCGCTGGTCGACCGGCCGGAACAGGTTGGCCCCGGCTCCGGGCTACAGAAGCTAAGCATATCCGGACTACTGCATCGATGTGAGCAAGCGATAGCCGACAAACCGGTCGACGATCCGGAGCTGCTGATAGATCTAGAAGCGATGACGCTGGTTGCCCGAACGAACGGACTTCCCTACCCGGAAGCTTACCTGAGGGAGCGGCTTCTAGCGCACGATGACTGGTATCGCTTTTTGCTGCTTGTCGACTATCTCAACTACCCGCAGGAGCAGGTGGTGGAACTGTGTCGGACTGGATTCCACACAGCACGGATCGGGAAAAATCTTATGGTGGCTCTGCTTTACCAATCGAAGGACGGTGACAGTGTCCGGGACGTACCGCTGATTTCTAGCTCGGTTGGATCCATTAAAAGACGTTCTAGTTTGACACCACGACGCAGGCGAAGGGTAAGTTGCTTTTCCTTTTACTATTAGTAGGTTCCGTAGGTTCCCTACGATATCCCGTGAAAACATTCTTTTCCAGTCCGGATACCTTTCACGTTTGTTTCCAATTTCGCGAGTTCAAGGATGTTTACTTAACTATTGTGCAGTGGGTGCTTGGATTAAAGCCAACCTAAATTTATCGGAAAACATTATCCAACGAGTACTTGATGTAGTACAACCAATCTCTTTAGAACGATGGAAAGAAAACCGTTGCAATTTAAATTGCCAGTTAAAAAAACTACCTTCAACAATGTAATTTTATCTCTGCGTCCAACCTCCAACTTGCCCCGTATCGGAGAAAACAAAAGAAAGCTGTTAATGTATAGGTTAGTTTACTGCCTAGCCCGTCTATGAACTCACAGACACAAGAATACTGTATCAACAAATAATACTGCAGTGAGTAAACATAAGCAGATTTTCAGACTTACACCTCGAGGTTGAATGAGCGTATCATCAGTGAAAGTAATTAAAGCACACAGGAACAGAAGGAAGGTTTCTCATCCAGCTAAATGTCGGCCACAAGTACCCTACGACTGCCGGGGGGAAGTCTTACAAGGAGATAATTGCTAGACGGACGGTACGCAGGTTCTTTCTCTTTTGTTTTTCTCCCAGATGTGCAAACCACAATCTTGTTGCGCAATAAGCATCAAGTGAGACAGGGGCAAGTAAGAACGAAAAAAAAAAAGAACGTACATCCACTGCTATAGCGGATGATGGACTCATTTTGTGTGCTTATCAAATGTGTCCCATATCAAACCCGGGCGGCGAACCGACGAATGCGCCGACATGATGGCCGGATGGTCGGGCGGGAAATTGTTTGAACCAAAATAAAATAAAACGAAACCGGTTTACTCCGCCGGTCGACAACGGTTTGGTTTGCGGACTGGAGCGGGTCGGTGACCCGGTCATGCCGTTGCGATACGCGTAGAAAAATGGGTGACATTTGAAATCGATCGTTTTATGCATCCATGCAAAGGATGTTCGCTATTTCCACTCAAACGTGAAGGAATGAGATTGCCTGTGTCCAGAAATAGAATGTTCTTGGACAGGGGATTCACTTGATTGCATTCGATACTGCTGTATACGTAGATTGTTGTCCACTTCTAATGGAAGTAACGCTTTATCATTCTCAAGCAAGCAAACTTACTTAAGCGTAAAATCTTTTACTTTTCCTCCCTTCAGGCTAGCAGCACGACGGCCGATTCGAGCGGGCACTCGAGTGTGTCAAGCGAAGGAGATGTCATTTCGAGCGGAGGTCGCACGAGCGGTGTCACCGGTTCCACACCACCGACACTAGGCGCCGCCTCCGTTGACGAGAACTCGTGCTACGATGGCGCCTGCTTCCTATCGGAGCGTTACGACACGGATCTCGTTTCAACGGTGCTGCTGTGCTCGAACGAACCCAATTCCGCACCACCACCATCACCGCCATCGGGTTCGATCACGTCGTCCCAGTTCGAATCCTTTGCCCGCCTCATCGTCACGGCAGGGAAATCTGGAAGTCACCGGGCGCAGCGCTATCCGCAAACGTATCTGAATCTGCTCGACCGTTCGATACGCTCGCGATGGCCACTGTTGGCACTGCTCGCCGGCGAAGTGTGCCCGCCGGAATGCAGACGACATTGCTGGATCGTTTGGGCCATGCTGGCTGGGGATTATCCGTTTCAAGAGCTGCTAGCCACAGGCGAATGGGGTGGATCAGTTTTTGTGAGCGGTCTGGTGGAGCATCTGGTTCGAACTGGTCGCATCTGTACGCTCGCGAGCTCGTTAGCAATATTCTATCCCCGGTCCAACTGGCACTATCTGGCGAGTTTCCTCAGCGTCACTGAAGACGTGCTGTTCGATCCGGATCGTGCCTCCGATTTGCTCACCACTTTCCTCGTCAGTTCGTCCACCGGCGAGGAATGTTTCTTGCTAGGCATTCCGAAGTACGTGATGTTTAACTTCAGTGCCCGTCTGTTGATGATCCATCTGAGTAACCGCGCGTCCCTGCACCATCAGCTGCTGCTCCTACGGGTGTACGTACGCTGTGACTTTCGGTGTTTCCTGATCGCCGAGGTTGACTTCGGCCGGATGCTGCGTATTTGCGAAATCGTGCGCCACTGTCAATCGATCACGATCGACTTTTACGCCCTGTACGAGCGTTCGTGTGCCGGGAAGGAACAGGAGAGCGAATTCTACGAGGCACTCTGCGAGCGGTTGGTGAAGAAGAAGTACCACGAGGCAGCGATCGCTGTGGCGGATGAAGCGTCCCTTCCGCGAGAGAGTATTATATTCGAGCACTGGGTAAGTGCGTTCGAGGCGACCGGATCGGTGGGCGACTTTGAGCGTTACCGGGTGGATAGCGAACGATATGGGCTGGGACCGGAACTACGCATCAGTTTCTTCACTCACATCGCTAACCGGCTGGAGTATGGCGATCGGCAGCGCTACGAGCTGCTCAAGTGCGCCCTAGAGCTGATTCGCGAGCATGGTCTCTATCCGAGCGAAACATTCGACCGCGATCGGCTTGAGTACGAGCTTGCCCTCAGCTACGTACGCTGCACCAACGAGGACACGCTCGAGCTCTACCGGTCGCAGTACTGGTGCAACAGGCGCCAGCAATCCGACGCATCCCAACAGGCCGGCCAATCGACGGCCATCCTTTACCACACCTTTCTCGAGCTGAAGGAAGTTGCCGGTATCGACGATCTGACCCTCTCGAATCTGCCACTTGCACAACCGGAGGAACGGCTTCGGCTCGACGCCCTCATCAACCGGCTGCTCGACTGCGGGGACATTGTACAGGCCCTACGCTACCAGGCGATCTTCGAGCAGCGGCCCATCGATCTGCACTTTATCGTGTTCTGTATGGCGCTTGCCGAGGGACTGGTTAGCTTCTACAACCTCTCGAAGGAGGAACGAATGCTGCTGAACGAAGACCGAGCACGATCGGCGGGTCGGTTTCAGCGACGCACACTTTCACGTATTAGCCGCGTCAGTCAAAGCTCGACGACGGGCAGGATAGACGGCTCGCCGATGAAGAGCAGTGGCGGTGCGACGCAGCTAGACTCGTCCGACACGAGCACGGCGGGAATGTCGGACTTTGAGGAGGTTCCATCGCGCGATCGACAGGATATTTTCGAAGCAATAAGCGTAAGTTTTTTACGGAAAACTTAATCAATTCGAACAATTGGGGTCATTCATACTGATCAAACGACGCTTTTCTCGACGTTTCTCAAAATCTTATACAAAAGGAGTCAGGAATCAGACGCTGTCGTTCTTTTCTAAATCTTTCAAAAAAGGTTTTTGTTTTCAATATATTTATTTTTTGTATGAATCGAGAAAGGCCTCGTAATCCTCGTCCTCAATTGCATTGTGCAATAATTCTATAGAGGATCAGTAATTCAAATTTTGCATAGAAAGATAAAACTGCTTGCCACTTACCAAAGTTGGTGTCTACTCATAGTGATTTTTGCGCCCAACTTACACTTCTTTCTACTATTTTAGGGACTTGGAAACCGTATCACACACGGCCAGGATCTTGCTCAACGTGTCATCCTCACGTACCGCGTTGCCATGTACCTCGATCGCGACTACAACGAACTGCTCAAACTACGCGATCCGCTTGCCTTTCTTCCCGAGATCGTGCGGGAAGACTGCGTCCACAAGCTGGAGGTGATCAGCGATATCATGACCGCCACCCGGATGAGCGTGGAGAGTTTCACCGATTTTCTTGCATCGGAAATCGTCTCGTCCGTGGTTCGGTCCAAGTTTTACCTCTTCCAACAGCAAAACTCTCAACAGCAGCAACAGCAGCAACAACAGTCGGGCATGAAAACGGATGAGCTGCTGTGGGGCTACAATATCGACCGGGAGTTCCATCTGTTTCTCGAGCTTGCGCCCAACACGACCGCGCTCGGAAATGTACTGCTGCGGTACTGTAACGCCCTCCGGTTGTATCGCAAGCGTGAACGAAAGGACACGAATCAGAGCGTTCAGGATGCGCTAGAGTCGTTCGAGACGATTCCAGCGCTGCGCAATGCAAACGACGTCGTTGTACTCGTTGATCGACTCGATGAGATCCTGCAGCGGCAGGTGCTTTCGCTCAAGAAACAGAACACGATCATCGTGGCGCTGTTGGTGAAAGCGCACGATTGTTTCGTGCACGAGTGTTCGATGGAGGGCATTATGGAGGTGTTGGCATGCTGCAAAGCTCTCACCGCAATCCTAACGGCGGCGAAATCGTGGAACCTGATCGTGCGACTGCTGGTTGGTATTGGCCGGTACCGCGATATGTACTACTGCTTCGAAACGCTCATCAAGCACGAACAGTTCGAGTCACTGCTCGGTCAGTTCGATGATCGCGCGGCAAACGGAAGGCGCCTGCAGTCGGCCATTATCGCCTACCTGAACGAGCACTGGCCCGAGCGAAAGGATTACTTCCGCCTGGCCGCGTTACACTTCCGCATGCATAAAGAGATCGCGGAGCTGTGGGAAACGGAAGCGAAAGCTACGATCCATGCGATCCTCGAGACGTACGAGGTGACACTGATGGTTCCGCTGCGAGGAATGTCGATAGGCAGTGGCCAGCAGACACCGATACCTAGCATTGTGTACTGTCAGCAGCTGCAAGCAACATCGCTGGTGCAGACGGAACTTACGAGAGCCATGGATGCCTATACACATGCCGCGGAAACCTATCTGCTCGATAACAACCTCACACTAGCCCAGCGAGCGGCGGCCAACGCGGAACTGGTAGCGCTACAGATCTGTCTCGTTCGTCAAGCCATTGCCGCGGAACGAGGAACGACGGGGGCAGGTGGGAACAGTGGTTCTCCCTCAGTCAAGCGAACCGATCGATCGTCAACCACGTCCGCGACTTCCACGGAACCAACGTGCTTCTGCACGTCGGTGCTTAACATCCGCTCCGCAGAAACCGACGGGCGGCGTGTAACGGTGGGACCGGAAATTACCGGCACCAATGGGGCCACCGGAACGCTCCTGTACTACATCAACTTCCTGCTAACCGTCCCTCAGACGCTTATCGTTGCACGCGCCTACAGTATCGAGGTGAACTGGGCCGGCGCGATCTATCAGCACTACGTCCTACGCGGGGAAACTTCCTACCTGGAGGACTTTCTCGAGCGAATGCCGGTGACGGATGCCATGATTGAGACGCTGGTGAAAATCTTCCAACTAGAGCCGCACATTACACCGCAGATGGAACAGGCGATCGAACGGTTCATCGGACGCATCCAGTCGGTAACGCTCAAATATCGGCTCGCGTCGCTAGTCGGACTCCGCAAGACGATCCACGGTCTCATCAACGGTGGGGCGGTCTACTACCTGAAGGATACGAACTATGGCAAGAGTGAAACAGAGCAGAGCGTAGGAGGAGGAACAGGAGGAGGAGCTGGCTGTGTCACAGGCAACACCGGCAGTAGCGCAGGAGTAGGTGGCGGTTGTGTCAGTATGACGAGTAGTATGATAGGAAGTAGTAGCATCGCTAGTAACACCAGCCCATCGGTGAACACCATGTCCAGTTCGTGATGAAGGGAAAGTGGTGATGCACGAATGCATCTTTCTTGTGATTATTTTACACACGGGACTTTTCGCCCGGGGGGTGTGATGACAAATGCATTGTATTTATTTTCTCCCTTCCCAACGATTTCAACATGGCAATAAATTTCCTCCCTATTTGACCATTATTACCCCATGTTGTGTAGTCTTTTGGATTCCAAATGTCCTTATGGCGAAGGCATTAAGGCCACAGCCATAAGCAGAAAGCATTAATTTCTCACAGGTCCTTGATGAATCTGTATATATATCTGTAACTTCTCTTTTCTCTACTCTAGAATGTATAATTGCCAACCTGATCATGATCCTTTTTGTGATAACAAGTCGGACATCGGACTCACCCTACTTACCGTAATTAAATTTATCCATTCCATTCAAATACCCTAATCAGGGGTTCCATTCGACAATCCAAAACCACCCACTGGTCTTCTGTTTGTAATCAATTGTTTGTATTTCACTTTTGCTATACATATCTTGCGTAGTTTTCCACATTCTGCTCCCTTTCTCTCTCCGGGTTTGCCTATGACTATTATTTTTCATGCTTATTATTTATTTACTATCATTTTTTTTTTTTGTAATATTATTTTTCATTTTCATCCCTCCATATGTCTTCCCTTGTTTAGTACTAAGCACTGCTGCGTTTTTCTTGTGTATCTTTCCTCTTATTTGTTTCTTTTTTTCGTTTCTTGTACACATGACATTTTACTTTCGATTTTGTTAAATGTCTCATACTATATTACCATACGTTCATAAGTGTTGCCGTCTTTTTACTTTAGATCGTTTCACTCGTTCTGAAATGTGTTAAACATACAATTCAACCAACAACGGTTATTTGTTTGATGATCTCCTCCTTCGTTTTTGTCACTTTCGGTTCCTTTGAACCTTTCCGCTTTGCAACTCTCAGCAGCCGGGTCGAATAACGATGACGCACTTATAATCACACTCTTACTCTTCCATGAATCGATTTATTACCGCTATTAAAGTGTTGACGTGTTATTTGCTTGTTTTTATTAATTTTGATTCTGCTTATGTACCGCCGTTGTCCCTATTTTACTGCGATTCACTCATCGCTCTTATCATTGCGATCACTTTTGCACGATCGACATATTGCAGTAAACTGAGCCAGTGCTTCCAGCGTACAGCTAGCGATTGATTTTCTCTTATCTGTGCGCATTGATTGGTAAACTGTTTTGATTGATTGATCAAACATTATTTTTTGTTCAAATTTATATTTTGTGTGGTGGTAATGGTGGGTGGCGTGGATTTACTGCCCACATGCAACGTGTACTTACGTAAAGTTCAGTGAGTATGTGAGTTGAACCGGTGCTGATCGTAATTTAGGGTGATGAGTTTGTTATTTTATGCTTCCTTTTTTGCTACTAGTTTGTCACACTTCTTAGCACCTTCCGAGATTAAACTACCGGGCTGGAAGGAGTGTGTGCTTATTCTGATTTTATCAACCTCTAGAAGCCGCTTTTTTACTTTTCTTCTTTTCTTTGTCCTTCGGCACCCATTTAAGCCATTCCCGGCGATAAGTTCGCGGGATTCCATGCACGATATCGCGCAAACGGTCGAGTAGTAGCGCACATAATAGTAAAAGCATCCAACAACGATAACAAAGCATTCACAAACACCGGTCCTCAGGGATCGGCAACGTCCTCGTCGTCGTCGTCGTCGTACGATGAAACGTAAAGCAAAACTAAGGCATACGTGACCCCCGTCCCGGAACTGGGAGGTTGCCCCTAGCACCGAAGGGTTGGTAGGGTGGTAGCATAATTCAACGATAATTTCTGTGCAATTTATTTAATATTTTTTTTAGTTTTTTGAGTATTCTCAAACTACCATGTTCGGGAAGGTTTGTTTGTTTTCCTCTATACACCAGGAATTTCTTTTTTATACTTTCCCTATTGCTAGTTGCAATGAAGTATCAACTGATAGGATGAAGGTTTAAAATTTAACATTTTTTTAGTCCGCCCTTTAAGCACCGCAATGCATCTCGAAGTTTGTGTTTCAATTCATGAAAATGTTTCAAAACAAACAAACAGAACGGAATTGTGAGAAATGGTGGAATTAGCTTTTACTCACTCACGCAGGAACACATTTACATAAACACGAATAAGCAATGAGAATATAGTGGTATAAAACGCCTTAGAAGATTATCAATTAAAACTAAAGATCACGCTGCATAAGATCAAATCCGTTTTCTACGTAGCGCTAAAAGATGCAATACCTGGAATAGTAGTACATACTTTGAGAAAAAGAAAGAAAAGGAAACTTCATTTATATCGACGATTTCCAATCGAATGATTAATTTTCTACATAGCCTCAACATTGTGAGCAGGCACACGCCGACGAGGCTTTTCTTACAAAAATAATACACACACACACACACACAGAAAAAAAGGCAGTGTAAGCTTTATGAAAACTATAGTGAAACCACTAGCGAAATGAGGCGATCGTATGCAGATGGTATGCTTAATGGGATGTACAATAAGACGATATGACGATAAAATTAGTTATCACAATCACGGGAAAACACGTAGACGAAGAGCATTTCAGGCTCGCTTCGAAGCCGGACGTGGGATTTATGAGCACAATCTGGATTAGATGGGTGATCCATAACCTCCCTTGCTGTTTCTGCAGCACACCACCACTGCTCGATTGTGGTTTTCTTCTCCCGCCCTCATTCCAATGATAAAGAATCAATTTTATTATGAGAAACCAATCCTTAAAGTCTTTCAAACACGTAAACGCGAAGGAGGGCTGAGGAAAACATATTTGTTTTATTTTTTTTTGCCTCGATAAATTATCATTTTATTCTAAAGCTAGAGCTCTTTCACTTCCCCGCTTCGCTGTCTTTAAACAACATTAAGGCTTTTAATTGGTTGTTTTAACATTCAGTGCCACTACTCTCTTTCTGCTCAGTACATACTAAACTCGTTTCCGGTAGCCGTACGCGTAATAGTTGTAGATTTTTAGCCGTTTTGCGTTGCGTTTGTCCGTCTCATTTGCTTGTGTATTAATAATTGTCTATCCAATATGTACAAAAATATGGTTAATGTATCCTTTGCTAGCGATCGCTTGCATCTTCCTCAACACCACTTTTGCCCTTGCCACTTGCAGCTACGATTTGCTATGTTTCTAACCATTAACTATACGCTATGCCTTAAACGGTAAATATTCATATGCACACACACGCACACACAGCTTCACTATTACCGCCCTTCCTTTGTCAACGACGATCGGCGACCATGATTTCTTTGCTAAATGTTAGTTGTTGATTACCGCCCGCTCTTCGTTTATTATCAGTTTATGTACGTGCGAACACAGGGTCATATTTTTTCGTCCTTTAGTGTGTGGTTGAGATGGTCACACCAAACGACAATCTACTGCTTCTTCGTCAACTGCATAATCTTCATTCACCCCACACTCTTTTCAGCGCAATACCGTTTCCAATCAGTTTTTGTATTCAATTTAAACTACCGCTACTATTACCACTACGCTACTTCTATTATTACTATCAGCTTACAGTGTGCAGTCCTTTTGATTTCATTAGTTTCGGTTTACTAAACGCAGCCCGCAAACTTCCCTAATTCCCAATCTCTTATCTCGATGTCAGCGCTAGAGTGGCCTTCGTGTTTTAGACGAATACCAAGTTTGTTTTCCATCTTTATTATGTTGAATGTGATTTGTTCTTTTTTCTCTGCTCTCTCTCTCTCTCGCTTTATTTGCTACAAAACTGTAACAACTTGTACGGTTATAGATTGTTGCGTTGTATTACGATTTTGCTTTAACGTTATCATTTTCTATCATTTTGGGGCGGGGGCTAAAGTCCACCGTCGGAATTCATCCGAAGCCGAATGGAGCAACACTGAAACATATTGGTGGACAGTAAAGACTTAGCGTTACGGAATTTCAAAACATTATTCAAATTTGATAAGATTCTTTAAAGTGAAGTGAGAAAAAGTAAGAAACATTGTAGAAGATTCTTCAATCTTGAGAAATAAGAGAGAAACAACTGAAGTGTCGTTTTTTAGCAATCGAAAAGTGTATTGGTAATTACTTTTATGAGCATAATGTATAATAAGAAAAAAAAAACCCTTCATGGTAAAAGAGTGAGAAATCTAATATTGGTGGCAACTTGTTCTCTGGGATTCTGGGGCTTTTGTATATACGATATAGAATGTTTCTGTTGTGGGTTATACAGCTATTACATACATATGATTTGAAGCAGAGATTAATGTTTGCCCTTCTGCTAGCCATTGAACTATTCGACACCATTGTTTGCACCGCCGCGAAACGCGCGCGGTGAACGGGATGGCTTCACACTCCTAAATGTACATTCACAGTCTACACAGTAAAGATTTTCTTGATGCTCGTTCCGCTTCTCTACGGGGAATACATATATTTATGCTTGTCTCATACACGTTAATTGGCAGTAAGTTTCGCTTTACCAGGGGTTCGATCGTATTATTTTACGTTTAATGATTGATTTCGATAGTATTTGAGCGTGGAAGAATATTCCATTCGGTATGAGAGTTGGTATTCATCAGGGTGCGCTGGTGTGAAGTGTCTTTTTTTATTTTGGATTTTGCGTTTTAATAATTCTTATAACTTACACGAGCAAATTTTCACGTGCATTATTTTACTAACAAAAAAAAAAGAACCGGGTGTCTATAGGAATGGATACAATACTACATGAAACTAAACCGCTATGTCTTTCCTAGCTAGTGATAAAGCAGACTCCCAGCTCTATGGGGAGGGGGAGGGGGGAGGGTACTAAAAAACGTCCTCTCTCATCAGTCTAATTTTGCTATAGCCGATACTTAAACGACGAACCAAACCAATAAACCGTCGTCGTGTATGTTTTTGTTGCCATTTCCATAAATGAACGCGACTATAACAACCACAGTACGTCACAATCTTAAACCCGCCCGCGCAAAGCTGAGTTCGCAAATTCGTTAAAACGGTCACAACTGTTATAGTTTTTGGTATTGTTTTACTCTCCCTTCGCAGCACCGAACCTCTGTACCTAATGATAGAACATTTCAAGCCGAATACGATAGGTATTTTGATTTGTCCTAAGTTCCTACTAACAAGGAAAACAACATCCGCTTCACTATATCCTTATTCGTGTTCTTACTTGGTTTGCTAATTTTGTATTGGGTTGTCATTCGATATATACTCCCGTTGTCACTTTCTTTATCCAACTTGCAGCGGAATGATAATATGGGCGTGCTCATACTCGTAATTTATATGCTTTCCCCAGGTCATTTTTGGGACCACAACACGGTTGCAAGAAGCCACAACATAAAATCAATAGCACGAGTGTTGAATTTCACCCCTAATAAGTCATTGGCTTTGAACACACACAGTCTCGTGTTTGCATGCGACAAGTCCTTCTTTTGCAAGAAGCAAAAACTAAACGCATACGCTGAAGGCAGTGGAAAACTTATAACTGCATGGTAAACACTAGAAACTTAGGGGGGGTCGAGTGATGGACAGTGATCTGTACGCGTTGAAGGAAGGAAGCGATGTTTAGGAGAAAAAAAATCAAAAGCCTCAAAAGTGTTTTTTGTTAACGCGACTGTGAGAGATTGGTAAATCATTAATTTTTAAACGCAAAACAAATATGTTTGTCCAAATTTTCTCCGGATTTCATTTTTTCGTCCTTTTGCCTACTGCCCTCTCTAAATATGCTACATTCGCTGCGTAAACAGCAAACAACAGTACGTCGATATGCGCGCAATTTACATTTATAACAGCCTTATATGATTCAGTTTTTTTACTCTTTTATTCTCTCTTCCTCGCATCTCTGAATGTTCCATCAAACTTTCCGCCCAAATGCGGAACTAACTGTACACAATGTTTTTTTGTGAATCATTTTCGCGAAGGATTTTGCCTAAACAGGATCGTCGGAATCATTACTATCGCGCATGTAAAATAAATGTATGAATATTGGAACTTTTGTCATCGTTTTCCAAAATCGTTTTAAAGCATAAAGTAATGAGAACACTAGCCACTAGCGTTTACCCCCTTGAGAAACGGGGTCGTAGTCAATAGCTTGTAGTCTGAGAGATAGGAATGGAACTTAAAAAAAAAATGGTATAGAAAAAAGCATAGTAAAATTATAAATGTATCTACAAGTTGTTTTGTGGGCAAAAATTATCCTCGCAAATAAACTTCCGCCATGGAAACTCCCCCAACTTTTAGCTAAAAGAGCAAAGGGGATGGGGTGTGGCGATCGCCCCCGGTATTATCTATCTAATGTTCCTCCTCGGTCCGTGTGTCGAGATCCTTTTCTGTTTCTTGTTTTTTGTTTATCAAACGTATAGAGATTTCCCTATGAGGATTACGAAGGACACAATCATGCCGGATACTTATTTCTGCTACAACTATTACACACTATCACGACCCCTTCGATATTGGAGTTCTTTCTTGACAGTGTGTGTGTATGTGTGTGACAGGGTAGACACTAAGAAAGACCTTCCACACACAGCGAGGGGAAACACACAAGTAATCCTATCGATATTTTGACCGTCGATCAAATTGGTTGCTGCCAGTGTGTGTTATTCAACTAGAATTTGCCTACGTACTCTACGAAAGACGACGATGTGGTCGATGAGATGGCCGATGCTAGACGATGCTATTGGCCAGGGGGTTGTAGCAGCTGTTCGCTGCCGGTTGATCCAGGTGGTTGAGTATTGCTGCCGTTGCCATTGCTGCTGTTGCTGCTGTTATTGCTATCCTCCTCACCGGTGTCCAACGCCAGGGCAGCCAAGTGCGTCGGTGACATCACCGGTTCGCGGGCGAGTGTCGGAAGATGCTGGTGAAGCCTTTTCCTTTCGCAGGCACAGGAACTACCATCCTCTAGGGTCGTCGATGTCGATTCCGTAGCACAGGGAGGCTGGACACCACCACCAACACCTCCACCACTTACCATAGGCCGACCGGAAGCGAGAATGCGCACCTCGAGTAGCGCTTGCAAGGAAGCTTTAGGATGCGGCTGGGAATGGTGTTGCTGCTGCAAGGATCCCGCAAGGGAAAGCACCGGGGCCGGTGGGTGCATGGTAGAAATGGCTGCCGTGGGAGAGGTTTTGATGGTTGAGAGATTGTTACCGACGGAAGGAACACCACCACCACCGGATGCCACTACCGACAGTGCCGACGAAACCTTCTTTAACGATCCCACAACACCGTAGGACGAAGATGATGACGACACTAAAGGCTTCTGGTGGTGCTAGGAACCCATCGGAATCCCTCCACCGCCACCTCCTCCGACTAGGCTACCGGAGCTGCCATCTAGTCCACCACCGCCGCCGCTAACCATGGATGAGCTCAGCTGCTTGCTGATGGAGGCTGCCGTGCTTGACGAGCTGCTGGTGGTACTGCTGCCGACGGCCGTCATCGTTACCCCAGCCTTACTCAATCCCGACGGGCTTGACGGACGATTGGAGCGAACGACACCGGGAACCCGGGAGGATGTCGTCGTAGTTGCCGCTGCCGTTACTCCAGCACCGCCCGCCGCACCCGGATCGGTCGTTCCCGGGGCATCCGCAATTACGCCAATCTTCACCACCTGCGGCGATTGAGGCAACATCCGGTGGAACCAGATGTGATTGAGCGCTTCCTGTGGCGTCATGCGACGCTTCGGATCCCACCGCAGGCAGTGCTTGACAAAGTCCAGGAACAGCTCGTCGCTGTAGTGCAGCACCTTGGCAAGATCCCGAGTCCCGGGTGCACCCCGGTACCGGCCGCGCCGACTGTAGCTACCCTGAATGTCCTCCCGTCCGTCCGCCCGAAAGCTGAGCGAACAGTAGTGCGGGAGGCGGTCTTCGCGATCGAACGCAAAGTACCGGGAAGCGGACCGGGCATTGTCCAGCAGCTTCAACGGTGGCATCCCCAGCAGCTCGATGATGCACGCCATCTGATCGTACTCGTCCTCGCCGGGCAGCAGGGCCGAGCCGGTGTACAGCTCCGCCACGATGCACCCGAGCGACCACATGTCGATCGCCATGTCGTACTTGGCGCCGAGGATCACCTCCGGGGCGCGATAGAACCGCGACTGGATGTACGTGTAGACGCGCTCGTTCTCGAAGCAGGACGACCCGAAGTCGATCACCTTAATGCCCGAGCGGCCCTGCTGCTTGAGCAGGATGTTCTCCGGCTTCATATCACAATGGATGATCTTGTTCTTGTAGAGCGCGTCCAGGCACTTGAGCAGCGAGTGCGTAAACTTGCGCACCAGCTGCATGCTGAAGCCCTTGAACTTGTTCTTCTTGATCAGCTCGTACAGGTTGATGTACAGCAGCTCGAACGTGATGCACATGTGATTGCGGAACACGAAGCTGTCGTACATGTGGATGATGTTCATCGAGTTGTAGCGATCCTGCGCGCGCAGATGCTTCAGGATGCGGATCTCCTCCTGCGCCTGCCGGTGGAACCGCTGCTCGTTGCGGATCATCTTGAGCGCCACGTGCTGGAAGTTGCGGTGATCGTACGCCTTCACCACCTGCCCGAAGCTGCCCTTGCCGATGATCTTCAGCACCTCGTACCGGTAGGCGATGTGATCGTGCGCGATATGGATGTACGAGCCCTGTTCGTTGTCGTAGTCCGAGTTCCCGGCGCCGCGCCGCTTCTTCGCGTTCGCACCGATGAAGTAGATCCGCGGGTAGTTGTAGATCTCGTGGTGTTCGTACTGCGTCAGCTTATCCATGTACAACCGGAGCACCTCGAACGGTGCCAGACTTTCCGTCATGCGCACCTCTTCCCCTCCTTCACCTTGCTGATGCTGATCACCACTCTTCTGCTGTTGCTGCTGTTGTTGTTGCTGGAGTGCTTGCTGCTGTTTCTGGACCACCTGCTGCTGGGCCGCCTGTTGCTGCTGCTGCTGCAACTGTTGCAGCTGATGTTGATGCTGCTGGATGAAATGCTGTTGAAGATCGCACACTTTCTGGTCCACCGAGTGGCCCAATTTGGCCACCTTCGTCAGACTAACCTCGTCCTTCTTGAGCGTGTTATTGCTTCCACTGCCGCTACTGCCGCTCCCACCGGCACCACCTGCACCGTTGTTTCCCAGCAGGTGCGACTGTTGTTGCTGCATGTGCATCGTCTGGTCCTCCGGATCGAGCAGGGTAATGTTTCCGATTCGGGTCACCTTGCAGTAGCTGGATGCATCGGCTTTAGCCACATTACCACTGCTACCACCAACAGCACTACGAAGATGATGCTGTAGCTGCTGCTGCTGCTGCTGCTTATGGTGGTGCTGTTGCTGGGCCGCTTGTTGCTGCTGTTGCTGGTGTTGCAACGAAACCGGTCCCGATCCGCCCGCTCCCTCATGGTGGTGATGGTGATGATGCTCACTCAATCCCATCTTTCCGATGCGTGTCATTTTGCTATAGTTGATCGGTAGATCGTTACTACCGATGGCACCAATAGCGCCACTATTATTGCTGCTACTACTACTATTGCTACTATGTTGTTGTTGCTGTTGCTGCTGATGGTGGTGCTGCTGGGCCAGCTTTTGCTGTTGCTGATGATGGTGAGTAGAGTACGCAAGCCTTTCACTGTTGCTTATGCCACCGACGCCGGACGAGTGCGACTGCTTCCCGCTGCCCGTTTGAGGAACAACGACGAGGATACTACCACTGTTTCCGCTACCATTTGTCGACCCATTGTTGATACCACCACCGTTGGCCCCTCCTCCTCCTCCTCCTCCTCCACCATTGTTGCCGCCCACGTTGGCCATGGTGCTGCTCACCGCACCGTCCACATCGCACAACCGAAAGGTGAGACTGTCGAGCATGTTGCTGCCACTTGTCGTACTCAGTCCACTCGGTAGACTGTGATGATGGTGATGATGATGATGGTGCTGCTGCTGCTGATGTTGATGCACCTGCTGCTGCTGCTGCTGCTGTTGCTGCTGTTGGTGTTTACTCTGATGATGTTGGAGCAGTTGCAGTTGTTGCTGCTGCTGCTGCTGCTGATGCTGTTGTTGGTGCTGTTGTTGAAAATGCAACTGTTGATTTAACTTTCCGCTACTTCCACCCGCGTAGCCAATGCTTGTTGCACCATCACACAGCGAACCGATCCACTTGTGGGTGTTTGATTTGCCACCGAGGCTGCTCAGGTTGCCGCTGCTTCCACCGAATAGAATGGCCGATGACGTCAGCGAGGACGTTTTCAGTGCCGTCGACGGAGCAATCAGTGGCGGCTGGAAGGACACCAGTCCGCCGCCACCCCCGCCGCACGCACCGACACTGTTGATATTGTTGCTACTCCCACCGACGATGCCGGCGCCTCCGACTCCTCCTACCGGGCCACCGTTATTGCTCGATACGATCGTTCCTGTTGCGTTGCCGTTCACCTTGTCGCACCGGAGCGAGCTGGTCGATGCGGACGAACCGGCAATACCGCCACCGTTTGCCGCCAGCAGCAGGGAGTATCCACCACCACCACCACCACCGTTACCGGCACCGGGCACCGAGGACTGCCGGGTGAAGATGCTGTTACTGACCAAGCCGCTGACGCCGCCGCCGCCGCCGCCACCACCGTTACTGTTGCCACCGTTACTACTGCTGCCAGCGTTACAGTCCATATCTACCACATCACAGTGCGCAAACACGCGGCTGCTCGCAAGCAACATGCTCGGAGGAAGCCGAACGATGCCTTCCACCTACACGACCGCCAAAACAACCGCCACAACCACCTCCACCACCACCACCGGCACGGTTAATAACAACAACAACCGGAAGTGGGCGCAGTTCGGCGGTGGGGTTGTTTGCTACAGGAGTTGCTGCTGCTACTAGCGAGGGACTTTGTTGCTGCGGTTCCCCGATGCTCGCGGTCATACTGTTGTTCCGCAATGTAAGACGCCTAGCCGATCGGTCCAGAAATCGCATTCGATGGTTGCGCGAGAATTGCTTTGCCGATGGTTGGTAATTGTGCGTTCTCTTCAGGGTAGAGTTATGGTTCTTCAACTTTGTGTCTCGAGCGGCGAAGAGTTTTTTTTCCCGGTTTCCTAAAAAATAAAAAGGAGAGATGTTAGTGATTTTGGTTTCCCATTTAACTAAACGACACGACTAAGAAAAATGCATAAAATGTACCGGGTGCTCGAAGAATGTTTGCAGCAAATTGAAATATAAATTTCTTATGGTTGTGATACCAAAATTCAGATAAATATGATAGCAAGTCTCGTAAGCCCTTAACGGGCAGGCATGACCAAGAGGTCGTTACGCCAAGAAGAAGAAGAAGATGATAGCACTCTTACAGTTTATTGTGTAAGGAATCAGAAAAAACAACCAGAGAATATTATAGGTATCGATGTCGAACTGTAAATATTTTTACAATATTGTAATTTCTACGCACCAATCCCACAACATTTTAAATATACGTAACAGCATTCGACATTAGCTTTTATAAATATAATGAAAATTTAAGCCGATCGTTTACCAAAAAACGAAGCGCAAGGCTATGAAACAAGACTGAATTTTTAATATCGCTCAAAATCCGCAGCACCTTACCGTCTGGAAAATATCTCTACTTGCTCTAAATAAATCTCAACATCACAAATAATCACCAAAACACTGTCCTCAAACAAACAAAAGACGGTTCTACATGACAAGTTGTCGGACGGTAGGCCGTCGAACGAATCAATCGATCGATCGGGTTTAATTGTACGACCAAACTCAACCCGCGACTTGCCGAGATTTCACAACATTCGGTTGTTTCAACCGAATCGATCTTCCGGAAAAAGAACGGTCGTATTAAACAGTATCGAATAGTGACAGTTGATGGGAGGGATTGTCTTTTTGATTAAATGTGTTGACCCAGCATCGATATTAGGATAAAAACCTGATTTTGATAAATAAGTTCATTGCAATTTCACTTCGAATCATCTTTCAACAAACAATTTTATTGCAAACCGATTACTACAATAATACAACTGTGTAGTCAAATCGGATTCTTGACAGTCCTGAGTTTTATTAATGAGAACCTTCCTTTTTTGAAAAAAGTAAATATTGTTCAATTTTTTTAAATCAACATGTACTTTTTTTTGGCTTCCAACCAACTAACCAACCAGGAAGAATGTGTGCTCACTTCCTAATTTATGAAAATATAAAATTAAGCCAACAAAACCACCCGCATACACACATCATCATTTAACGTGCATTCGTTGCTCGAAACAATCTCCTCGGTCCGTTAAACTCGGTGAGTTTCCTCGTCGCGTTGGAATCCGGCGTCGTCCGCTCGAAACATTCGCCGGAACAAACCGAAGGCACAAGGCTTTTCACAAAAGCTAATAAGTTGTTTGCTTTACGATGATGCACCAACATCGGAAAACATAAGCGACGTCATACAGTTGAGCAGCGTTATGCTGCTGCCGCTGGCTAATCGCACATGGGGCTTGGGGGTGCTTGTTTTACCGATGTGCTTGTACTTTTCTCCAGATGTGTGTGCTCGTGCCTCCTCTTGGTTGGTGAAAGCTGCCCACCGCATGGTCTGCAGAGGGGGGGGCCTAATACAATGTTTTTTGGCAAATGTTTGCTGCAGAATCTAAACCGCCGGTCGTCGTTGGCGAAGGCCTTCGTCGCCCACTTTCGGTCCAGACGACGACCGGTGGCAACAATCGATCGAACCTAAATGAGAGTGTAATTTCGATGGTGTCGGGCCCGGAATCAAAAACCGAGCAGCCGCTCGGACGGCGACCTTGGACCTTATTCTCGAGTTCTTTTGAATCGTAATAATTTAAACATGATGACAACAGAGGGGAAGCATCAAGAACCCCTTTTCATCTAATTAGAAATTGTTGCTAAGATGGAATAGTATCGATTTTGTCTTCTGTCCCCCAAAATCAACGAAAGATGTAGATTTAATTTTTAATTTGCATTCGTACGAACACTTGCCGATCTAGATTGAGGCGATGACGGACGATGACAAATGTAAATAAGGGTTGCAACGTGGAAACGACTTTAAATCCGTGCCCGTACCTCAACTAACGGTAACACTTTCACCTACCGAACTCCTGCATCGACCACGGGCGGGTGTTCCATAAACGGACACACAAATAAAAGGATGCACCAACGAAGGTGGTTAGTTACATTGCAGAGTTGCAGAGAAAAAGGAAAACCATCCGGAGGAGCCGACGTAAATTCGGAATGAAAAAAAAGGAAACATCGCACCACAGCTGCTCTCACCCACAGATGCAGAAATGGGCCCCTTACCCACACCACACCCAGGCTTGGGGTGGTGCCTGGACGGGGACGGGGAATGACGAACGACCGCGTAACTGGCCGGTAATAAAAACGGGAGCAATAAAAACGGTGCACAGAGCGGAGGCGACCCAACGCCGCGGGTGGCAACGGGAGATGGGAGTCCGTAAGATGCGCGACGCTTTACCGATAGCCACACTAGGCCGCATCGTTTTCCTTCTTCACTCCAAACGCCGCCGCCCCCTTTTTCCCGGTCCCCCCTGCCAAAGCTCATTCGAAAATCTCCACCGAGCGCGGACATTCGGAACAAAAAAGACCGCTGCACGGAACGGAATGAAAAGGAAAGAAAAGTAAACCTTCGAATACCTATCGATGGATCTTCGACTTTGGCCGCATCAAACACGTCGTCTAACGGTTTCATCTTCAGCTTACTTTAGGAGGAGCTGGCCGGTGCTGCTGCTGCTGCTGCTGCTTCGTGATCGCCCCTTTCTGCAAACAAACGGCGGTTGGCCCACTCGTGGAACGCATATTGCATTTGCGCATTTGCTTTCTTTTTCTTCGATCATTGGGAAGGTTTCAATGCAAAACACACTAGAGTGACTCGGAAGCCACAATGAGCCTCACGTAACCGTAATTTTAAATTATAGTGACATCAAAGGCCCAAGCAGTTTGGAAGAAGGTCTAGGTCAACATCTAAAGTTAACCAAAAATAATTGTTGTTGAAAAATCCAACACTTTAAGATTTTTTTGAAACTCTTTACATTTCTTGTAACTGAACAACAACAAATTAAGAATTAGAATTATGGAGTAAACATTTAAACTATTCAAAGAGTTTAAATGTTTTAATTATGGTATATTTGATGGTAAAATGACACCTCTTTATCAAAGATTAGTGCATAGAGAAGTTGGGAAGAGAATTGTCTACGATGAAATTATTACAATGAGAACTTGAGAACATGAGAACTTGAGGACGAGAGCATTAATTATTTGCTTCTAAGAAGAAACCGAATGTTTAAATCGAGCTTTTTGTTTAAATAGAGAAATTTAGTAAATTTACACATTTATACAATACACATCTTTAGGTGATCGATCTGGGTCGAAAATACTCGCATACAACACAGTAATACAAGTTATAATTTCCAACTCAACTCATTCACAAATCATAGGCTTAACTTAAAGATCAACTAGAAGGAATTTATATACTGAACCGAAAGAAAAATCCCTAAAAATAAAAAGTACTAAGCAGCATCCTTAGCCCTGCATGTGTCCATCCGGTAGAAACGGAACCGGAACATTCCCGGATAATATTGCACACCTTCTGCACCTTCGGGTGGTGGGAGTCGCACCTGTTTGGGGCGCTGCTTCCCACCATTAGGGCTTCCACCTCTTTAAGTTCCTCCGGCTTGCGATGCTCTCTTTCCTTCGCGCAATCATTTCGCTGTCCCGCTCTGGTTCGTAAGACGATTACTCCAGCTAAGCCGGGGCTATAATTAGAGCCACCGGGGGCCACCGGGGGAGGGTAAAGCCGCCATCACGTTCCGAACGGCGGTTCCCGTTCGGTGTTCTATTATCACGTGCGTGCGCGGATGCTTTGTTTCTACTTCTTTCACTTCAAGTTAAGATGTTTATATTTGACGATGGATTTTGTGTGTGTGTGGTCAGCGGGAAAGGCATACAATTGCGTGTAAAGTAGCATACAGAACCAGAAGAGGAAATTGTTGCGTGCGATCCAACTGAACGAGATGAACGTAACATGAATTCCGCCTGAGTGGACGGGGGATTGGAAAAATCCATTTTTAAATTATAATTATATTACAAAAGCACAGCTAAGCTTGTACAAGCATGGAAACCGTTTTGCCCTTTTGAGAAAAAAATATTTCTAACCAAGTTCAAAACATGGATATTGAAGATGACCCAAGATCTGCGACTTAATTTTGTCGATACCAACAATCACACAAATTTGTTCACGTATAAAAATAGAGTTCAAAAGTAATACTAAAAAAAAGGTTGTCACTTTCTTAAGTAGCCTAAAAGGCCATGCCACCACCCGCCGAACCGAGGATATTTTAAAACAACCAAACCATGGGGTGAGGAGAAAGCAAACTTGAAACTGTCGGACACAACCTGACTGTAACATGATTGGCAATGAACCGAAAAACCAACAGAAAAAAAAATCCGTAACGACACATCAGCTCACCGTCGGTTCCGTAATGAGTAAAAACTAAACCGAAGAAAAGCTAGAGTAACAAGTAAAAGAAAACAAGGGTTCACAGTTCCCCACCCAATCCGGCAGACTCCTTGGCGCGAACGATACCCGCTATAAACCACCGCAGCGGCAGCGGCGCGTCCTTCACATTGCTGGATTTGCTTTATTTATCCTTCCCTGCCACCACTTGGCCGTGTCACATTTACGACCATTAACTGTCAAACCGTGTGTCGTCCGTCGTCGAGAAAGTCGCGCCGCGAACCGAACGAAGAATCCGAGCTGTCCAAAAGCACAACAGAGTCGCGGCGGACGAACTCGCGCAGCGTCGTTTTGATGATTGGCAATGAACCGAAATCACCCAGATGTGAAAAGTAGTTCGCAGTTTAAACGGAAAACAAAACAAAAAAAAAACGCCCATCGACACGACCAACATTTTCTTTTTTGTCCTCAACGTGTATTTTGCTAGGCACAAAAGCTCCTGTCGCTGAATATAAATTAGTAACCGGAGTGTTGTTGTCCATCGCATCATCTCCGGGGTCCGAGCAGCAAAGCAGGGCGGCGGACAGACGTGAAAATACTCTCATTTAACGATACGTCTCCGCCGCGATCCATTTCAACTTGAAATTAATTTTATTTCAACACGATTGAAAGGCAAAAGAAACAGTTTCAATTTCACCTTCATCTAAAATCCTCTTTCTTTAACAATTTTCTTCTCTGTTTCCTTTGCTAATCATTAGCTTTTTCGCTGCGGTTTGCGGTGTTTTCCTCCGGCTCTCTCGCGGCCCTGTGTGCAGTAATTAAAATTTCGCCTCGATCACTTTTTCCCGTCCGTGCCTATAACCACCAAAGCTTTGGAGACCGTTTTAGCAGCTGCAAAAGAAAAACGTTCCACATGTTCGTGTATGTTCCGAAAATTTACAGCCCATTTGTTTGCCATCGCATCTTGCATCTTGCCCTGCCCGGTCGGTGTGTGTGTGTGTGTGTGGCTTTTCCGATGATGCTTTCTCATATTTTCCATTTACTTTTCCCATCCTCCCATCCCTCTCTCTTTCTAATTTCCGTGCCCCGCGGACAGTTAGTCCGGAGCTCGTTCATTCGGTGAACTTTTCAGCATCATCATCATCTGCACCCGAGAACGCGGTGCATCGGGGCTGGGCTGCCGGCTCGCGACATGCAATGGGTCGGCCCCGAGGGTGCCAATGCATTTAACTGCATATCGATCGTGCACCTAACTGGGTTGATGGGGCGCAAAAAAAAGGACTTGCCCAACATGAGGGTCAACAATCTCCTGAACAAACGGAAAATCCGGGGAGTTCATATTAGAACAAAAATGATACTTGTATGCTGTCAAAAAAGAAATGGCTGTCTCACTTAGTGATGTTTATAATTTACTTTGTATGGTGACTTATTTTTTTTTTAATCATATGGAATGAGGGGATATTCTTAAACCGGAGTAATTACTTATAAGATAGAAAAACAAAGCATTTGGGCTGTGTACGTAAAAACAGGGAAAACATACACACGCGGGTTTTTGTAGATTATGATTACTGTAAAATATTGCCAGGTTGCATGTTAACCTTATGGCGCCCTATCGACTGTGACCCGGTGTGTTGTTTTGCTTCCCACTCTTGCCATCCTCCACAGGCCACCACGGGGGTAACATTAATGTTTTATTTTCATTCTATTTTTTGTTTTGCACCTTCCTCAAAGCATCGGGGACACGAAAGAATGACACACGGAACAACGCCCGCCGGCGCAGCAAGAACTAGCGAAGTCAGCTCGACCAAAGTAGACCCCTGGTGGAAAGGCCGCCGGGAGTCGGGGCGGGAGAAACCAGCGAAACCTGACCATACCTTCCCGCCCGTTCTGGGACGCACAACAACCCCATCCCCACCCCACAAGCAGGCAACCGGTGGGGCGCGTGTTGAGACAAACATGGTTGCTCCGAATATAATTGCTCCCGTTTCGGGCACCTCCTCCCTCGAGGGCGTTGGTGGTGGCGTGGGTGGGGTGCGTAGTGTATGGGTATGTCGCGAGGTGAATGTTTCTTCTTGCTCCCTTGCTTTTCGCTGCGGTGGACAACTAATGAATGACCACGGTCGACCGACGACCACGCAGCAGCAGCAGCACCACTACCACCAACGGCATAACTTTTCCACTGGTAGCTCTCTCTCTCGGTGTGTGCTGCGCGCGCGGCCGATGAACCGCATCGAAACCGCGGACAAAAAGCGCCGTCCAAGCGTCCACGAGTCCACGCGGGTCCCGAGGACGCGACGTGCAGTACACCTCGATGGTGGTGCGTGTGCGTGCGTGATGCTCCACCACGAGAAGCGGTCAACCGGCATCAGATGCGGGGAGGAGATGGTGGTGGATCCGCGGTGGGCCTTAAACTCTGCCGCGCGCGAGGCTTTGTTGATGATGAGCGCGGCCAATAAACGGTCGACGCACGCACACAACCGTAGCAACATCCAGAACCTGGCCGCAAACCAACACAACGACCCATCGCGGGACATCGCGAAGTACAGGCTCCCCCATGATCGCCGGTCATTCTCAGATGTTCGGACCACTCGCGCCCCACGAACGATACCTACACAGGACCTGTTTCGTTTCACTGAAAATCCGAGCTTTTGTTGCCATTGCCTTCTCCCGATATCGGCTGAAGATCAGCAGAAGACGTTTAACAACCAATACAAGCGAACGGGAATATGTGTGCGATCAAGCTGGTCGCCCTGCACCTATGTACCATCATAATAAACATCAGACATCAGAACAGTGCCGTGCTCCGGGTGCTAAGTAGAAAGTCCAGTGCAGCTAGCAAAGGGTTCCGGCGGAGAGAAGGCTCGCGAGTTTTGTTTTTCTCCCCACCGAAGGCAGCCATCTGCTGCAGCGCCCGATGCTGCGTGTCCGTCCACAGTCAAGTGAACGTCGTGGGTGAGGAGTTTGCTTCCCTCCGCACTGCACGAGCAGGCAAGGAGGCTAATAATGATGTTTCTTGACGAAACGTGAAAAACGGTACCCTGGGGAGGTGATTTTCACATCACTTTATTTTTCTTTTCAACTTTTCTAATGTGGGAGCGAACGATCTTCATTATGTTTAGCAATATATGCTGTTTCCGTTCACCTAATTAATAGATTGATAAACTTCCGGAAGCGCTGTAAAGTGGAACAATTTCGTGCGTACGACTTTTTTTTTTGCCGACAGTTAGCTTTCGGACCATGGACTATCAACGGAGAAAGGCATAAAAGTATCAACACCTGCCATCAATCATAACCCCTAATAACGTTACAGAAGCATTTGTAATAAGCATACGCCCAAGGTTTATGAATGGGTTGCACATAATCAATTCGAGGAGAAGATATTGATTTTAGAAAGGTATAAGAAATGAAATGTAATGAAACATTTCTCTCAGTAAAATTCATGAAATAAAACGATTGAGAAAACTGTATGGATGACTGTTTGGGTTTTTTTTCTGTTACAATAAACAGTTTGCGAACCAAAAAACGAACTCTTCGAAGATTTGCTAATTGGAATGATATCATTTAACAACATTGAATGGCCGTTTATTAACAAAAATACCAATCTGTCATGGAGAAGACGTATTGATTACGTGTCTTTCGGTTGAAGAAAAAAAAAAGAGGAACCCGCACAGCAGTCAGAGAGATCATGTAAAAAAAGGCGTTCATCGATCCTTGCCAAGAACACTTGACTTCTAATCTACCTTCAGCTTTCAACGCGTTGCTGGAAACCATCGAACCCTTCCGTAGCTATTTTTGAGTACCGCCCCGGTCCACCCAAGGCACGACCCCACAACGGCCCATTTTCCCGATAGAAAACATACGCATCTCTTTCCTCCATCACCTCTTCTACCGGCCATTTGTGATTTCATTCAATGGGAAACCATTCGAATTAATTTATGGAGAATGAACTTTTCCTTCCCAGCCGATCCTCGCGGCCCGATCGATCTTCTTTCGGCAGCATCCATTTATCTCCCCATTTCCAGCACCGAGATGAGGAAAAAATCCCTTCTCGCTTGCTGTTGTCTGTTGCCTTCCTCCTCGCGGAGTTTCGGTTGGGGCTTTGCAAGTTTCTTTCTCTTTCTTTCGTTGAGAGCTTTAGGGAAATTTACCTCTCGCTCGTCCCATCATCGATCCAACATCGAGTTCGTCTTGCGTTTGGCGCGAGAGACCGCGAGAATGCGCGAAGCGAAAATCGAATAACTCGCGATGATTTCGAATTGTTGTTGGGGCTTTTTTCTTTCCTTTCGCTTCTCTTTGGCGTTTGCGGGCCGTTGGCTGGGCTACTCTCTGCAATATCCATTATTATTTTAATGGAATCACATCTCTTCCCCCGCCGGCCTGCCTTTTGGATTCCACACCCCGCCCCTTGAACCGCCCGGCGCGTCCATCTACTTTGCAAATGACCACAATGTGTATATCAATACCATCCGCCAACTTCCCGCGCACCGTTCCACCAGCCATGCTTCGGACCCGCGGCTCATATGGTGCGTCCTTCTGCACACCCACGGGACTTCCCCCGCCGACCACTTAAGCTCGCTCTCTCACACCGAGTGCAGCAGACGGAGCGAAAGAGTTGACTGACCGCACGTCGTCGTCGTCGTCGTCGTCGTCGTCGTCGCTGTCGTCGGTGGCGTTCGAAGACGATATGGCTTTGTGTACCCCGCCAGCGCACCTCACGCCGTTCCATTGCATTAAACCCATCGGGTGGGTAGGGTCGAGTGCATGCGATCGAGAGTCCCGGAACCGCGGAAAAACACACACACACAAACAAACACATGGCATAGTTTACACGTTCTGCATGGTAGGCCGGTCGGGTGCGTGCAGCGTTCTAAACAAGGGACGCCGCTGTACGGGTTCTACTGCAAGCATTAGTTTGTTCTGGGCGAACCGTGGCGGCTGCAACTGGCCCTTGCGCGCATGTTGCGCTCTGTTCTCTGCTCTTCGGTGTTGGATCTTACACCAATTAACAATAACAGTGGCCCAGTCAGGGCTGGGGCAGAATGAAGAATCGGTCGGAATCTCCCTAGGAACAGGATTTCGATCTGTTGTGACGATGGATGAAGTGATGCGTGAATGGGGAAGATAAGCGAGGTAAGTAAAGGGTAGGGAAAAACTGAGAAAAAGACAAGAGAGAAAGATATCTTGCAGATACCATCAAACATATTCTAAACAATTAACCCTTACGCGTGAAGGGGATACCAAAGTGTAAGATGTTGGAAATAGTTTGTTCCACACACTCCAACTCCATTTTTCGGGAAAGTTACGGACAGTGCTTAATTTTATAAATCTCCCCTCGAAGGGTTTAAGACATCAAGAAACCGCGATCAACCGCGAACGGACGATGATGATCGTGTGCTGGGCAGCGCCAAACTTAGAAGTAAGAATGCAGGCACAAAGCAGACAGCCGCAACGAAACGAGAGTAAGACGATGCCATCACATCAATGGAAGGGGATGTCCGAAAGCCCCCAAATAAAAAAAATCACACACACATACACACACAGAACTCCAAAATGAACGTCAAAAGTGAAAGATTCGTAAAAAAGAAACGTGTAAACGTTCGAACGTTGCCTTCATTTCGGGGCGATGGTCCCGCCGATGCGGTGCTGCTTCGAGGTTTCGACCTTCTGCGCTGGCTTGTTTTTTTCCTACTTTTGGATTCTGCCGATCGGCGAACCCCCTGGTTCGTTCCCCAGGTTGTCCTGACGATTCCTTCGCCTCGCGCCGAGGTAAGGGACCGGACAGCAGCCGAAAAAGCAAAGAAACAAACCACCCGGAGGACCGAACATAAGATCGCCGGATTTTCGTTTGGTTCATGGCAAACCTTTGTGATCACACGTCTTTGACCCTGGTTTCGCCGGTATGACTATGCAAGCGCGCCCGTGTGTGTGTGTGTGTATCTGTGTGCTTTGTTTCCTTTTTCTTAATGTTGATGTTTGCTTTTGGAGATGTTTTCATCAACTCCTTCCGACGTTTCTCGACCCTCGGTTCCTCGGCACAGGAAGCTGAGGCTCCGCCCGTGTAATGAGAGAAAATTGGTGGAAAATGGAGAAACGAGGCGAGATGAGCGAGAACAGCCGTAAGTGCTGTGCAGGAAATGTTAATTCGTTTCCAACCCGAACAGGTGCTCGAGTTCAACAAGAAGTATGGTAATCCAAAAGGATATTTTTTCCTCACGAAAAAAGGCATCTTACGGGTGGTGTAGCTTAAGCTAAAAGCACGAAAACAGTATCCAATTATTCAACTGACAATATATGTACATTGACAAACGTTCAAATGTTTCTTAGATACTTACACAGCAATAATTCCACGTCTACCGTTTTCTTCCATCCGCAGTTATTCTTCTCCATTATCCAACACTGGATGAATCAAACAGTCAAGTAGAAAAATCGTTCTCCTTCTTCTCGACCACTGATTCTTTCTCCAATCGGACCTCGAACGGGGCAAAATGTCCTGCTGCGGATATCCTTACGGCGCGCGCTGGAAAACAATCCGCATCCACGAGCTTCCTACATGGACACACCAATTTAAAATATCGAATCGGAAAGGCATCGTAACACGCAAAACCTTCCGTAGCACGTAGGGCTCACACTGTTAACATTCTTGTGTGGTCAGAATGTTGAAAAAAGGGCAAAAACAATTCACTTCACAGAAAAAAGCACAGGACACACGAAAAAGCACAACGAAGGAAAAAGGGCGAACCATAAAGGAAGGACACACGATATGGCGTTGCAGGCACAGGTATATGAACCACTTGAGATATTTGATTTGACAGCTGGGTTAACCCAGGATACAACGCAGGAGGCGGTACGAAAAGTTGACCGATTTTCCGCAAAAAGAAAATAAAAAAAAACGAAGCACACAGGATTCTTACAGTACGTCTTTTACGAATAGAATGCTACACGACGCACTTGCCTGGGTGCACAAACACAAACACACGCACACACATATATAAACACAAGGACACTCCGGTGGCGAATCTAACTTCGACTTCGTCTTCGACACTGCACTGCGCGTTTTGAAATCGACTGAAAAGGACCCTTTTTCTTCTTGGCGACACTTTTCTCTCTCCTTTTGCAGGTTTACACGGATTACACGGATCTTTGCGGGTGTGTTACAAAACTGTGTTGGCAACAGGCCTACTAATTTTCTTTTTTTTTCCACGCGGATATACGCACGGGAAAAGCTGGATCGCAGTGGAAATTTACATCCCATGCGCGACGGTGGCTACTGAGCATCTAGATTGGAGCCTTTTGCCAGCTGGTAATCTGCACACATTCAGTTTACACACACGCACACAACCAACAATCTCGGTGGTGTAAAGTTAAAAAATAATAACTTTCAATCGCAAACGGTGTTGACAGGAAGTAGAACGAAGGTTTAAAACATGTCGTCTGCAGATTATTTCTTGAACTTTGTCTCGCAAATGTTGTTGTTTAATTGTGGTAGCAGAGTATGTTTTTAGCGTTTGCCAGCGTTGTTGAATGGGTCTATTGTTTCGCGAGCAGCGAGATGTGGAAAAGAAGACCCCGCGAAGACCGTGCTTCCAATCGCTCCCTCTCTTCCTCACGGGAGGTTCAAAGAATCAGGCCAACGGGCAGTAGTCGATAATTATATTGCACGGATCGAACGGGACCAGCCGCCATTCGGTAATTATTCACCCCGTATATGTGCTGTTATGCCCGAGCAGGTTATTCGATTTTCGGGTAGCGTTTTGCCTGCTGCAATTCGATCCCGGAGTCGGTTCTCCCGGGGGACGCACATGGAATGCACAGGTAGCTTTTACAACGGGTGACCTCCACCTTCTTTTACCACGGAGACGGTACAAAACGGCAACAAAACACGAACACGAACCGAGTAACACGCGCTGCGGACTGTTTCACTTCATTTTCTACTGCAAACAGCACGCCTTTTTCTCATGCTTGACTGATGGTTTACGATGGTGCCTCGGGAGGTTACTTGTTTCGTGCCTCTTCGCTTTTCATGCCATTCGCAAGCGAATATGCACATTGCCCGTCGACTCCATTTCTCGGCCGCGTCTCGCGATTGCTAAAGATTCTACTGCAGGGGCTTCCGTATCCCACTGGCTAAATGAGCAAGTCTTTCACCTTGCCTAGACCATGTTCTATTTCTTTGTCAGACACTGGTTTTCCTTCGTCGAACGGGAAACGAAACGAAAACTCCCGTCAAGAAAAAACCCCGTACGAGTGTCGAGTGTTCCGATCTGCAACTCCTAGAGTTGGTACGTGCTGTTCCTGGATTTGGAACTAATGCTCAGTTCCATAGAATTACTACCACTAGGTTCATGATGCAGCAAACCGGACGGTGGTAATTCAAGTTTTATAGTGATTATTGCACGAAAAATCAAATTTCGGTTGTTTTTCATAATTTTAAAACAGACTACATGTATTTTTCATGACTTTGTTAATCTTCTTGGAGGTTTAACAGAAATATAGTTTTGGAATTAGTTCCTATGAACCTACCCTGTGGGTAGGCGCGACTGACAGCATGATGTAGCCCTCCCTACTTTCTCGTAAGAGACGCGTTTTGGAAATTTGTAGATTGTGTAGGCCAGAAACTCACCTCGCATCATGGACAAACTGCTTATATTGCCTCATAATGGTGCCTTTTTTTGTTTAGCCTTCGGTTTGTTTCATTAATTGCAATGTTTTTAACATAAATCCTGGTGGTTTATGTTCACAGATGTGAACATCTGGATCTCTGGTGACAAAGGTTACAGCTGTGCGTTCAGTTCTCACATTGTCCGATACAGTTTATTTCATACGGCACGTTACACGTACAGAACCAAACCCAGTATTATAGATGCTGAGGGACGGGTTGCCCATTCTTGCATTTTTCAAAATTTGATAAACTTTCCTGAATTTGTTGAGTGTTAAGCAAATTTGTAGCTGTGAAGAGGCTTTTTTATTTATTTGTTAAATTATTTTTCCATTTGGTAGTATATCGCATCTACTCGAACGATATGATTTTTAGTTCTAATTTAAAATGCTCCTCGCCAATTCCGAATATGATCGAAACGTCAATAGAGAAATCGGAACCAAAACATTCTGAACCCATTTGTGTGATATTCGTGTGATAGCACCCGGCAATTTTTTTCCAACACCCTGCAAGGACTTCAACAGTCAAAGCGCCATCCTTGCTGTGATGTCAGACGGTGAAGATTCCCTGGAAGAAAAGCTACGCAAATTTCGCCTATGGAAGGTAGATGCAACCCACGTTTTTGCGAAAAACCGGCGTAAATAACAGTTTGTGTCGTTCTTGTAGGAAGCGTCCTCGGAAGATAGTGGATCATTCGTGCAAAACATCTCAAAGGATTCAAGCAAACACGAGGAAGCGGAAGCCTCCGGCATGAGCGGAAATAGGGGTGGACGCCCTCCATCCCATCTGAGAGGTCGCGATTTGGGTATGTACTATCGAAATCTGTCGCTTCGCAACGCTAGCCAGGAATCCGATGCTTCCTCCCGCGGTGGTGGTGCTCAATGGCGCGGTCAACGCCACAAGGGTCTGCAGCGTAGAAAAAACCAGGAACGGGCCATGTACGAAACCAACGAAGCGAGTAGCTCGGGCAGATTCCGCCGGTTTCAGGATCAGCGAGACATCACGTTGGAGGACCTGCCGGAGGCACCACCGCCAGCCTTGCGTGGCAGAGCTCTTGGTTTGTTCTATCGTGATCGTCAAACAGCCAGAAAGACGCAACGGGAGAAGCGAAATGCGGTCGACATAACTATCCCCGGCTGGCAGATACAGCAAATTCGTACCTATCTCAAGCTGCCGGGCGGCGACGAGCAGGGTGACATCTTTCGAGAGTTTGTCGAGAATGAAAACATTCGCTCGGTATTCAAGAACGAATATCTGCGTGTCATCACGAAAACGCTCGACGAGGTACTGCAGATGGAAAGCGCCAAGTATGTATGTGAGCTTGAGGACAATGAACCTACCTCCCCGTCCGCCCTAGATGGGGAATTGTTCGAGGAGTACGAGCGTGCACGACAGTCGACGCATCGGCTGAACGAATTCCGTCGTCGTTTGCCAGCGTTTGAATCCCGCACGGAAGTTCTCGACATGATTGAGCGCCATCAGGTTATCCTGGTGAAGGGTGAAACGGGAAGTGGTAAGACGACCCAAGTCCCGCAGTATATTCTCGAGCAAGCATCCTCCCGGCGACGGGGAGCCCGGTGTCGTATATTGTGTACGCAACCTCGGAGAATTTCAGCCATCACTCTTGCGCGCCGTGTCGCAGAGGAACGTGCTGAACGGTTGGGTCGTTCGGTTGGTTACCAGATTCGCCTCGAGGCGGAACGGCCTCGAGCGAGCGGAGGAAGTATCATGTTCTGCACTACCGGCATAGTCCTCACGATCATGCAATCGGATCCTCTTTTGAGCGAGTATACCCATCTCGTGCTGGACGAGATTCACGAACGGGATGTCATCACGGACCTGTTGCTTGCGATAATACGAATGGTGCTTCCGTACCGAAGAGATCTCCGAGTGATCCTGATGAGTGCGACCCTGACGGCGGAAACCTTCTCGGCGTACTTCGACAACTGCCCGATGGTGGAAATCCGCGGTATCACCTACCCGGTGCGTGAATATTATCTCGAGGACGTACTGGCGGAGTTGAAATTCTACCACTTTACGGATAAGTCTTCCAGTAGATCATCTTACCGGGAGCGGAAGAAACGAACCCAACAAGAAGGTCCCTTTTACGACATGATCGAACCGTACTGTGCGGAGATTCGTGATCGCTACCCGCCACAGGTCCTCCGGGGACTGTGCAACCAGGGAAGCGAGAACAACCAGAACGAGCTGATCGTGGAGCTGCTGTACTACATCACATGCAGCAAACCGGAAGGGGCGATATTGGTGTTTCTTCCCAGCCTTGTTCAAATTTCGGATATTTACAAACGCATCGGTGAACATCCGCAACTATCCAAGGCACGGCTGGTAGTGTATCCGTTACATTCGCGCCTTCCAACCACCGAGCAGACGGCTGTATTCGATCGACCACCGGCCGGGACGCGCAAAATAATCCTTTCTACGAACATTGCCGAAACGTCCATCACGATCGATGATATCGTGTACGTGGTGAACGCAGGTCGTCACAAGCTAAACATGTACGAAAACGGTGTGTCGGCGTTGCGCGATGAATGGATTGCCCTTTCGAACGAGATCCAGCGGAAAGGACGCGCTGGGCGCGTACAGGAAGGTGTATGCTACCATCTGTACAGTCGCGGTCGGAGGCGCACGTTTCTGGAGAATGTCCCACCGGAGATCGTTCGAGTTGCGCTCGACGAGGTAATTCTGCAGATAAAAATCCTCCGTTTAGGAGAAGCGCGCACGTTTATGGATCAGCTGCTAGACAAACCGTCCGAAGAGGTCATCGAGGAGTCGCTCCAGCTACTAAACCGACTGAATGCGATCGATGACGATCAGAAGCTAACACCGCTCGGGTACCATCTCGCCCGGCTCCCGATGGATCCGCGCACGGGCAAGATGATCCTGCTGGCGAGCATCTTCAGCTGCATCGATCCGATCACCTCGATCGCGGCCAGTTTAACGTTCAAGAATGCATTCTACAAACCACTCGGCAAAGAGAAGGAAGTCGATCGGATCAAGCGTCGGTTTGCCGGCGACGCGGCTAGCGATCACTTGATGCTAGCGAACGTGCTGGCCGAGTGGCGCGGCGAAACGAACAAGGCTGGTTTTTGTTATAAGCATTTCCTCAACAATGCAACCCTGCAGCAGCTGAGCAACATGAAGCGACAGTTTTGCGAGTACCTGCATGGAGCTCGGTTTCTCTCCGGACCCTCGGCGGAAGCGGCGGATAATAATCGGCATGCCGACAACAAGGAACTGCTGGCGGCTATCGTTGGCGCTGGACTGTATCCGAATGTGGCGTTCGTGCGGAAGGTAATTCGTTCGCGCAACAGCCCTGATGGGCGGGCAATTCTGTGCATCGAAGGGCAAGGACGGGCCGAAATTCACCCCGGATCGGTTAACGGAAACCGTGGAGTGTTTCATTCAAAGTAAGTCGAACAAAACCACGTGCTTGCAGTGACTTTCACGTGAATTTATGTCAACATTCTCCTATTGTTCCCCTTTTTTCATGGGTAGCTTCGTCGTGTACTACGATATGCAGAAGCTCTCGGCGCTAACCATGTTCGACACGACGGTTGTCAATCCGTTTCCGTTGCTGTTTTTCGGTGATAATCACGTGGAAACAGAAAGGGACCACGAACTGATTTCGATTGCCGGACACTATTGGTAAGGAGGAAAACTAAAACAAGCTTTTGGAATAAGAAACTACATACACATACTCTTCGGCATCTTCCATTAGCCTGAAATGTGATAAGGCAACGTACAGTCTGATACAGGATCTTCGCACCGGGTTTAATCTGTTTCTGCAGAAAAAGATCTGCGAACCTTCTCCGGTCGACTGGAACGGGCAGGAAGGGGAACTCTTAAGGTAGGCATAACAAATCTGCAAAAAACAGCAGTACGATTGGTTCGAATTCATTAACATTCACACTATTTTCCCCGTTCTTATAACTCTCCTATAACTCAGGGCTATCATTAAGCTAATAACGATCGCTTGCAAGTATGATGATCATTTCGACGATGATGATGCCGGTTTCGGGACGGAGGACCCGTAGAGGTAGAAGCTAAAGCTTCCCTACAAAATCAACCACTCATTTCCGGCAGCGTCACTTGAATTATAATGAATTCTACGAAAAAAACTATATCTCTCAACTTCCTGTTGTTTTCTTCCTATCTTACAAAAAAAAAACTCTGTGTATCCCAACGGCAAAATGAAACAGTTTTCTCCCCTCTGTTTCATTCAATGTTCGTTTCATTTCGATACCGTTACCAGTGATCCGGAAATCCTTAGGATTAGAACTGGCTCGACTACAGCGTTTGTCTGCGTTGTGACGTTGTGAGCCTCCCCTTTCCTCTCAGTTTTCAGTTGTTATTCGGTTCGAAAAGAATAAACTTCCCAAAGATACTACCCTCGAGCGTTCAATAGACGCCATAGTTTGGAAGTATTGAAGATGAAAGCGACGGAAAGAAATAACAGCGATGCGGAAAGGATTAGTTCGCTTTTTTCTACATTACTTCCTGCAACGCGTTGCTCCAGAACAATTTATTAGATTGTTTTTAAAACGTTCACTTCCAAAGACTGCGCTTAAGTTTAGTAATATTCATTGTGAAAAATTATTTGAATTATTTGTGATACGCATATGTTGAAATGTAATAAAAACAACAAATGAAATAACATACATCAATCAACAAACCAGATGTTTTAGTTTAACTTCGAAACCAATCCGCTACTGGATGTTTTTTGCAATAATAATAGTTTGACTAAGACCTTCAAGCACTTAACGTGACTCAACAGAAACATGTCCTAAAGCAACCCAACAGAACGCTTGGCAATCGATCTTGACGTGATGAGTATTAATTCCCCGCTTACCGTTTTATGCCGAGTGGCGATTTGATGTCAGCATGTGCGTAATATTTATTTCATTTCCGGACGTCCACCGGAAAGCCATCTACAGCGACGCAAGGCGTCCAAGGCAATCACAACCCGTAGCTGTCTACCTCCAAAACAGCACGTCACGAACGGAACGAAAGTTGGTGCGGGCGGGTGGGCAAAAATGAAAACTAAGCACCCTCTCGATGCCACGGCCGCGACGGATTCTCCTTCGGTGACGCCGCCGGTCGATTGCTTTCCTATTAGCCGGGTGGATTTAAGTTAATCCGGGAAATAAATTTTTATTTCCTCCCCCCTCCGGTCGGTTTTGTCGGTGACTCCACTCCAGTCCCATCGACTGCTGCAGGGAGATGATTGCTTTGCGCATACGCATGCTCTTGCCATGATTCGTCTGGCAGGAGGTTCTGCCCATTGGTTTCATTCTGGCCCTCAGGGCGGGTAGGTTGTGCAGAATTATCTTCGGTCCGTCGCAAGGACTGTTTATTCGCATTCCGCCGTGTACCGTCGAACGCAATGGACGGCGAAAAGACAAGACACTCGGGAAACAACGAATTGGAACCGTTAAAGTGAAAGTGTACTTAGGGTCATATTTGAAATTTCGGTCGCAAGAGGGACGCACGTGGTAGAGTTAGAAAAATGTTTGCATTAATACTGGTTTTGCTCGCGTTGGCCGGTACCTCACGTGGTGGAGGACTGGAGGAGTCCTCCTGGCGGACAGTGGAACGTGACCTGGCCCCGGATGCACTACTGGTGCGGTTGGATCGACTGGTGAACGTTTGTGTAGCGAACTACGAGGACCTAACCACCGATTTGCTACTTGGTATCGCTATTGCCAATGGTGAGTAATGGCAAGTGGCGTTACATCTTTCACCACAAATAACTTTAAATAATCCTTTAAATAAGTCCTTCTCATGCCGGGGCAATTGATGATGTTTGTACTGTAATAATTTTCATGAAAAACGCCTCCATTAAATGTAAAAGAAAAGGCGACGAAGGAGCGAAGTGTTATTCCACTGCAGCATTTGGCTGCGGGCTGTTTTCTTTCCAAAGCCTAGTTAATCCAGTTCTCTCGCTTTCTTTTTGTTGGGCTCGTATCTTTGGCTTCCTTATTTCACATGGCAAAGGTAAAAAAAATCACTTTGATTTAATTGGAAGGAGAAAAGGTCCTCACTCGTTTTGGTGAATTGTTTTGATTCAAAAGTAAAAAAAAAAATACTCATGCAACCAACAGAAACAGTGAAAAATAGACAGCATTTTATAATTTCAATGGTTGGAGTAAAATTTTGTTAATCAAAAGGAAATTTTAACATTCTCCCATACCAAGCTCAACTCAAAGGAATACTAAAGCAACCACTTCAAGAATCGCAGCGTCAGTTCGTGGAGTCGTTGGCGAAAAAGTGCGATTTTGTCGAAAGCCGTATCGAGAGTACGTTCAACTTTCCAAGCGGTGCGAATGCCGTCGGTAAGCATAATTATTATATCTAAGTATATTTTATCATTAGTTTGGCCGTGAATCTCATCTTTTACTTCAACAACCCACTTAAAACTTAATTCAAGTTTTATATTTATAATTTTAAAAGAAATTGTGACGTTGATATTCCAAAGTAGCTATTAACTTAAACATTTCCTGATCCTTGTTTATAAATTGGGTCCTTTCCATTCGCAGTTTCAAAACTTCTTATTGATTCAAACTTTTGGAGCCTGGATGACGAACTGCAGCCACTTGGGGGAGTTTCTGGGCCGGTTTCACGCCGAGGAAGACGACGAAGAAGTCAACTACTAGGCGACGATCCTCAAGCTTTGATAGAAAGCTACCTCGAGGCGATCGATGCCGGGGGACCTAGCGAACAGCAATCAGGTACATCTATGCCCATATGGTTCTGTTTTGCAAACTAGTTCTATTCGCCATCGTAAATTTCCCCCCCGTTCGCTAGATGAGTGCTTATCGGAGCTGCTGGTCAGTGAGTCAGAAAATGAGTACAACGCCACCAATGGAGGAGCCACAGCTGGCGGCAGCGGCCATCTAAGACGGCTGACGCTCAGCCGCGAATGTAGTGCAGCGATGTCGTTAAGAAAGCGCTCCTATGGTTACCATCTGACGCATAAGTAAGTCAGGCGATCGAACATCTGGTGCAGACGATCCCTTCCTTCCTCCAGTGATCCTCAGACAGACGGCAGGTTCCACACGATTTCTTGTTGTGTGGTTCTCGTTCTTGACCTACCTGACCCGCTAGACTGACTTCCTTGGACTGGAGGACTCTGTTTTTACCGTGCACTCAGCCAACTGACCCCTTCTCCTTCTTCTTCTGACTTCTTATCAAACCATATTTTTGTCCGCGATGCTCCAGATTGCTCTTCTACATCGTGCTCGCACGGCAACGGTTCGCCAACATCGATCGGAGCTTCGTGGTGGCCGGCCAGCGGAAGCTGTGCGAGCAGATTCTCCGCGAGGCGGACCTCATCGCCGGGTTTGATTTTCCCGACCTGTTCCGCGATCTGTTCATGGAGCAGGTGTTCCTGTGTGCGTTCGTGCGCCCTCCGCTGCCCGAGTTCACCAATCCGGCCTGGCTGGCGGCCATCGTCGGCTGGCAGAACGGCGAGGGATGCTTCAAGTACTATGCGGACGAGGGCGATGGAGTGGTTGGGCCGAACGCACTGACGACACACTGTTCGACCCATATGACCGGTGTCGGGGCGGCCCTATTGGGATTATTCGCAAGGCTTCAGCTGGCGCAGTGAGGGACATGAAACTCACGCCGCGTCATAGTTAAACTCAACACCTCCTCTAGCTGTACATGTCAGGTTGCGTGTCTATTGCATGAATAAATATCTTAATCTGAGTCATATGGCTCCCAACGGTAAGCATGATTAGCGCCTATAAACAGACCGGATTCATTCAGTAGCCCTAGCCCCCTTCAGAAGCCCCCCTCCGAATGGAAACCCCGAAATATATATGTATACCCTGCCGATTTATTAATACCTCAAAACACATGATGAACCGCAGGTCTACTTAATCGTAATTCAATACGGTCCCCCCTCCAAAACCACAAGCATGTTACCCACTCCCGTTTGAAGACTCACCACGTTCGCAAATGATGGCGCTCAAAGGAAGAGTTGTTGGTAGCGGGAAGCAAACGGGCCACATTTGCAAGGCTTCAACAACGTATGTACCCTCTGCGGAATATATGCTCGCCTTCTGTCGAGGCGCATGTTAACGCCGCCGTTCTCCGGTTTAGTCGGTTTTATTGTCCCGCTCGGTAAGGGGTTCGCTTTTGCCTGTCCGTGACCAACGTCGGGTGTCTAGAATGCTTCGCCAGTCATCATAGAGAGAGGTTCAGTCTTCGTCGGGCGGTATCGCGCGCAAGTGCGCCTTGATAAACTCACTCGGACGCACGCTTATCAGTGATTTTAATTTCAACGCTACCACTTCAGAGCCTACTGTTTGTGTCGCGGGTGGGAAAAAAACACACTTTTTCCGGATAGTGCCCCCGACCCATGTGTACACAAAAAAACCCCGTGGTCTTGGGTGTAAACTATTCCCATCTCAATGTTGGCGTTGGTGGGTTTGTAGTGAATGTGATGAAGAAGTTAATTGTTTCTCTATTTTGCTAAGATACCACGAAAGGGTATGAGTTTCTAAGATAAGGTAATTAAGTAAGAGATCTAATCTACCGGATCCAGCGTGATTGTGAGTTTAGTGTCTCGTGTTTTCCTCAGTTCTCCTGTTGAAGTGTGTCTTCATCTACCGGGAGGGTAGTTAACGCGTGTACTGTTCGAAAGTCGCTCGTGCATTCCAGCTTCCCTGGTTGAAGCATCCTCCTCGGGACGTGTATGTTGATAAAGCAGATCGCGGGACGGATTCTGGAAGAAAGCAGGAAGCTTAAAGTGCATTTTTTTATTGATGAATTGCTGCTTGCTGATACGACCGAAGGGAGATTTTTTTCCTTGCTGTTTTTTTTTTCGTTGGTGTGTTTTTATTTTTCAAACCGGCGACGGAGTAATTCGGAACCCGAGCGATAAGACGGTCCACCCTAATCAACGTCATTAAACGTTACTCGCCTGTGAGTAAGGCATCGTGATCATCTAAACGTCGAAATGTCCACCACGCTAGCCCGTTCGATTGATAGCTGCGCCAAGCGTTCCGGCAATCCTGTTCGACCATCCGAACGGGCAGTGTGATCGCTGGTGGCGAACGGGTAGGTGATCGCGATCGAGTTTCCACCGGAACACGAGTCCCCCGGAAGTCCATCGTCGGTTCGGTGGATGCGCTTGGCTGCACCTTCGCTCCAAGACCCACGGCAAAGCAATGGCCGACCCAACGATACAGACGTTCTGCTGCCACAACCGGATACGGTCCCCGCCGGCCATCAAGCTGATGTCCGAGTTCGATACCGACGGTTACATCGTGGTGTGTTTGGTATCGTCCGTGTTCGGTATTGCCGGTGCCATCTATCAGGTAAGCGGAAGTGCGGAGGGAACGAGGAGAGAAGTTTCCTTTTTTCCCAGGGTTTCACCCACACACAGAGTGGCCGGAAGGTACACCGGGGAATCCTAGCAAGTGCCGGGGAATTTGTTTCGTTCCGTTTCGTTTGGTTTCGTTTTGGAGTTCAGAGCAGGTCGTATCTACAGTCAGTGGAACAAGTAGGGAAAGGAATAATGGAGAGGTGTACGAATTATGCTAGGTTATGCCCGCAAATCCACCTTACATGTTACATAGTATTGTGCAACTTACTTCACGTGAAACAAATTCTTGATTAAGGATCTGGAAAATCGCCAGCTGTATTTAGTAAAACCCCAATTTTCGTCAAACTGGAGGTAATTCGAGGTCATTGACTTTACTTATCATTGCTACAACAAAGTCATGGTTAACTGATCATACGACGATCAGTTCTGAGGAGGAAAGAAAAGTTATCTTATCTCCGTAATAACTTAAGGCACCTTAAGAACATATCTTGCATCATCAGTGTTGTCAACACAGTTTGTCTGTTTTGCCTTTCAAAATAGTCTTTCGTTGTTAAATCTTTCCTGTTTCATTACCGTCAAATTCCCATGCATTACTATTTACCAATCGTGGACTGGAAAACCTATGGAATGGGGTTATCAAAAACTATTCATTTGTACCATTTTTTCCGAGGGCCCCCAGAAAAAGATTGACTCGCGGCTCCGTATCAACGAACGGAATTTATTTTTTCCATTTATTGAATCATTTACTTGGTAACGAGCAATTTTTGTTAATTAAAATACGAAAAAGAAATCTCGTGGAAGTATTAAACCATGCGCATTTCCTTTTGATCAGTCGTCCATGCGCTCCTACTGCTTATCGGCTGAGAGAACTCAAAAAAAAAAAACGCAAAAATGTGTATGTTCCTTACGTCCACAGTGCGCTTTCTTCGTTCAGCACACAGTTTTCTTAGTCATAGCCCGACATTCCGCGTGACCTAGGGTACTGGATTTTTTGTTCGTTTTGGCCCTCCTCGGTGGTTCTAATCGGTGACATAATACAACGTTCCGTTCTGTTTTGCCCGGTTCGTTTTCACTCAATTAAACAGTGAAAATATACAACCGAATTTAAATAATAACTTTGTTGCATTAATCAGTCGTCTCCTTTCAAGGAGGGTTTTGAGTAAAGAGATTGATTAGAGATTCCGAAATTGTTTAGACATTCAAAGATGGGTGGCAATAAGGATCCAATGAAGTCAAGAGATTGACTGAACGCAAAAGAAGTAGAATAAGAAATCATTATTAAAATCATGGAATACGATTACGAACGATCGTGTGGTTTAAATTTTTTCCCGCGCAGATATGGATCCGCCATGAGGAGGGACCAACGCATCACGCCGTCCGTCGGAGACGCGGCGGCGAGCTGACACTGTCTAATCAGAACATTGGCCGGCAGATCATCGTCTGGCTGGCGGTGGCCGACCTCTGCGCATCGTTCGGTGTCTTTCTCCGGTCCGCCCTGTGGAAGTACATCAAGGATGTTATTCCACCGGACAGCGACGTGGACGATACGACAAACGTCATCTTCTGTGCCGTTTCGTCCGCCTGGATACAGTATTTCTACATGTGCACCTGGTTGTGGACGCTGTGCTACGCCATCAACGTAAGGAGGCAGTTGACTGGAGCCCGGTATGCCTTGCGGACGTACCATTACTACGTCTGGAGCATATCGGCAGTGCTGACCGGCGTCGGATTGACCGTGCTTTACGTACCCGATGCAGAGTAAGTGCAGGAAACGGAGGAACTCAATTGGAAACAGAACTCTATAAATTAAAGCGAATTTCTTCTTGACAGTTGTCACAATGTCCACGATATGACGACGGCGTACATGCGAATATTGCCCAATTACGTGATGACGTACGGGCCGATGATCGCCGTTATGGTTGCCAATCCGGTGCTCTACTACCAGGCGTCTCGGGAAATCGATCGGCAGCTGGTGGCCCGCTTCAGCCAGATGTCCAACACGGAGCGGGACCTGATGACAAAGTTTAAGCTCAAATTTTCCCTCATCAACCTTGTGTTCTACGTCTGCTGGCTCCCCAATCTGGTCAACGGGATCGTCCTGTGGACGATGTGGTATAGCCTACCCTTCTCAATGGTCATCACCGTGTGGTATATTATGGTGAGTTGAACGGGGGTGTGTTGAAAAGTAGTCGAGTTTTTCTCACCCGCATGTTATTGTCCACAAACTTAGGCTATTACCAACCCTCTGCAAGCGTTCTTCAACACATTGGTCTACCAGAAGTGGAACTGCCGATGGCGGTTTCGCCGGCAAGCAAGTACCGATGCTAATGCTGAAGTTAGGGTAAGTATACCACCTTAACGTATCTTTCATCCGCATCTAATTCTCCCTTCCTACACATCCTTCTTCAGAGACGCAACCGTGCCTCGATGGTGTACAATGAAGGGACCCCATTGCTTCAGTCGAAACTGGACTCACCGTCAGCCTCCACGCTGCAACTGCATCAGACCTCGGTCGAATTGATACCGACACCGACGCGTAGCATCAATAATTGCTCGCTGGTCTGACGCCGGATTTGTCCGCTACTTAGCTGGAATCGACACTCCACGAGGCCAGGCCGTTGGGTTTACTACGGTTCGACAATGAACGCCAGCGACTTTGTGCATCTCATGTGGCGGGAGTCACTGATCGTAGAAACGAACGGAGAAAAGCAAGAACAGAGCTCTGTCTTTCCAAAGATTGTGTATGCTCGGACAGAAAACTGACGCTAGGAAATAGGCTAGGCATATGTAATATAGGGCCATTTTGTACAGACGTAAAATTCTATCACGTAGAAAAGCTCATTTCAATCAAGCGCAATTTAGAACAAGGAATATTTATATTGACACTAACTAAAATAAATGTTGAAGTATAATTTTCGTCCATTTTTGTTTTTTTACTAGAAAAGATTAAAAGTTAAATTGTTGTTATATGTCATCAATTTATACACAAAAATTTTGGCAGAGAAGATATTTCCACAATTAACCCCCAAAACTCTGGATCAATTTTCATCGACCTCAATTTTCATCAAATCAATCGAGATTTCAGATCAGCAATTTGGTCTTTTTGTTTAAATTAATTGATTGATAAAATACCATTTGCGGAACTCACAAAGGTATTCGTACGAAGGCAGAAAAATTTTCATAGTAAGGTTTCAACGCGAATGTGAAAGGAAGAAGGATTAACATCAATGGATAGTGTAGTAGTAGTATATATGGCCTATAGAGGCTTTGGGCCGTGTGGCTTCTTTCGCCTCTTTCTAAATCAATCGATAGACCATGCAAATGCATCGAAAGGCGAGCTATAATAACCACGAGCAAATACAACAAACACAAAAATTTGAATGTTACCAGAACAACGAGCGAGCGTGTGATGCATCGAGCGGCGTGTGAAAGGTATTGACGGTGAACGCTTTTTTCTGACCGTCGCTCTTCGTCGATGGGTTCTTATCGGCCGCAGGGTTAGCGTTTTCAGGCCGTGTGGGCTCCGTGTGGATTTCGTACACCGGTGGCCGGCGGGTGGTGTCCAGATGCGTTACGCCCATCTCGGCCCCTGTTTCCGGCGATCCCAAAACCGGGTAAAGATCATTCGCTTCCGGAAAACTACATATGACATACAGTCTGACAATAAAGTATCCGTACAATCACCAATTTCAACTTTAAACCTAGTTCTCTCATCTCTTAACGATTTAAACGATATATCGTAGATAAACTTCTATTGTATCCAATGAGGTCTTAGCATTTCGAAAAAGTTACTTGTAGGTCACTTTGTTCTAAAGAAACCCAAAAAAGGCTCAAAACTGATGACAAAAAAGTATCCGTACACCCACCTTTTTTGACGAAAAACACCGGTTTGGTGAGGTTCTAGTAATCAAAGTATTATCCTTTTTGTATCTTTGGTGTTGCTCGGAATTTATTATCTAAAACACAACATCAATGAATAAATTATTACACACGTTAAAACTTAGTCTAGCTAAAAACGATACCGTCCTGGCCAACGGTCGAGGAGCAAAAGAGGATGAGTGCTCATGGGAGCTTTCCGGGAAGCCGGCGCACACATCAACAAGATGACAATTGCGTGTCGTCTGTGAGTGGCAATTGGCGCTATACACACACAGGCTCCCAACATCCCTCCTTCTTTAATATCGCCTGTACGGCGCCATCCATTGAGGTTGTCTTCGAACTCGCGAAGACCGACGTGGAGGTGGTACAGGCGACGGCGTATCACCATCTGCAGTTTCAAACCCTGGCGAGGTCGGGGACAGGAACGTTTCCGGGGACAGCTGCTTCGACGACAACGATGACGATGACGATGGCGATGACGATGACGATGACGATGATGATGACGACGACGGCGATGATGTGGAGGAAGACGGTGAAGACATACAATCTTTGGTTTCCACTTCCTGTTGATGACTAGTAATTGGACTAGAATATGGGCCATGGACTCGCTCAACCATGTCCCATGCGCTCAACAACACGTCCAAAGGCAGCGACCTCTTTGAAGTTCCATCCAGTTTAGCAGCAACCTTACTGGTAACGTTTCCATCCACTCGTGTCCGCAGTTGGTTTACATGCGAACGTATTTTTCTGCCTTGGTCGATCATTACCTCGTACATGACTTTACCTATGCATCTGTTTATCACACCAGGAACCCACCTCCAATTATTTCGACAATATTGTTTGGCGTATACTAAATCGTTGATCTCAAATTTCCTTGGAGGTGACGTAACAGCATCGTTTGTTACAGGTTGTAAGCTTTTTGTCGGTCGTAGCAGCTCCAAATAAGTACGCAGCTTCCGATTGAACATTATCTCTGCAGGTGTTTTCTGGTTCAAAAGCTTACTCGGTGTATTCCTGTATGTCAACAAAAACGTGTCTATCGCCTCTGATACAGTGCTTTCCCCCGTCTTTATCTTCTTCAGTGCTCTTTTAAATGTATCTACGAACCTTTCAGCCTGTCCGTTTGACTGCGGGTGAAAAGGTGCAGTACGAATATGCTCTATGCCGTTGATGTTACAGAACTCTGCAAAGTCTGCGCTTGTAAATTGAGTGCCATTATCGCTTACAATAACAGTTGGCATACCAAATCGTGTAAAAATATTATAGAGCATACGGACAGTGGTTTTCGCAGATATACTTCTTGTAGAGATGATTTCCGGCCACTTTGAAAAGGCATCAACAACTAATAGGAAATAGTCACCATCTATAGGACCGGCATAATCTACATGCACCCGCTGCCACGGTGCGTTGGCTGTTGTCCACGAGATTGGTAAACTAGACGCAGGTGACTTTGCTGCCGATGCGCATTGCTGACACGATTTAACAAGACCTTCAATGTCAGCATCCAATCCGGGCCAATACACATAGCTACGTGCTAGCGCTTTCATCCGCTCTATTCCCGGGTGGCCAACATGTAGTTGCTGTAAGCATTTGTTTCGCTGCGACGAAGGTATTACCAATCTTTCCCCAAAAAGAAGGCATTCTCCAAAAGTAGTCAACGACTCGCGCCTACTATAGAACTTTGAACAATTTCGATCCATTACCGATGCTTGTGGCCAGCCAGACTTTGTAAAATTGAACACCTTCCGTAGTTCAGCATCATTTTTCATCTCGCGTTCAACATCAGCAAAAGTTAACAGCATGACATTACTCACATTGTTTACAACTGCTCGCAGGTCTTTCTCCATTTCAATGCTAGCAATCACGTACTCATCCTCAGGTTTTTCATGCTTGGCAATCAGTCGGGACAGAACATCGGCATTACCGAACTTGTCTGAAGGTACATACTCCAAATCGAAATCGTATAGCAGCAAGGTTAAGGCGTAACGTTGCAATCGGTTAGCTGTATATACCGGGATACCTGCTTTAGATCCAAAGATTCGTAACAGTGGTTTGTGATCTGTTTGTAATCGAAAATGCCTTCCGTATATCATCTTATGGAATTTGGTAACCGCAAATATAATCGCTAACCCTTCTCGATCTGGCTGACTATACCTTTGTTCTGTCTTAGACAACGTACGTGATGCATGCTGCACTACCTTTATCGACCCGTCTTTAAACCGATGACTAATAGTCGCTCCTAGTGCAAAGGAAGAAGCATCCGCCGCGACGATGATTTCTTGACGTGGGTCGTAATGAGTTAGCAGCAAATCTGAAGAGAGTATTGCCTTAAATTGATCGAAAGCATCCTGGCACTGCTTTGTCCACGTAAACGCAGCTCCCTCTTTCAAAAGATTATCTAGTGGATGACGCAGCATGCTGATGTTTCGCACAAATTTGCCGTAATAGTTTACTGCGCCTAGGAATGATCTCACTCCTGTTACATCGGTTGGAACTTGCAGCTTCATTATAGCATCTATCCTAGCAGGATCCGGTCGAAGTCCCTTCGAATCAAGCAAATGACCCAAGTATTTTATTTGCTTCTTTTGGAACGAGCATTTATCCAGTCGTATGGTGAAGCCGTATTCCTTTATACGTCTGAGCACAGACCGAAGGTTTCTCATATGGGCCTCTTCATTTGGTCCTCCAACCACAATGTCGTCCAAATATACAGCAACACCATCGAGACCTGCTAGCATTACCTCCATCAGCTGCTGAAAAGCTCCCGGTGCAGTTTTCACGCCTGGCGGAAGCCTGTTGTACACGTACAACCCTCGATGAGTGTTTACGCTAAGCAGCGTTCTGCAAGACTCTTCCACCTCTACTTGGAGAAACGCATCGGATAGATCAATCTGGCTGAAGACCGTACACGTAGCCAGACTTGCGAAAATGTCTTGCGGAAGAGGTAGTGGGTATTGGTGAGGTTGCAGCATGTTATTCAGTCCTGTAGAGTAATCACCGCATATTCGCATCGTCCCGTTTGCTTTACGCACAACAACGATCGGCGCTGCCCATTCTGAATAATCCACCTTCGAAATTATTCCATCTTTTTCCAGCCTTTCAAGCTCGTTGTCCACTGCTTGAAACATAGCGTAGGCCACAGGGCGTTTGGGACGAAAAACAGGCGTTGCTCCATCTTTCAGCTTCAACTGAATTTTTATCTTCGTGCAGCAACCCAGCTCACCTGAAAAGAGCTTAGGAAACTCCAGCTGTAGCTTTGCACTACACGGTTCATCCAAACCAACGCGGTTGCATACTGAAGTCAACGGCACATCCCACAAGCTGAACAGATCCATGGCATCTCTTCCAAAAAGTGACAATTCGGCCGATGTCACACGAATAATGCACTCCATGCATTTTTCCGCTACGATCATGGAACCCACAAATTCACCTACGATGTGCAGAAAGTCACCAGATGCAGTTCTCGCCTTAATATCTGAAGGAGTCAGGACCGGTTCACCAATATGCTGCCATAGTTTGCGTGAGATGAGGGTGATATCGGCACCAGTATCAAGCATCATTTTTATCGGTATTCCGTTAACAGTCACATTCACGCATCCACGTCTGCTTCGGACTGCGTTTACCGATACAATTCGTACGGTGCGTTTTTGCTTCTTCTTATTTGTCCAACGAGACGCAGCATCGCAAAAACCTTCTTTGTGTCCAAACTTATTGCACTTACTGCATTTATGGTTTTTAAAGGTGCATTTTCTAGCCCAGTGGCCTTCTCCACACAAAAAACAAGACACTTTGCCTTTTCCGGAACGGTGCTGTTGGTTGTTATTAGCTTGCCACTTTGTTTTGGAACTATTGCACTCTCCAACCATTTGGACAATTCGCTCTCCCTCGATCAGTGCGGTATCATGCTTCAGATTGACCAGTTTTTGGCATACATCAGTTAGTTGCGTTAGGGTTATATCTTCTTTCTCTTCCATGCGGCTCAGCAGTCGTACGCGCACATCAGCGCTTTGTTCGTCTTTCAGACCGCATACAAAAAGCAAACACTTCAATGTTTCTTCGCTGAGTCCTGCCAATTCCGCTTCTACGGTGGCCTTATTTACCCTACACGCAAACGTAACGTAATCTTCGGTACGTGTTTTTTGCAACTGAAAGCATTTGTATCGTCGACTTATATCGGATTCTGCCGTTCCGAAAAGCGCTTTTAGCCTTACAACTGTTTCCGCGAACCCATAGTCACAAGCTTTTTTTGGCAATATATAACTGTTGTACCGCTCATGTTCTGCCACTCCGAGTTTCCGCAACAGCAACCTCACTTTAGCATCCTCCGGTAGCTTGGCAGCATCCTTCTCGAACAGATCTTCAAACCGCCCGTACCAAGCAGCAAAGGTGACGCGTTCCTCGGGATCATATCTAAACTCTGTTACGTGCTTCGCCAGCGAATCAATCAAAAACTCCGGCACTATCGATTCACGCACATTTACAGCTGACATCATCCGCGTTAAAAAACTTTCCTGCTGCTTTAAAAATGCTTCCTGCTGTTGGTTTAGGAGACACTGTTGCTGCTTAAACATTTCGTGTATCCATGCGGTGCTCGGATCATGGCTGCTTTGCGATGGCGGCAATTCGCCGTTGGGGTCAGCGGGGTTCATCGTACCGTGTTCGACGTAGATAATTTTTCGCTTTTTGTAGATTTTTGTAGATCGCACTCTCGTTCTTCACCTCGTCGCCACTTTTGTATCTTTGGTGTTGCTCGGAATTTATTATCTAAAACACAACATCAATGAATAAATTATTACACACGTTAAAACTTAGTCTAGCTAAAAACGATACCGTCCTGGCCAACGGTCGAGGAGCAAAAGAGGATGAGTGCTCATGGGAGCTTTCCGGGAAGCCGGCGCACACATCAACAAGATGACAATTGCGTGTCGTCTGTGAGTGGCAATTGGCGCTATACACACACAGGCTCCCAACAATCCTAGCCATTATTTCGAGTTATTAAGGGTCTAAAAGTATGGCGGCAACAACTTTATATCATCATTTAACGTGAAATGGCCGGTGAAACTAGGCAAAGAGCTGCAACCGATAGAGAACTATCTTTTACAGGTGATGTAAAGGGAACCTAACTTGGCAAGTTCATGAACCCTGTGGCAAATCTCATGCTAAGTCTCAGGAACTTATAATTTGTCGAATTAACCAGGATGTAACTAGACTAAACCCTGCAAATAGACATCTTTCGTGGTTACTCAATCGCTATGGGAGGGTGATTGCTCGAAAACCTATGAAGTCCTCCATACTTAAAGTTCTCAAACATGACGAACGAAGTGTCTAGATCACCAATCATATGATTTGGATTACAACTCTTAAGAAGGTTTTTTTGGACATAACAATTATATTGCATAATTGTACGTTGCAAACTTTTCGTTTCTTAGGAAAGAATAAGGAAGACTGGGGATTTGCAAATCGCTGTATTTTGATGCCATTGGCGTGTCGGCACAGTATTTTATACACTATATACAAACTTTATACAGACAAAACTAAGCAATTTTGGCCAAAAAAACGAACAACAATAGAGACTTGACGTCGAACTCAATCATCAATACGAGCAACGTTGTTCCAACTATAATACACAGTAGTTGAGAGCACAGTAGTAATTATAAATCATTTGTGGGACATGGTCTACTTCGCCCATTTTATTCCTTGGACCCTAGGTCCCTTGGTAAAAGTTTAGATGTTCTTCAACGTTCTCTCTGAGTAAAATAACGATGCCAAGAATAACCACTTTATGAGATCGTACAAGTGTTGACGATACTCAAAAAGTGTCCGTATTCGATCTCTATACAACTTTTGTCGAAAGATGCCTAGAATTACCATCAACAGGACATTATCTTGATCTTAGCAGACATCTTTAGAACTATTATGGAATCGGGTCAAACTTCCAGCATCTTTCGAAAAAACAAAAACTGATAGAAATGATGCCTTGGCACTTGCAGGCTATTATAGAGATAAGTGGCATTGATTGGAATATATTGGCACATCATGTATGGATGGCACATCATCAATACTCATCATGTACGGATACTTTTTTGTCATCAATTTTGAGCCTTTTGTGGGGTTTCTTTCGAACAAAGTGACCAAGTAATTTTTTCGAAATGTTAAGAACAAAATAAATTTTTCGAAATGTTAAGAACTCATTCGATAGAATAGAAGTTTATCTACGATATGTCGTAGTATATATATATATATATTGTCAGACTGCATTCATAATGTTATAAAAAATGCTGAGGATAGAGCTTCGGATCCTCTTCTTCCGCAATGTCCCAAAGCGAAGGTTTCCAGCCCTGGAAATAAGAGGAAATACGTAAACACAAGTAATGTATATATTTATCACAGCGAAGGTTTCATTTTTTCTCTCACTTACCAATACGTATTCTTTTCTACTGGGCCGATAGTACTCAACTGTCTGCCATACTCTATCGATCACCACCGTTCTAGCCATGTTTCTTTCTATTCTTTCTTCCTCAAGCTCCTCGTCAGTCCAATGAAATACATTGGCTTTTGGCTCCTTCCAGCACCTGAAACATCGACATAAATCCAAAGGCATTCCGTTCGTTTTGAGTGCGATTGATACGATATATGGACTGAAATGCGAGCAAATTGCATTTCACAGTCTACTAGATGCAATCGGGTTGATTTAACATTTTCGCAGTTTCAATTTAGATCTCAGTTGACAGAGATTTAAAATTTTCGCAATTTCTATTTAAATCTCAGTTAGAACCAGCGTTCAACATGGCTAGAACATCTGATGTGTATATTTACTACGTGTAAGGTTTTATTTTTTTCTCGTACTTACCAAAACTTGTTCCTTTTTTTCTAGTCTTGTGGCTGTTGCATTTATTGCCTTCGACTCGGCTCGTTGGTGAACTGTTGCCGGTAAGTAAATATCAATCAAGGACAGAATTTATGAAGACTTCGATGGGAACGTACTAAAAACTGTCAACAACAATACAATATGCCCAGAAGCAATAGTGAAAACATTTGAATAAATTTGTGCAGAGTGTACCGAAACATGATAGACGGCATTTCAAGAATCTGGCAGAATGGGTGAAAAAAACATCAATGTTTCTCAATCGAAGCGATATGAACCCTCCGTCCGAAATCTATAGGTTTACATTACGTTACGGACGACGTTATAACGTTCAAAATCGTGTTTAGCGTAGCCGTGAATACGATGCCAGTTGATTACAAGGAAGTCGAAAGCGTGGGCCGGATACCTTTAACGATTATTTAATGTTTTCAAAGTAGTATCCTGTTGAATGGAGTATCATTTTGAAAATGAAATTTAAACCCTATCTTCACGTTCGAGAGTAACTGTCAATAATTTTCAAAGGAAATAAAAACCATGAACTTGTTAGTCATCATTTCGAATATCAAACCATTACATGGTTTGGTTTCTTAATGTTAAAGTGATTTTATTTTACTTATAACTTCAGCTACTTCGATTTTCATTACCACATAGCTATCTTAAAATATACATACATACTTTCGTCTTCGTCTCCTCCTCCCGCTCTGCAATTCGATTTGATGATGATGATAAAGGGATTGTGTCCGACCAATCTGTTCTATATTCCTATCTTGGATTTTTTTATTTGCGTTTCCCAACTAATCGACTTGGACGATCAAAAACAAAAGGAAAAAAAGAAAAAGATACTCATCGAACTGAACCGAGGCCATTTGAGTTATCGAATCAACGTTTCCAAATGTTACAACCTTCTACATTGTTCAACGACTAACTCTTTAACTGCCGGACGATCAACGGAGCTGAACGTTAGTGTCCGCCCGTCCCAAAACTCCAGAATTCAAACACATTTTTCTTCTTTTTCTTTTATTTGTTGTTAAAAGTCTGTACTGCTTTTGTCGACCTGTTTGTTTATCAAAAATTATCCTATCAACTTATGCGCCTAGCAAATGATTCTTCTTTCTTCATCGTACAGTTGAGGGTTCGGGGACTGGGATCTCTCAACCCGCCCCCTTGCCATTGAAATTGTACAATGGTCGATAGTTCCCAAGAGTTATAAACAATTTGAATCGTCGCAAATACTGCTACACACTCTCTAGCTCTTATCTAAATTAATTTGAATATCCCGATCAAACAAACAAAAAACCACTGCGCGGTCATCAGCTTAGTTTATACAATTTAATGCATCCGAAAAATCGGTAACGGTGTTTGCTGAGGGGGATATAAACTAAAAGAGGTAGAACTAATCCGGTTCGAACTGTTCCACCTGAAGTAGAGTTGTACCATTATGGGCCTATTCCATCTCGTTGCCACTTTCTATATTCCTCAGCATTTTTTTTCTCTTCCTTTAACTCCTAATAAACCATACCTAATGCTTATGCAATCGGGCCAAGTACTCCACGTTGATTTCACGCCATCCACCATCTCCTCTAGTACCCGGACCGTGTGCGGGAAGTTTTCGTAAAGTACTGCTTGTCACCCCGATCCAGGCCACGATCGTGCGATCGCTCGCGGTGATCTCGCAGGACGCTTCCACTTCCGCCACTGCTACCACCACCCCCACCACCACCTGCACCACCGCCATAGGATGGAGACTTTTCCTTCAGATGATGATGGTGATGCTTTTCCCGGTGCGACGACGACGACGAGGTGGACAGTGGGGCTGCCAGATCGCCATCGTTGTCCCCGTTCTGGTGCGATAGCAGTTTGCTAGCCTTTTCCTCCTCCCGGCGCAAACGTTTGTCCGTCAGTAGCGATTCCTCCGCATTACGATCCTGCTGGAAAGGGTGGGGAAGGGGGAGGGGAAAATAGGTGGAAAACATGTTTAAAACATCCTCTATTGCCGGGATCAAAATTAACCTACCCGCTTGCGACCAAGTTTACGTTCCTTCCGGAGCTCCTTCTCCTCGTCAGTCTTGTCCCGTTTTTCCTTCGTCTTGCTGCTCCGTTCCTTCTTCGACTCGGACACTAGCTGCTGGGAAGCGGAGTTGGAACCATCGTCGTGCTTGCTCTACAAAACAACACAGGTTGACGTATAAATAAAGCACTTTCACTTTCGTCTCCAAACTTCTCCCGGGAAGCAACCATATTGTATTGCTCTCGTTCGCAACTAATCAGTGGCAAAGGGATTCCTTTCGCAGACATGAGCAGGTGGTTTCAGGCAAACCAAGGGAAATCGGTTGTATCGGTTCTTTTTTTTCCATGATCATGATGCGAGGGAAGCGGTGTAAAGAAGCAACATCAATTCGAACGGTAACTTTGTTGGATCGAAAATTCCTCCTCCAGCTACCCCGTAACACACAAGCCGAATCATTTTAAGGGTTTGAAGCATTGATGGCTAGTTTAAGTTTGAAAAAAAGGCAATCTTTCAAAGGTATTCAACACTTTCTGTGGATCGTAAAACATATACATTAAGCCACGAGCTATATCTCATACATACCTCGGTATCGACATAAATCGATTACATTATGCCGCGTTTCATGCGAAGATTGTGTCTTCCTACGGTTGCACATTCAACGTGTCCCCTTCTAATAACGGCAAATGTTGCCCTGACTGAACGCCTGAATTGTTTCACGTTTGATGCTGGTGCACATCGTCATCATTCATCAGGCCACTTACTTGTCAGGATACCGAAGGATTCACCGTTGGCTTTTATGTTACCGGTGGAGTTTTATATGCGGTGGAAAAAGCCGCGTGCCGGAAGTCTTCATGGTTGGAACTCATGGTCCTTCGCTTCAGTACGCCCAGTACGTGTTTCGGTTTTTTTTTTGTGCAGCAGATTATGAACATTGAACGAAGAGTTGGATCCATTGGACCAGAATTCGGTTTTCCATTGCGCGAAGGAAAATTTGTTTGTTTCAAGAGTGTCAAGGGGAACAAACACACGGTTAGGTTTGTGTTTTTCATTTCTTGATGCCTTCAAGGAGATGCGATTGAGAAACGTGGTGTGTTCAAGAGCAAGAAGAGAGGAGAAGACTCTTTTCGATAGCAACAGGATTCCCCGATCTTAGAATGTGGATAATCGTTCTCTTGGATGTTCGTTTTGCCCCGATTCGGGAAGGAGGAATCATCATTCCAACCTTCTAGTACCGTTTTCACACCGCGTTTGTGGATGCGATGCATTTGGAGAAAGTGCTGGTTCGCTCCGAAGGTAATTGAATGAAAATAACCACCGGAACACCCAGGGCCCTGACGAGATGATCAGCTGCTGCTGCTGCTTCGACCAATTTCGCTTCCTTTTGCACCTTTCGCTTGCGAAGAGACCCAAGTAACTCTACACCACCAAGTTGGCGTTACACCAGAATACTAACCTTCGAGCTAGAAGAACCTTCCACCTTGCGGCGCTTCATATCTGGAAGGAAAGAAATAGTAACGATCCCACGTTGAAAGAAACTGACTCAGAAGCGATTGGCTCTCCACTTCCCGTGCCCTATCCTACCTCTATCATGTTCCGGTGGGTCTTGGCTGCGACGAATGCTGCTGCCGTGTTGCTGTTCGTTGCTGGAGTTCGACACTGAGCTGAGGTCTCTTTCGCTGCGATCACGCTGCTGGAGGTCCCGTTCGCTTGCTCTCGATTCCCGTTCGTGATCGTAATGATCTGCAAACCGGAAAAAGGTTTAAAAAGTTCGTTCCCGTCTTCGTCGATCAATGAATTGCTGTATGGAATGCTCACCTCGCTTGTCACGACGCTTTTCTTTTTCCCTTTTTCGATCGGCAAGCATTGCGGCGGCGGCCGCTTCCTCTCGCTCGCGTTCCTTCTCCCGAGCGCGCTCTTCGCGTTTGATTTCTTTCGATGATTTTTCACGCGCCAACGAAACCGATGATTCGCGCATCGACGCCGACGAACCTCCGGCATTGTTGTCCCTCGAGCCACTGGACGATGACGACGAGGACGGTTCCTTCTTGATCATGTCAATGGTGCTGCTGTGACCGCCACCACCACGGTGATGGTCCGACGATCCTGCCAGGTTACCGTTGGATGTGGCATTACCACCCGCTGCCATGGCCGACGAGGACGTCGATGATGAATTCCCTCCAGTGGTGGAAGTGTTGTTGGTGCCGTTGCCCATCGATGAACTTCCTTGTCTGGTGCTTTGTCCTCCTGGGGATTGAAAATTCACACCGGTTTACCATTTGATACTCAAAACCCTGAAGGTAAGGCTGCAGTCCAAACATACCTTTCACATCGGCCCCATTTATAGCCACCTTGCTGTCCTGCAGTGAGTCCTGAACCGCGACCGTTGCTCCGGCCAATGACCCGGTAGCACTCGAGGTCGTGGTTGCTTTGAACGGTTTCTCCGTCACCTGGTGGAAGTCCGATTCCAACATCATCTGCGCGGCTCGGGCCTTCAGCTGGCCGATGTAACTCGATGCCAGCACGAACAGATCCTGGCGCTGGTTTTTCTCCTCCTCGCGCACCTTCTCCACCTTCTTCTCAATGATCTGCGACAGTTTGGCCAACACCGGGAAGTGCGGCAGGATGCGCATCAGGATGATGAGCGAGTTCCGGATCTGCATGTAGTCCTTCGAGTCCAGACAGAACACCATCGCCTTGGTGATCTTGTAGTGCCACTTGTGGCACACGTGCCGATAGTTCTCGTAGTTGACGTGGTCGATCGCCTCCGAGTACTGGTTGCTGACGCGGAACTTGGTAACGAAACCGGGATAGTTGGCGCACTCCTTGTTGAAGGTGGCCTCGTCCGAGTGCCAGCGCATGACGGTTTCGAGCATCGCGCACAGGAACCGCCCGTAGCGGGTCGCCTCGTTCTCAGTGCAGGACGTCACCGAGTACGTTATGTCGCAGAATATCTACCGGGAGAGAGTCATCATTTTAAACCCATGATCTATAACTCATACACGAGAACAGTTTGTTCTGCTTACCCGATCGTAGCACAACAGTGTGCTAAAGTTGGCCGTCTTCAGATTGTGGATGGTATGCACAAACTTAGCACAGTAGATTGCATCGAGCGCCGTAAAGGTGCACCGCGGGAACAGACACAGCTGCAGGAACTGGGTGATGGTTTCATTCTTGGCCGACTTGGCCGAACGCGACAGGAACCAGGCGTCTTTCTCGTTCGTCAACCGGTGCATGATTTTGTCCACGTGCTCCTGCTGCTTTTTCCGCTCGTCCTGCAGTTTGTCCATCAGCGCGACGTAGCGCTCCTGTTCTTTCTTGTTCTTCGACGCGTTCTGCTCTTTCGACTCCATTACGGCATTTGCGAGCAGCCTCAGTTTGGTAATTTCCCGCTGGTAGCTCTCGACCGGGACCTGCAGGTCGTACATCGACAGCGACCAGAAGCTGACCAGAAACTGCGGACTGATATCTTCCCAGATTTTCGGTGGATGCAGCGGGCGTACGGACTCGATGACCGGGTTCATGACGTGCGCCGTCGCCTCGAGATATTTGCTCATCTTTTGCGAGGTGGAAAGCTTCTTCGCGTTCGTGTCCGCCTTACGTAGTTGGTCGTACTTTTGCTAAAAAAAAGGCGAGAAAACGAATTTGAGGTTGAGTAAACACATTGCATCTGTTAGGTAATGATCAGAGGCGGATCAATCTATTCCGGGGTCCAATGCGGTGGGATAATCGGAGCCCTACAGATATTTTCTCGAGGGGGTCCGCGACAACCGAGCGGTAGCCCCGGTTAGAAAATCGGCCCATGAGCGCCGGGGCTCACCCTACCCTGTACGAGAGGACTGACTATCCACGTACAACAGGGAAACAAGTCTCGTTAGCCCTGCACGGGCAGGCATGACCAAGAGGTAGTTACGCCAAGAAGATGAAGAAGACAGATATTTTCATTTCCCTAAATGTTTCCAAAAATTCATCATACATGTAGGATAGGAATAAATTCTGTAAATTATTTTGTTACTTCTCCTAACTCCGCTAGATATCTTCTAACGAAGGCAAATTAGTTTTCATGAAAAATATCCAGACAAGAAGCTAACCTAATGCTATAGTATGAAGCAGCATTGGTTTCTTGTACAATTTCCGATCGGACTCCGATTCAGATTCGATTTCCAAATATTTCTATAAATTCATCAATAATATGATGTGATAGGTAATTCCGATTTCATTATCAACTATTTGAATGTTGCTGTTCATTATGGGACCCATATTCTGAGCTGGGACGACATAAACATTTTGTCGTGGAAATTACTCTTTTCAATACTTTTCTCCGATGATTTCGTTCTATACTTTGTCTTTTAACAAATTTAAATCTATTATATTTTAAAAAGAAGATCTCTTATATATCTCTCTCTTCTAGGTGATGTTTTGATTTTTCGCTAAAACGCGTGTATCAATATCAATGGGTTTTGTCTGAAATTTTTAGCCCGTGCCCCTCGCGGCCGCTCACTCCGTCCATAGGTAGTGGTGGTACTTACATTGATTGCATGAGAAAACATAGGACGCGCAAGGAAAAAGGCCACATCGGAGTGGATGTGGTACCGCTGCAGCATACTGTGTATCGTTGGGAGCCGCTCCACGTATTCCTCCACCGAGTAGGTCGAGCCGAGGAACGTCCCAAACTGCACCAACGTATCCTGGCACTGGTCGTACAGCTTCCCCACCAGCTTCAGGTGGCTCTGGGCCGTCTCGCGGTAGATGACGCAATGTTTCTGCTGCGCGATCAACAAACACAGGGCCACCGCTAGATCGTTGCTGGCCAGTGCGTCCTTCAACCGCTGCGATGACTTTTTCGTGTTGCGCACCTGGCTGAAATAACCCGCCTCGCCACGCAATAGTTCCCCGCCGCACATTGCTTGCAGTTGCTCGTTCGTCATCTCTTCGGCCGCCTCGATGCCGGCCATCTTCTGCACCACCTCCTTGAGGATGAGGAGATCGAGGCTCTTGTGGGACTTGAGCTGGTTCGCCACGTACTGCAGCAGTCCGCTCAGCTCGATGTTGTACTTCTTGTAGATGGCACCGCAAAAGTTGGCCAAACTTTGCAGCCACAGCGAGATGCTGGTACCGTCGTTCTGCATTGGGTTCCGATCGACCTGCTCGAGGGCTTCGATTAGACAGTAGCCGAGCACGTCGTACGACAGAGACGTCAGATACTTGAGCGAGTCAACGACGGGGGCGATTAGATTATCGTAGATTTGAATTTGCAGTAGAATCTATGATTGAGACAAAAAGAGCAAACATAAAATAATGACGATATTAAACCATGCAAGCAGACACCAAAAACCGATTCTAGCTTACATATTCAAATAGGAATCCAGGCGAACAGTGGCTCAGTTTGCCGATCAGCCTTCCCACCGGTTTACTGTTTTCTTTGCTGACCCGCTTCATCAGTGCCTTGATTTGTTTCTGGGCCGTACCGCGCCGTTGGATCAGCTTCGGCTGTAGCTGAAACGTGTCATTTTTCCAGCGCGCGTACAAACTGTACCGATACTGGTACGGGTAGAGTTTCACGATCGACCAGATCTCTTCCGCCACGCAGCAGTTGCAGTCCATGTAGGCCAGGGCGGGCAGCACGGAAGCATCGAGCAACGACAAAATGTCGTAGTACAGCTGCTCCTGATCGCTCGACGTCCCGGGCGCCGGTGGATTCATCGGGTCGACGTTCATGTCGGTGAGGATGACACGCATCAGGCGCAACAGTTTGTACAGCAGCACCGAATCGTAGTGTAGCGATGGTCCAAGTGCGGTAAACATCGGGAAAGCATGCAGCCGCAGCTTGGTCAGTGCGGTAACGGGCGGTGGGGCAAGTTTGCTGAGCGCACCGTACGATGAGATGGCGCGACCCTTGATGTTTGCCGGCAGGGCACACTTGAGCCGGTACACCGGTTCGATGATGATGTGCAGCAGGCGGCAGAGGGCTCGTGCGATCGGTTCGTGCACCATGACCGACTGGTCCGGGAGCTTGCGGAGCAGCTGGTGGGCCGTGTTCCAATCTCCGATGAGTAGTAGCGCCTCGCAAAGGCCCCACTTTTGATTGAGGGCATACTTTTCCGGTGCCGTCTCGAACTCGGGCTCCTGCTCCGGCTCCTTGTCCTTATTGGTGAGAATTATGTTCAGCTTGCGAACGTATTCTTTCGCTTGGTTCATTTCCGCCTCCCAATCGGCCTGTATCGACTTATCCGTTGGGTTGAGCTACGAAAAGATTAACATTACACCATTAAAGCAGGGTTTACACGCAGCAGTTGCAATGGAAACAGCTCTCCATTTTGAGTTGCGTGCTTCTCTTTCCTTACCCATGAGTAAATATCGTCCAGCTTTATCACACCGTGCTGCAGCAGTAACGCGGTTACCTTGAACAGAGAGCTCGGTGTGTTAACGTCCGCAAAGTAGCGATACTTGTAACCGAGCACCTCACAGATAATGTTGCCATCGTTGATGTACGATTGCAGCAGAGGGATGAAAATGCGATCCTGCTCCGGGCGCGCCTCGAACGACTCCAGGATGATATCTAGCACCCGGTTGGGATCGAGATTGAAGCAACCAATCAGCGATTTGATAATCTCCAGTATGTCGGTCACCGTGATCGTTTCCTGATTAAATTCCTGATTCAGTTCCGTGATGAGCTTTGCGTAGCCCTCACTTTCCTCGCGGAATAGATTGAAACGGCGCTGTTTGTAGCTGCAAAGAAAATAAAACAAGGAATGACGAACGGGTTTCTTCGCCTCATTGAGGGCAGCATTTGATGCTTACTAGAGCTTCGTTTTCACTTTTATGAATCGTGTGTAGAAACTTCGATTCTTGATTGTCCCCACGTCTTGCAGTGTGTCGATTTCTAGTCGCTCCTTCAGCAGCTTCTCCGACACAAATCGTTCCGTTTCCTTGACGATGTAGCAGAACGTGGAGCGTTCTTCGCTCGGTGGCGCATCACCTGTGCTTGTGGCCGTTTCGGCATCAAAGATACCGAACACATCCAGCAGAATCGATGGGATGTCGCTGTGTAGGCTCTATGGAGGGGACAAGGAGAACAGTGTAATAAATAAATTAGACTCCCCGGTGGTGCGAGTTTAGCAAGGACATTGATTCCGCCACCAACCTACCGAAACTTCGGCCAGCATCTGTAGGACGCTATCCTTTTTCAGCTGGCCATGAATGCCACGCGAGATCAGCTCGTAGATCGCCCGGGAAATGCCGCTCTTGCGCTCGTTCTTTGCAAACAGGGGACTCTGCTGTGGGTCGTCCTTCACGATGGCTTTGCATTGTTTCAAGCTGATAAACGCCGAAAGGGTTTCCGACGAACAGGGATAAACAAAAACACCGAGAACATACACCTCGTTAGTAGTGGCGGAAGTAGGGGGTTCGCCGGGTGGGAAGGTTTGCCATCGACTCGCGAAATGCGTTTCATGTGCCGCAAAGCTTCGTGCCACATAAACGGTGGAGGAAAGAATCCTTTATTCATGCCATATTTTCTTATCCCACAATCCCAATGCCTGCTCTGGAGAATTTCATCACTTTGACATTTCACATCACACACGCATAAGAAAGAGGAAGGCTGATCCGACTCGGATGCGATGCCGCCACATTCACGGATTGTTAGAACTTATTTAGAACGATAACATCGGGCCGACGCATAGCAAATACGGGAGGATATGGTGTAACGATTGAGGAAGGATATTTACAACTCTGATTTTCCGCTTCGTTCCCAGGATTTCCATATATCGGCGTTGAACATTTTCGCATCAAGCTTCGGCACACAAATTACTTTGCTTCACTGCGCGGTGTGACAGTTCTTTCGAACACAAGATTTGACAGCTCACCGTTTACACACGACGTTGCGAACTGTTGTGCCTATCGGATATTTATAATATTCACCTGAAAAAAAAATCATACCAGAAACATGAATTTATGGGCCAACAAAAATTTACTAAATTATACTTCGTTAATTTAACTAACCAGCATTCATCGCAATGTTTCCCAGTATCAAGCCGTTCCCGAATGGGCCCGGGTTGTTGACGTTTCTGTCAAAACAAACGCGAAAACAAACAGCAATTCGGCAGGCGGTACGATTAATACAATACTTTTCACTGAAAATAACGCAAATTGTATAGAGAATGGCTTCAGCCCAAGTGGATCAAGTAAGCAAAGGAAACGTAGTAATCGCCCGGAAAGGTGGTAGTAACATATTTTCTAAAATAACTTTCTATCAGATGATGCGAACACAAATCGATACGGCATGCACAACTGCGGAGGCTTTCACCAAACTGTACTACGAAAGTGTTGACAAAAAACGGCATGTAAGTAAAGAACACATGTTAGTTAAAAGCGTGCTCTAACCTGTTCCGCATGTTATTTTTTCAGCAAATGGCGCGGTTGTACATGGATAATGGACTGCTGGTTTGGAACGGTAATGGTGCCAACGGGAAGGATGACATTCAAAAGTTTTTCCAGGAGCTTCCCCGATCCGAGCACACTCTGACGACGCTCGACACCCAACCCATCGTGGACGATGCCGTAGCGACACAGCTAACCTTTTTAATACAGGTTTCCGGAACCGTGCGACTCAGCGGCGCCCCGATGAAACCGTTTCAGCAGACTTTCATGATTACAGCGCAGGGTGATAAGTGGAAAATCGTCAGTGATTGTTTTCGTTTGCAAGATGGTTTATTTTAGCGCCAGTTTCGTTGTAACCACTTAAAATTCCTACTCCTATTGATACACATTCAATACATTAAACATGAAGAAATTACGGAAAGATGAAGTCAGCTTATACTTTACGGAAAAATATGTGTCTCAGATAACCATTTTGCTAATTAAAAAGTTATTCAGTTTTGGACTTTTTAACTTCCGGTTCGTCCTCGCTGTTGAAGATCGGTTTTGGTTGTGTTTTTGCATACGCCGGCGCAATCCAGTAAGGGTTTTCGGCCGCCTCTTTAGCGTACTTGAGAATAGCCTCGCGGGGATCCTGATCGTCCTCAACACGCTTGCTCAGTCCCAGGTTGCGAATAACGTACGAAGAAAGTGTACCACCTGAGCTTGCCACTCGGCCACCCTGTCCGCTTGTGATGGGCAGATCGGGGCGCTTCGATTTGACCGGATCCAGCCGTTCCTTCTCCAGCTTCTTCCGTAGGGAACGAGTTTTCTCCTGCCGGAACAATGGCAGCGCGTGAGGTGTGATGATTTGCGTGGTACCAACAATTTCCGATTTCTTTTTCTTCCGATGCGTTCGAATGACGCACTGCTTTGCACCGCGCATACTACGCTTCTCGTCGTACAGGCCCCGTATCACGCCGTTGCCGCAACCGACGAAAATTTGATTCAACTTTGGATGCCACAGTGTCCGGATAACGTGCGAGTCGGTGATGGGAAGTTTCGCTACCAGGTCGAAGGTTTTCGTGTCGTACACGTACAGGTTGGCCTGTTTTGCATCCTTCGGGAGGGATTCCCCGGTAAGGATCATTGTATCGTCCGGACTGTAGCAGCAGTCGGTCGTATCGTATCGGCTGTACAGGCCATCAAACACGTGCAGCGGTTTCTTAAACGCTCGCATGTCCCACAGTTTGAGCGTTTCGTCCATCGAGCGGGAAGCTAGCTGGAAGCCGGAGTAAGAAAACAGTACCGCTGATATGTCGGACCCCTTAGTGTGCGCGTCGCGGATGCAGTGTGTCGTGTGGACGAACATTTTTCTCGTATCCCAGGTCTGCAGTGACCCATCGCTACAGCCGGCCGCGATCAGTGTCCCGTCGCGGTTGTACGCACAGCTCGTCGGAATCGTCTTCAGCCCACCCTGGGCTCGCGTTTTTATCACCGCACGCTGTTCCTTCGTTTTCGCAAAGACCCATGTGCGCAGCGTGGAGTCCATGCCGCTAGTCAAAAACTCTTCCCTCCGAACCGGACTCCAGCAGCCGCTCGTGAGCCCCGCGATGTGACCTTTCGTCTTCGACATGTCCGCGATGTACTGGTCGCCCTTAACGCACTCCATCTTCTCAAATCCATCGCGGTCGAGCACTTTGGCCTGCGAGCTGCCCGATACCACCAGCATCATGTCCCCGGAGAATGAATAGTGCAGGTTACGGATGGGATGGTTCTCACACGGTTGCAGCGAACGGAAGCTTTTCATCGATTTGTCCATGCCGGAAAAGTCCCAAAAGTTGACATTGTAATCCATCGAACCGGATGCCAGCCGAACACCGGACGGGTCACTGGCAAGGGCAATGACGGCCTTGTTACCGTGACGCATTTCTACCTCGTGCGAGTGTGGTAACTTGTTAATCGGTGCATCTTCGTCGAACTCATCGTCATCGTCCGCTTCGTCATCGTCGTCCGAATCATCGGAGTCATTCCTTTCCCCTCTTTTCCTTCGGCCATCTGCCTCCACTTCTCCAGCTGCCGTTGGAATGGGTCCAATCATGTCACCGTCGTCATCACCATCATCATCTTCCCCATCGTTTTCGTCACCCTCAGCGTTCACAGTTTTGACGAGACTCTTCTCATCAACCAGTGCCTTCGGGGCGTTTTGTTTCGCTTTCTGAATCATTTCGTTGATATCGAATTGTTTCGCCTGTTTCCTCCCAAAGCCGGATATACCCATCACTTCCTGCAGTTTACTGTTGTCCAAATCTTGCGCTATTCGTTCCACTGCATCCGGCTTCGCAGATTCAATCCGCCCGAACGAACCGAATCCGGACGTGCTGTCCTCTGTTGCTGGGTTAAGAAAGAAATTGTTTAACGCATATACAGATATAAAAACACTAACACTTACCGGAAGTGGTAGGCTTTTCATCCACCACATTGGAGCTGGTAGCGGACGGGGTTTTAAGATTAATTTTACCAAACGTTATTTTCCCTCGATTCATTTTCTCTACCGAAATGCTAGCAAAAGCGTGAAATGTTTTGTTTATAAACATTAGCTGGTGCTGACGGTCGATGTAAACATTTGTACCCTTCAGGAACGGCTCGAATGGCATGGCCAACTCACTTCTATTTTATACCTCCAGAAGAGGAATTAACACTTGCAACTTTGATGTGGATTTCGTCAGATCAAAAACTAAGATTAGATTGGTGCGTGGTTCTGTCGCTAATATTTGTAGTTAATACAGTGAGGTTTGTTCTCCATCATCATCCTTTCAGGAAGTTTTGAAACAAGCATAAAAATGTCCCAGAAGGCAAATGTACTACGGGGCAAAACTCCGGTACAGCTCTTGCAAGAGATGGCGATGAAAATGAAGTCCCCGGTACCCGCGTATCAGTACACTGGGGAAACAACGTCTCCGTTGGGACTGCAAGCAAAACTGTTCACACACTCCGTTGCCGCGTTGGGGAAACAAGCGACCGGAGTTGGTCGAACGAAGCAAGACTCCAAACATGAAGCCGCCTGGCAATTGCTCCGCGTACTGTTGAATCTACCGCCCGAGGAGGAAGACGACTCTATGGCTGCTGCAGACCAACATAACCAGGCTGCTGTGATGGAGCAGTCCGTCGATCGTGTGTCCCAGCTGCGGGATATTTGTATCCAGCGTAACTTCCCACTGCCCGAGTTCGAACTGGTGCGCAGTTTTGGCCCTTCGCATGCACCCTCCTTCGAGTACGAGGTGCGCATTCGTGACATCGTACGGCGTGGTACACACTCCACCAAGAAGGGAGCCAAACAAATTGCTTGCCAGGAGATGATCAAAACGCTTCAGGCGGTATGTCATTTTTTCTTCAACTTTCCTGGTAGTTGTTTGCACTCTTTTGAACGGTCCTATCCGTTGCTCATTCCCAGATGCCGGTGGATGACACGTTTCTACAGGTCGTATCGATCGACGACGCCATCGAGGAGGAGGAACAGAGTGATGACCACATCATAAAGACGTACTACGAGTACTCCCAGTCGGACAACAAGAAAAAACTAGGCGTATCGATAGCCGATCGTCATAGGTTTTTCCTGGACCTTCCGAGTGTGCGCATCGCCGAGGCCCATCGAATCATGATGAACGGCGAGGAAACCGTGCGGGAAAAGTGCCACACTATACCGACGGCATTGGGGTTAAAGTTTAAAATAACACCCAACAATCCGGTGCTTACGTCACACAGCGGTAAGCCGATGCACACGTTTGAGCTGTTAAATTCGGAATACGACTGCTTTATCTTCAAAGAAAATGAAGATACCTTCTATAAAGAGGTTTATCAGTATTTTTGCTTGAGGACAAACTTCCGTCAGGTATGTTAGTGTTAAGTTATATTTGATTTTTTGTACTACCTATGTTCGAATAAGATCATTAGATTACATTGCTCATATGTACTGAACACACATTTGACCAACGTCATATGCCGGGTAAAGGTGGATGGAAAATTCGAAACCTATTTGCTACCGTTAAAAGCCTTGGTCGTGCGATTCAAGCCAAACCACCGTACCCTGGCATACCCTGATGGAATTTATATCATAGATACGAAGCTCTCCAATAAAATCGAGGCCAACAATGGGATTGAGCTAGCGGCAAGCACAATAACATCCAACTGCCCACCATCAGCGGCTCTGTCAGAAAACTTCGACGGGGTGACGTTCAAATGGGTGATCATAGTGGCAAAGTCGTTATAATCTCCGCCTATCCTGGGTTAAAACTTGGCACCAACAAATCGACCGCTCTATTGCAGCCAAATGATCGTACTGCAGTTTTGCAAAACCTTTTCGCCAGCAATCAAGACAATCGAAACTGATACTACTGTATCAGCACTCACATACGCCTCTGAGTCATGAACATTGTTCAAGAACAGACCCGCTTCTATCGGGTTCGAGAGCAAAATGCTCCGAAGGATATTTGGCCCCGTATGTGTGGAGGGACGATGGAGGAGCATATTACAGCACCAAGATGTGTGAGTTGTATGGCGGGCTTTCCGCACTGCAGCGAGTTACACTCGGTCTGGCTCCGGTGGGCTGGATATAAGATGCGAAAGGCACTAGGCGACCCCTGGCCCGTAAAGTCTTCTTAGATTGTCACATGATTCACTGAGCGATCACTGCAAAACGGATGCTGCCACCAAAGCTACTATATTTTTGGCAAAATGATGCGAGGTTAATTTAATTGTAAACACAGGAAAATGTACTAATTTGTCTTTGCAGCCAGAGCGTGTGAAAGTTAACGATTTGGAAAGTGCTTTAGATGGAATCAAAGGTCTAATGCTAATGGATAGATTGAAGCTAATACCGTGTACTATAGATCACGTAACGTCCGCGGTCATCCCCATCGAGCCTGCTGACAACGATGAAGAAAACTATCAACCGTCACGAAAAATATTTCGACTAATGGAATGAATAAAAAAGCCATTTTTCAGCGGTGATCGTAAAAGAACTGCCCAAAATTTAACCTGTTCACAGTTTTGCCCGAGCCTGATTCGGGCAAGCGTATGGAATTTGTACTGCTTTGTCTGGCTCGGGCAGTTTTTTTTGGCCACGCGCAATAAAATTCTAAACATTTTAGGAATTTTTTTTTCTTTGGTTTTAAACCAAAAACTAAACAAAAATGTTACTGAAGAAGCATTAATACTACCTTTCCGTTCACACTAAAACTTAAGAATAATAATAATAATAAACAAAAATGTAAAAAAATGTGACAATTTTTGGAGCCATTTTCTCTAATTGGCTAGATTGTGAAGGGGTTGATACAGTTAATATTGATGAAAAAATAACATCAGTTAGGTACTTTAAAAAATATTTAGACGACTGGAAAATGGCTGGACCTGTGATTTTGCCGATGTTGCCATGTTTCTACATGACATGTTTGAGACCTACACGGTCAACTTCTATTCCGCGTTGGACTCAACATTGCGTTTAAAGATTATCCACATATTTTCGATTAATAACAATTGATAGACCTTGGAAGGACTAGCAATGTTCGGTACGGAAGTTGATCTACATTTGGGTAATTTCCTCCAGTGATCTTGGGGCATAGTAACTGTAGAAGGGGTATATTTGATTTATGACGTTATGCTTGAAGAGAATCGTAAAGCACTCAGTTCTTCGTTAATCGTTTCCATCTAGCATCTTTGCTTTTTTCCTTTGCAATGAAGGAGTATGTTTACTGTAGTTTGTTTACTTTTGTATTTTGATTTGTGAGATTACAATTGCTCAAAACATGAATTTCATTCGTTTTCCCATCATAAATGAGGTTGAAAACATCAGAAAATCGCCGAAAGCTTCGGTTAAACTCGAAGCCAAAACAGTTTTCTGATACAATGTAGATAATCAAAAGAATTTCAGTTGGACCACGAATATAACCTATTTACATTTCAGGTTTCCACAAAACTTTAGGAATATTTTTTTCCAAAAGAGTGGCCTTCCTGATATGGTGATGTGTGACCGAATTCAAATAATCGATACCCGGTTTGGTGGGTCCCATCATGACGCACACATAATAATAAGTAAGCATTTTATAGATCGACACAGAAACTTTTTATTCAACGATAGATTGCTAGGTACAATTATAACAAGAAGTTGTAATGAATGTTTTTAATTGACAGTCTTTTTGATCAGGTGATGCAGGTTACCCGGCAGGAGACTGGCTGCTGCCAGTCTATTACGTTTTATATTGATCCAGATTCAGGGTCTCCAGAATCTGAATTCAATAAGAAGCATTCGTCTGGATGTATGATAGTGGTTAGTGGCGGCAATCGGTTTGCTTAAGAGTAGATTTAGATGCGTGTTAGGAGTAGATGGAATGTTTAATTATGAACGGCAGAAGTGTGACCAAATTATCAATGTTGTGCTTTACATAACATGTTTTGAAAATAATATAGAGTGGAACCTCCATTTGTAATCTATACTAGAAGATCTGGGATATGATTCCGATTAAAAAAATAAGCAAACAATTACTGTTTTTGTCCTTTTATTTTTATTTTTTGTGTGCCCGCTTCAAGGCAATTTTTTTATTAGCTATTTCTATTTCTAATTCTTTTTTTTTTCTTCTAATACTTTGTTGTAGTCAATCTTGTCTCTTTCGAGAGCTAGCCTCTCTTCTTCTATTTTCTTCTTCGATTTTCGTCTTTCAATCAACTCATTTTTTTTTAGCCAAAAGGCTGTTATACTTTCGCTGGTCACATAATTGCAGCTCACTATTGACAGTTTTTTCGGCCTAGCTGCACCTATTTTCCGCAATGATAGGGGCGTTCGTCCCCGTGTTGGCGTCGGAGCAGGTGTTGATACGGTTGTTGATCAACCGTTGGTTGGTACCGTATAGATGGTTCCGCAGATAGTTCCACCGATGGTTCCTCCGTTGCATCCACCACTGGTTCGTTCCCCATTACAACCTTCCTCAGATCCAACATCGCGATGGCCTGCTCCTCGAGCTGCGAAAATGCCTTGACCGAACAAGACCCTACGCCGATTGAGTGGTAAACGCGATTGTTGTGGGCGAGCTTCTTTTTTAGCCCATATTTATATCCTTGCCAAGCCTGGAACGAAGAAAAAAAAAATCATTGATTAACTGACATGGTTAATATTTTGTATGATATAACATGCTTACCCTTTTCCACCCTGTTCCATCTTCCGATGGAGGACCAAGGGGGTTTAATTCGGCTGCTACGGCGGTCCAAAATGTTGGACTCCTCACGCATTTTTCCCGCGCAACGTCGGGATTGCCCTCTATGAGCAAAAGTAGTTCCCTTAGTTGGGTCTTCGTAATAGCCTTACGTTTATTCTATAAAAATAAAGAGTTGTATTAGGATAACTGAATAATAATTGAACGACATTTTTTTTAAATAAACCAATTACCTCCATTGTTAATTCCTTCACACTATTAGTTAAAACAATCGCACTAAATAGCTCAAACAATCCACACTAGTCCATGCTCCACTTGCTACTAACACGGTACTTGTACGGCTCCACGCGAATTTGAAAGAAATACATGAATATACATTTCATGAAAATCTCGTTGCATTGCATTGGTCGCCATAGAAACTAGTTCGCTTGAGGGAATGGTCGGATCGCAATAGCCACCAGGTTAACTGCGGAAACCCCCTGGGGCAGATCGCCTGAAGAAACCCGTTGGCCTGGAGAGGGATGAACTGGTTTACTGTAATGGTTTTAAAATTTGCAAATTCAGCCAAAGAAAGCGCGCTACTGTGGCGCTTTCATTGGCGCCAACCGGAAATTAATTTTTTTGTATAGTAATATTAGTAACCAGTAATAGAACCGCAATGTGATCGTGAAAGTTTCAGATGTGTACTTTTTTTTTTCGCGCTGGCGAAATTAGAAGGAATTTGAAAATAGAATATGTTATTAGATGTGTCTGCAGGACAGGCGAATTAAGCCCGGTTAGACAAATGGAAAATAATGTCCTTTTCCAAACCAAACCGATTGTTAATTCTCGATTCCCAACCTTTGTTTGTGATTCGGTGTCCAAAACAACCCCTTTAGAAATAGCCCAAATCAGTAACAATCTAAAACTGGGCAAAGTTTTCTTCTTCTTCTTCAATGGCCCGCTCGCAGTTGAGCACGTCGTGCTGACATGGCCTGGTCACCAATCGTTCTCCAGGTAGCTCGGTCCATGGCTGCAGCCCTCCAACCCCGGTCGCATCCGATGTCTCGCAGGTTCTGCTCCACTTGGTCCATCCACCGAGCTCGCTGAGCTCCTCGTCGTCTCGTGCCGGGCGGGTCGCTGGTGAGCACCTTCTTGGTGGGGCATGAGTCCGGCATCCTCATGACATGCCCCAACCAACGAATCCTGCCGGCCTTCGCCACCGTCAGGATGTCCGGCTCGCCATACAGCTCAGCTAACTCGTGGTTCATTCTTCTCCTCCACACGCCCTGCTCGTACACACCGCCAAAGATAGACCGGAGCACGCGCCTCTCGAAGACTGCGAGGGCGTTGGCGTCCTCCGTGAGCAGAGTCCAGGATTCATGCCCATAGAGAACGACCGGTCTTATTAGCGTGCGGTATATGACACATTTCGTGTGCGGGAGAAGCCATCTGGACCGCAGGAGTTTGTGGAGTCCATAGTAGGCACGATTCCCCTGAACAATGCGCCTCCGGATTTCACAGCTCACGTTGTTGTCCGGAGTTACGACAGTGCCGAGGTAGCAAAACTCCTCTACTACCTCAAGTTCGTCGCCGTCCACTGATACACTGCTCCCCAGCCTGGCTCTGTCACTGTCAGAGCCTCCGACGAGCAGGTACTTTGTTTTCGTCGCATTGATCATTAGTCCAATCCTTGCGGCCTCGCGTTTCAGTCGAGTGTACGCCTCGCACACCGTCCTAGTGTTCCGCCCGATGATGTCGATGTCATCCGCGAAGCCGAGGAATTGGAGAGAGCGGGTGAAAATCGTGCCACGGATGTCGAAGCCCGCGCTTCTCATGACACCTTCCAGAGCGATGTTGAATAGAAGGCAGGAGAGTCCATCACCTTGCCTCAGACCCCGGTGGGATTCGAACGGATCCGACAGCATGTTCGAAATCCTCACCTTACACAGCACCCCCTCCATTGTGGCCTCTAACAGCCGAACCAGCTTCTCGGGGAAGCTGTACTGCCGCATGGTCTTCCATAGCTCCTTCCTGTCTATGGTATCGTAGGCCGCCTTGAAGTCGATGAAGAGGTGGTGCGTCGGGATCTGGTGCTCCCGGCACTTCTGGAGGATCTGCCGTAGAGTGAAGATCTGGTCGGTGGTGGATTTGCCTCCAACAAACCCAGCTTGGTAGCTTCCGACGAAATCTGTAGCAAGGGGCGCGAGTCTGCAGAAGAGTATCTGGGATAGGATTTTGTAGGCGGCATTGAGGACTGTGATGGCTCGAAAGTTGGCACAGTCCATTCTGTCACCCTTCTTGTACACTGGGTGGATGACACCCAGCTTCCAGTCCTCCGGTATCCTTTCCTGCTCCCAGATTTTCACAATTAGCTGGTGCATACTGCCGGCAAGCTCTACCGAACCCATCTTGAATAGTTCTGCCACCAGCCCATCACTGCCAGCTGCTTTGTTCTGTTTCAGCTGCTTGATGGCACTAGTGACTTCGTCCAAGGATGGTGGGAGCACCTCGTCATCTACCTCATGGCTAATGTGCTGCTCAATTCTGCCTGCGTCGCTGCTGGACTCCCCCAATTCCGCTCCGTTCAGGTGTCCGTTGAAGTAGCACTTCCACCTTTCGATCACCTCTCGCTCGTCCGTAAGAATGTTGCCCTCCTCGTCACGACACATTGCGACGTTTGGCGTGTAGCCGCCTCGTGTCTTCTTCAACATCCTGTAGAACTGGCGAGTTTCCCCCGACTGAGTTAGCTGCTGCAACAGTTGTTCATCCGACTCCTCGAAGCGGCGCTTCTTGCTCTCGAAGAGCCGGGTTTGCTGTGTCCTCAGTCGTTTGTAGTGTTCCACGTTCTGACGGGTTTCGCGCTGCAGCATTCGGGCGCGCGCTGCGTTCTTCTCGGATAGTGCCCGCCTGCACTCGTCATCGAACCACTCTTTCCTCTGGTTACGTGGCTTATGGCCCAGTGTCTGCTCGGCTGTGCTGCTGATGACTCGCTCCACCATACGCCAGTGGTCATCGAGGGACATCGTGGCGGTCGCGTTGTTGTCCGGTAGCGCTTCCCCAAGCGCTGACGCGTAGCCCTCGGCAACAGCAGGTATTCGCAGCCGATCCGTGTTTAGGCGTGGGGTAGGCCGGTGACGCAGTGTATTGACAGCGCAGAGCTTCTGCCGTAGCTTCACCATAACCAGGAAGTGGTCCGAGTCGACGTTTGCGCCCCTGTACGTACGTACGTCGATGATGTCCGAGAAGTGCCTTCCGTCTATGAGAACGTGGTCTATTTGGGAATATGTCTGCTGTGGTGATCTCCAGGTGTAGCTGAAACGAGGTTTGTGCTGGAAGAAGGTGCTACGGATGTTCATGTGCCTCGAGGCTGCGAAGTTGATGAGCCGGAGGCCGTTGTCGTTGGTTAGCTGGTGGACGCTAAAGCTACCAATCGTAGGTTTATAGGCCTCCTCTCGCCCGACCTGAGCATTTAGATCTCCGATGACTATCTTCACATCATGTTGTGGGCAGCGGTCGTACTCCCTTTCCAGCTGCGTATAGAACGCGTCTTTGTCGTCATCGCTGCTCCCAAGGTGCGGGCTGTGCACATTTATAATGCTCAGGTTGAAGAAGCGTCCACGTATCCTCAACCTGCACATCCTGTCGTTGATCGGCCACCATCCGATCACACGCTTCCTCATAGCACCCATAACAAGGAACGCCGTACCGAGCTCTAGCTTATCTCCACCACTCTGGTAGATCATGCAATCGCTGCGGTAGCGGCGCTCCGAAACTCCCTTCCAGCGAACCTCTTGAAGTGCTACTATCTCGAAGCCGCGGGCTCTCACTTCCTCTGTGAGTATTCTGGTACTCCCGGGTGAGGTAAGAGACCTGCAGTTCCATGTACCGAGTTTCCAATCGTAGTCCTTTTTTCGTTGCGTGGGTCGGGCATGATTGGTCCAAAACGGGTATTCTTCGTGGTGACTATTCGTTGCAATTGTACAGAGGGTGGCTTGCAAGGCCTCTCCCTCCGCCTCCTATCTCGTCGGTGGAACAACGCATCCTAGCTGTTTTACGTCCCGTAGGATGCCAGGACAGGGTGTACAGCCGCCCCTAACATGGGGAACAGACGCTGGTTCGAGCCGCTCCTAACATGGAGAACATACGCTCGGGGATGAACTACTAGCAAGTAGCAGTCCATTCCCCCTCTCAATTCAGCCTTGCCGCCCATCCGCCCAAGGGGGTGGGTTTCCCCGTGTACCCAAGCTTGGATATTTAGGCGACAAGTTACCGTTCTGTACGTCGCGGACGTATTGAGTAGGAGTTGGGGAGGAGAGCCTATAGTAGCCTTCAGGAGGCGTCGGATCCAACCCTTTACAGAACAAAAGGGGCAAAGTTTTATAATAGATATAGATTCTTTCTATTGAGCTAAGGTTCTTCAAACCGGGATGAAGTTTAGAGTGGGTGTAGATTTTTATCTATTGAATCAACTGCATTCTCATCACTATATGTTAATGCAGATCACACATTAAACATGGACCGGTATAACCAGACCTGTAGTTAGAAAATTGAAATTCTGTTGGAGATTTCGAGTCGAAATCGACAAATATAATTAAGGAGATATTTTAATTTGATCAGGCTTTTGTGACTACCAGTTCATCGTTTTGGCCTGATAATTTTGACAATAATTAGAACCTGGATTGTTTCATTACCATTCAACCAAGAGCATGTCATAAGCCAACCAGTGAGCCAATATCATATCAGAATAACCAGGATTCAAGTAGCCTCTCATAGTTTGATAGAGCGACTGAATCTACCAACCGGGCTTAGACTTAATGGAAAGCGATATTACCCTGCGCATTTTATTAA